>NC_138727.1:55920227-56520227 GCF_965113295.1 Leuciscus leuciscus
GAGATTTTCTTAGAATGAAGTGAATGAAGTAAAAATGTTACCTGGGGTAAAACTCCCCCTGCCCTGATTTGCATTTGTATAGCTCACAGCATTTTCATTTACATGTTAAAGCCTCCCCTAGAATTAGGGGGAGGGGGGTCATGGGGGGACAACTGCCAAGCAAGGTCCACGTCAATTTCCGACAATTCACGTCAGTTTTCGGTGTTGCCTGCAAATTGCCGTGTGCAGTCGTAAACCTGAACTTCCACGACAATCTACATTGCCGCTTACTGACGAAAATCCCACTTTTCATGCAGTGGTGGGACATCTTCTAAAACTAATGAGAGGTGGTTCAGGAAAGACCTGATTTAGTACCTCATCACTTTCAATAATACCCCAGTTTTTATTGTATCACAGTTATCTATATTTTTGATGTTCTGTTGTCGTATGGTGGTTTGAAATTCATATACTATGCTTGTATTTTAACTTTTATGTGTCACCGTGTTGTGCACTGGTATGTTCCTTTCAGGAAGTCAGTTTTTGTGTGTACTTAATTGATTTGTTAAGAAGTGGAAATGATGACATCTGCTGTCTCTTGTGGGTACTAACAATTGTAACCTGAGCACCTTAGTTGACAAATGGAGACTTCTGATTGGTGGACTGTTAGTTCATCAAACAGGTAATGTTTTATTTCAAGCAATTGTGATGTTTAGTCTACCCCATAGTATTGGAATTTTCGTCATAGACACAACTCAGTACACTGATGTTCTGTAGCGACACAAATCTTTGTAGTTGACTACCATTACTTTTTTCACATTCTTAGTTGTGGAATAGACATTACAATCTATTTCAAGGTGACTCGATTGAGTTATTTATTTTGGGAAATTGTGATGTGGCCTGTTGTAAAAACCAAATTAAACTCTTTTACTTTAATCTGCAAATAAATGATGATGTATTATTATGGATAAGATAAGACTTTATTCATCCCTTGGTGAAATTTACAAGCTACTGGGCAGTTTACAGTGTAAAGTATTAAACTGTAACATTAACGCAATATACATATTACATATACATGTATTGCATCACAAATTATAATGAAATATTATATACTTTATTCTGAAATGCACTATAATGTGTACTTCACTACATTTTGATGATAGTACTTTTGTACTTTTACTTCAGTAACATTTTTAATGCTCAAGCTTTACTTGTACATTGTGGTGTAACTTATTTTACTTAATTAAAAGATTGAGTGACAATCAAATCTGAATTAAAATCCCCCCCAGTCCAAATTTTTCTATAGTGAAGAGTCTGAAGCAAACACACCTTACATGCAGAGTTGTCTTTATTGAAAAGCAGGAAATGTTCAGATTAAAGTGATACAGAGTTTTCATATTCAATCCTCAACATCATTGGTTAAAACATTTTTGAAATAATTTGATTGATTTGATTGACATCAAGTTTATCAGTAGAACCCATACACCATTATTATTTTCTTACTGATATGTACTTTCTGATATTACCAGAATACAATGAATCACATGGTTTTCTATAATGAAGAAAAAGAGGAAAATAAAATGAAAGATGCTATCAGCAAAATGATCAAGGAATATTGTTGGACGTTGCTTTCCACTTCAGTGAGTGTTGGGAATTCTCAGCTCTGCTTCCAGAAGGCTTTCTAAGCCTTTGACCGATAGAAACACAGGTACTCAGTGCAGCCTGCATTGCCTGTGTTGAGATTTCTTTCTATAACAGAGACACCAGCCTTCTTATACACTTGTACAGCATGTGTGTTAAGAAGCAGGGACATGGCCTGAATGGGCTTGGCGCCGTCATCATTGTTGTGCCACAGGTACACCGGGGGGCCTCTGGTCTTCTCGTTGAGGTTAACACTCACTGAAGTGTAACCTTGCTGCTGAAGGGTCTGATACTCAATATCATTGGTGGAGATATTCAGATCAGTGAGCGCACGCTTGGGGTCGGTGGTCTGACGGTACCAGATGAAGACATCGGCTCCTCCTGCACTTCTGTTAGTATTTTCATCCACACGGATGTAACCATTGTCATAGTAGCTGTCGTCTGATTCGTAGGAATCAGTGGCAGAGACATTACAGATGTAGGTTTGTTTCTCTCTCTTCACCCAGGCAAAGATCAGGTTCCCTCCAGCGTGGCGGTTCAGATTACAGGCTGATTTCTCCCAGCCGTCTTTGAACTTATCGGCTTCCCTTTCTGCATCTGTAGTGAAATCAATCTTCACTATGGGAGTGTTGAACTCCCCGGACCCTCTGAAGTACCAAAGGTAGATGACATTACCTCTTGTTCCAGCATTGAGATTTTTATCAATCTTTTTGTACCCTGCTTCGATCAATCCACTAGCCATGCCATCGTTGAATGTAAATTGAACCCTGGTGATTGGTTTTGCTGGCCCATTTTTGTACCAAAGATAGATGGTGTTTCCTCCTGCTCCTTGGTTCAGATTAATATTTATTTTCTTGAAGCCGTTTGATTGGAGATTTTGCTCCTCAGCTTGATCAGTGGACACATCAAGTTCTGTGATGTAGGTGGCCATTGTGGGTAACTGCATAAAAGAAAGACACATCATTTGTTTGTATGTATAATGCATATATTTATATGATTGTTACCTTGTGAATATGGTGTGGAAAACTATGAGGCGCCACGTAGGATTTAAATCAAACTTCGCTTATCAATACATACATAACACATGTGCATATACACCTATAAATTACTCGCATATACATGTATACTATTGGATGTTCAAAATACATATATGAAATACATGTGCACACTAATATGAAATCTATACCAATACATATTATGTTAGTAATGAATGCATATACACTTGTGAATAACTTGCATATACACCACTTCCATGCATATACACCTACACAGCTCAGAGCACATATGGTCCCACTCTACAGAGTGTTAAATTAACACTGAAGCAGTGTTGAAGTTAATGAGGTAATTAAGTGATTAATTAAGTGATGATTGGCCATTAGTGGTGACACCTGATGTTAATAACCAGAATCATTGAAGGAAAGAGAAACAAGAACAGAAAAAAGAGAAACACAAGAACTACTGACTTTGAACCATTATTGCACTTATTATTTTACCAGTTTGACTTTATTTCTGTCATACATCTATCTACACACGGTCTTATTTAGATTTAACAGAAGTTTAGATGGTAATGTTTTATGGAATGTTTCGTTTCATGTCACCATTATGGTGGTCAGTGTTTGCTTTAGTTGGTCTCTTGACCCTTTACTATTTAACATTAGAATTTCTCTGGCTGCTCCAACTCTGTGTTTATAAAGCATATGTGTTGAGGCAAGAGAAACTATGACTTCAGCTGTGTTTCCTGAAAGCATTACAAGCCTAATTTGATCATACCGACCATTTGTTGCAGTTGGTCTGCAATCAAGTAAGGCTTAAGATGCTTTTGGAAATGCAGCCCTGGTCATATTTTGATGATGAAATTACTAGTGACCTGATTCAATGATGGCACCCATCATCATAAACTGATTGTCCAAATGTTTTATTAATTTTTCACTTCAGTAGTTACTTTCAGCAATGTTTTAATGATCTAAAAGTCTTAAAAGCACACACAGAAATCAAGAATCTACATATGAATCTCAACAATGGTGACAATCAAACAAACGCTTAATGTTGCAGTGCATGATGGGAGCCACCAATCAGAACGCATCAATGGCTCACATCATGCATTGCAGCATGAATAAATTATGCAGCTGAATTGTCCTGTAATTTTCATTGTTTTTTCTGTTTGCTTTTATTTTGCTATTGTTTTGTTCTGACTTTAGTAGCTTGTTTTGTGATGTTCAGAGTTGATCTGTTTGTCACTAGTTTGTTTATTGTCACCATTGTTGAGATTCATATGCTGATTCTTGATGTCTGTGTGTTTTAACACAATAACTTCTTTGCACAAAGTATTTTCAAAATGTTTCATATTGCTGTTGGATCTCAAACTGTAGAATCTCAGAGCTACAATCACCAATACTAAACAAGACATCAAGCTTATAGTCAAAGTTTTAGACTCTGAATGACATCAGTGAATCAGGTCTCTACATGTTGATAATGTCATTATCAAAACATACTGTGTGCAGGTCATGTTTTCTCTTGCAGTAATACATGTGCTTTATAAACACAATGTTGGAACAGTCAGAGAAAAACTAATATTAACAAAATGAAAAGAGTCAAGAGCCCAACTAAAGCAAACACTGATCACCATAATGGTAACTTGAAAAGAAAACTTCCATAAAACATTACCGTCTAAACTTCTGTTGAATCTCAAGAACTTTTGTCGATGTATGACAGAAATAAAGTCAAACTGGTAATAATAAGTGCAACAATGTGTAATGACTCAAAGTCAGTTGTAGTTCTTGTGTTTCTCTTTTTTCTGTTATTGTTTTTTCTCTTTCCGTCAATGATTCTGCTTATTAACATCAGGTGTCACCACTAATGGCCAATCACTTAATTAATCACTTAATTATCTCATTAACTTCAACACTGCTTCAGTGTTACTTTAACACTCTGTAGAGTGGGACCATATGTGCTCTGAGCAGTGTTGATTTAACACTGGGGTTTTTACTGTGTGTGCACGTGTATTTCATATATGTATTTTGAACATCCAATAGTATACATGTATATGTGAGTAATTTATAGGTGTATATGCACGTGTGTTATGTATGTATTGATAAGCGAAGTTTGATTTAAATCCTACGTGGCGCCTCATAGAAAACACAATAGTGAGTAAACACAATATGAAAAGTTAGCAGCATGACTGTGCCTTTTGAGATGAGCTCCAATATGATTATGACAAATTAAAATATCAATATCAAATATGGATCACTATTATGACATCTACAATTGTATTTTAAATGTGCATGCTGCACATATTTATACTTAATATAGTAACTTTGAAATAGTATAAAGTGTGTTCCACATAAAGAAAATAAAGTTCTTGAACACTTACTTGTCTGCTGATGGTGAATGTTCGGCAGGAAGAAGTCAACTGGTCTGCTGAATTTTGTTGTACTTACCACAAGTCAGCTGCCTTTATATAGAGAGATGCTAGGGCTTATTGTGCAATATCTACTTTTGAGATGTCATATTCCACACATTTGATTTTGTTATTTTTACCCAAAAACTGGTTTGATCATTTCTGTGGAACTCACGCACATGCACGCACGCACGCACACACACACACACACACACACACACACACACACACACACACACACACACACACACACACACACACACACACACACACACACACACACACACACACACACACACACACACACACGGCGTGCAAATACGTAAATGGTTGCATAAAAAAAAAAAACACATCTATTAGACTGCTATTCGTACACTATTTCACAATTTTTCATAGGAACTGAATATTACATTTACATTTACATTTAGTCATTTAGCAGACACCTTTGTCCAAAGCGACTTACAAATTGGGACTAAATTAAGCAAGTCATCGTGAAGAGGCAAAAAACAACGCAAGAAGTGCTCAAAATAAGAAGTTCAGGCATTATTCAGAGTAGCATAAGCCCGATAAGCGAGAATTTACAGGAATATATACATTTACAGGAATATATACTTTTGTACATTTATTTATTTTTATTTTTTATTTTTTATTATGCGGTTAAGTGCTCACGGAAGAGAAGAGTTTTCAGCTCTTTTTTGAATGTTGGCATGGATGCCGGTGGGGAGATCATTCCACCAGCATGGAACTGTGAATGAGAATGTTCTGGAAAGTGATTTTTTGGCTCTCTGGGATGGAACCACGAGACGTTGCTCGTTGACCGATCGAAGGCTTCTGGTAGGGATGTAGACTTGTAGGAGTGAGTGAAAGTAGGACGGAGCTGAGCCTCTGACAGATCTGTAAGCAAGCGTCAGTGCCTTGAACTTGATGCGAGCAGAGAGAGGTAGCCAGTGCAGTGAGATGAACAAAGGAGTGACGTGGGCCCTCTTGGGCTCGTTGAAGACAAGACGAGCTGCAGCGTTCTGAATCATTTGTAGAGGTTTAGTTGCACATGATACAAACAACTATTGCGAAATAACGATTTACAAAACAACGATGGCGAAAGCGTGCACGGATTATGAATTTGTTCACTGTTACCTTGTAGCCTACATAGTTTTTTATTTTTTTCTGTATAGTTCTATTTTGTTAAAATCTTCTAACTCAAGGGTCGGCAAGTAACTTTGGCCGCGGGCCAATAATTTTTTTAGCCAGTAGATGGCGGGCCAGCTACACGGAGTAGGCCTATGGATACAAATTAAATACTTTTATATAGGCCTATAATCGCGGAATATGATGTGTCCGTCACCGTCCGTGGATCATTCGTTCAATCGTTTTTTCAAATTAAAACCAAAAATAAAAAGATGAAAAACGACTTGTTTTTCCATTATTTATTTCCTGAACTAAAATGAAAAAACGAATAACAATGGGTTTTCTGATTTTCTGATTGTGCTCAGATCAAAAATAGAAAAAATTACCTACTGGATTAGACAAATTTTAATTTTGATTTTTAATTTAACACCTTAGGCATATATCAAGAAAATCATTTTAAACAGATCAAGTACTATTGTGGTAACAGATTACAACCATTTTAATAAAGGTGTGAATAGCAATCATACTCATTCGCTTACAGTCCGACTTTTGAACTTTATTCCTTTTTTTTTTTTTTGTATTATTATTTATTCGGGACACACACATACACACCTAAGGTTTAAGGAGTTCTGTGCGGGACTGTTTTTTTTCTGTCCCGCTCCCACAAGGTTCTTTTCAGCAACCGCTTAAAATACACTCGGTGTTCACCCGCTTTATTTCCCGACCTGACGGTTCCGCAAAATTTAGATCTCGTTTCCATAATCTCACATTCAAATGTCTCTAACGGCAAGAATGAGATTAAGTAGCCTATAATAAATGCTATACAAAAATTGTGTTAGTGTCAATATATAAATATTAGGCTATTTTAACATTGTACTGTCAGCAGAGAAAAAAAATGCCACAGAAAAAAATTATGAAATATAAATAGACTAACATAAATTAAAAAGGACAAAGCCTATCACTCAAATTTCTAAGCAACATAAACGAAAATCATATTGCCCTACTGACAAATGAAGTAGGCTATTTTCTGCCGAACTATTTCAAACATCCTTGCAAAAAAAGAATGTTGTTGACCGATGGTTTCAGTACCAAACAGCTCCTCAGAGCTAGGTGTACAGGCGGTCAGAATTAAGTGCGGATACGCTGTCAAAAGATGTCGGGAGTGGGCTATTGTCAGTCAGACCGCCCGCTCCGTCCAAAGTAGCCTACACCAGAGTTCTGACCGCTACAGTCTTTTGACGCGCGAATGGACACAAAGTGGTCAAGCGTATAACTAGACGCGGCAGGCGCGAATTTGACGCGCTATTCGCGTCCGGTGTGAACGCACAGTTATACTTTAAAATGTAATCCCGCGCCGCATGATTCCCTATGGGTGTTTCACGTATATATGCGGCGGTGAAATTGCCGCGCGACTACGGCTTTTCTCAAGTAGTGGAAGAGTTTTGTGCAGCATTTAGGACTTCCAAAATAATCCGGCGGGCCAGAAAATATTGCTGGCGGGCCAGTTTTGGCCCGCGGGCCGCCAGTTGTCGTTCCCTGTTCTAACTGATTGTTACCCACATAGCAACATTGTGTCGGCCCAGATTCGGCCCACATCTGGCACACGTGGAAAGATGATCTGGCCCACATGCAGTGTGGAATTACGGCACTTGGGTACAATGCCACATAGCAATGCCACATGTCAGCCGAGAGCAAAGAAATAAACCACAACTGGACCTTATCTGAGCCACAAAATCTGTGTATATTAAATATGGAGTCATCTCAGCCTTAATAAGCCTGTTAACAAGCAGAATCACTGAAAGAAAGAAGAGAACAGAAAAAGAGATGAGCAGAAACACGAGAACTACAACTGACTTCAGACACAGCCTAAGATGAAATCAACTGAAGAGAAAAGAAGACATTAAATCTGTGAAGATCTCAGCAGAGGAGGATTAAACAACTCCACAAGCAGCATTACCAGCTTCACTTATTACTAACCAGACTGACTTTATTTCTGTCAGACGTCTACAGAAGTTTTATTGAGAATTAACAGAGGTTTAACTCTAATTCATTTGAAGTCACCATAACAGTGATTAGTGTTTCCATTAGTTGGGCTCTTAACTCTAATCATATCTTTTATCTTCTTTGGCCGCTGAGACAGTGTGTGTGTCAAACACATTTGCGGCAGCAAAGAAAGCTAAAGTGAAATGAGATCAGGTGATGATGGTTACCTGTTGATGGTTTTATAATCATCCTGAAATAGACTGGGAAATAGAGGGGTGGTGGTGGCGCAATGGATAAGACACATGCCTTTGGTGTGAGAGACCCGGGTTCGAATCCACTGTGAGACACCAATGTGTCCCTGAGCAAGACACTTAACCCCTAGTTGCTCCAGAGGCGTGCGACCTCTGACATATATAGCAATTGTAAGTCGCTTTGTATAAAAGCGTCAGCTAAATGAATAAATGTAAATGTAAATGTAAATGTAGACTGAATCACTGAGGTAGTTAGAATCTAATTATTGTGTTGTACCATTAATATCTTCACATCACAAACCCTGTGTTACTGCAGTTGGAAGTCCAGCAATATTATAACAATCAGTTAGAAGATTTTAACACAATAGAACTATAAAAAAAAAAAAAAAAACTACGTACAAGGTAACAGTGAACAAATTCATAATCCGTGCACGCTTTCGCAATCGTTGTTTTGTAAATCGTTATTTTGCAATCATTGTTTTGTAAATCGTTATTTCGCAATATTTGTTTGTAATATTTAGTTCCTGTTCAAATTGTGAAATAGTGTTTGAATAGGTGAAGTTACACAACAATATGCCAATTGATTACATAATATTTGGATGTAATGTTCAGTTCCAGTAAAAATATGTGCCAGTTAATGAAGTAGGCTGTGTAATATTCAGTACCAGTAAACTCCACCCTCTGGAAAAATAACTGAATATTACACAACATCACCTGTTCAGTTTTGCAAACTGTACTCACAGATTTGTGGCCTATACCTTATTTTAGAAATCAGTTTTTCTGTATATTGATTTGGTGTGTATTGTTAAAAAAGCCTTTCAGGTTTTGGAGGGAAAACTCCAGTTAGCTGATAGAGTGGTGATCCAGTAGCCAGATGCTAATCCACAGGTTCAAGTCTTCTTTCTTTCATTAAAATGTATTTTCTAGTAAAAATTTCTAGTGAATCAAAGTTGTTCCTCTGTTGCTTCTTCTTGTTTGTTGTCATTATCTCACTCTATGTCTCACTCAGTGCCGGCCCGAGCCTTTTGGGGGCCCTAAGCAGAATTTGATTTGGGGGCCCCCTCCCACCACGCAGAGTCACCTGTGCTTGACGATTATTGACACAAATGTCACGCTATAATGTTACATTATAAATTAATACAATGAGGTTATGTATTAATACAAAATAAATACTTAATAAAAAATAGATACTTAAAGTATTAACTTTTTCTTTACTCTTTTACTAACTCTTGGAAACTTCTGAAAACAAACTGTCACAAAACATATAAAAAAAAATATTTGCAAAATGTCCTCCAACGTTTTGCAACACTTTGCAGTTTGAATGATGTCTTGTATGAACATGACGGAGTATGTTTTTATGTTTCCACTGTTCGATCGCGCCCGCGACTCACACACACACACACACAAAACATATTCCAGCTTTGTAATCTTCCACTGTGATGTTTCCAAGCACATTTTTGCGCGTGTGAAGAGGATGATTTTTTCCGTCGATATTGGAACGTTACGTAAGTGAAGTACAAAGCCTATGATAAAGAATAGTTTACCATCCAAATCCATCGCGAATGTTGAAACATTTTGATTCTGAGAGAGATACGTGAGCCCAACGGCGCTTACTTTCACTTTCGCTTTAAATTATTTCGTTTTGGCTTGTTCATAGTTATTTTTTTTATTCTTGTTCTGTTCTGAATATCATTACATTTAAAGGATAAATCATTGATCAAATCAAATTTTTGTGACATGGCTTAACATTACCGTGACTTTGCGCACGAGTTGTCTATGAACGCGAGGTTATGCGCATGACTCAAACACTGGCAGACACAGCAGCAGTTGTAAGCAGGTATATTGATCATGAAATCAGAATTTTCTTGTCTTCAATTATTAATCCTTTTATTCATTTATGTCACTTGTTTAAGTTAATTAATATGTAAAAAAAAAAAAAAAAAAAAAAACTCGATAGGGGGCCCCCTGGTGGCGAGGGGGCCCCAAGCAGCCGCTTAGTTCGCTTATGCCTCGGGCCGGCCCTGGTCTCACTTTTTGGCTCAATCTTTTATCATTTTTCTGGAGTTCATTTTTAGAGTGGCAGATCTCTCTCTCTCTCTCCCTTTCTCTCTATATCAGAAATATCAGAATATTTCTTTAGGTTTCATCATAGCATGCCACAGTTTTAGTATTTGCGTGTGATGCTGTATCGGTGAACCATCCGATTTCTTAAACCCTCGACCTTTCCATACTCATCCAAACAAATGACATACATTATGTGCGTAAGCAGAATCAGTATCGTCACTCGCTTTCCTTCTGCTAACAAACACGCTTCTGTTAACCCCACAAGTTCAGCAAGTTGTGCGGATGCAGGCTGTGGTATCACTCCAGCCTTTTCAACAACAAATCCAGTTCCTTGGGCTTTTACTATTAGAATTGTGTACATCCTACATAGGTATCGTTTGCAGTGGAGAGAGAGAGAGAGAGAGAGAGAGAGAGAGAGAGAGAGAGAGAGAGACAGAATTGAATTTGAAAAAGAACTTTATTTCACAATCATCTTAATACACACAAATTAACAAGCTAACCACAGAAACCAAAATTAAGGGAAAAAAATTTATTCATCTTCAAAAATTGTACAAAAAAACCTCCCTTACAACACCAAATCTTCTCAAAAGTAAACGTATCATTCATAGTTTTATAAAACGTATAATCAATCAGTACTCTTGATTTCACCAATGTTAAAAAAGTCTCAATGATGTTTTGACCAGGTTTCTGTTCAATTTTATCCCTTCTACTAATATATATTGCCATTTTTGCTTGACCAATAATGAAATTCAGTAACTGACAAATATATTTATTTTTTTGACTATACTTAAAACCCAAAATAAATACAGTTTCAGTAAACGATTCATTAAAACCACAAAAACATTTTTCTAAAAAAATCAAACAACGATTTCAATCTAGCACATTGTACAAATGCATGAAAAATTGTTTCTCTTTGCAAACAAAAGGGACAATCATCATTAACTTCCACATTTAAAATAGAAACATATCCATTCTGGTTTTACATTTTCCTTTAAACCAAAAGAATTCCTCCACGGTGTATCCGCTTTTCTTGCCAGATGATTCTTATTAAAACCCATTACACAAGCTCCATACAATATCTTTCCTTTAGTAGATAATACATCCAACCACTGCGAGTCCCAAGTTTTAAATGGAAAACCCTTAAAACCATCCAATTTTGGTGAAAGCATCAAACAAGGGAAAAAATCTTTTTCATCATAGTTACTTTAGCAAAATATTCTTTTACCATTAGACTCTCCTCTGTTGTGAGGGTAGACTTTAACTTAGCTAAAAAAAGAGCAACTAGTCGAATAGATCTAGTGCCTAAAAATTAAGCTACTTTTACAGCATTGTCCAATTTCTCTCCAGCAATGTCCAACAATTGTCTAAAAATAAACACTTTTGATTCTTGCAACTTAAAACCACAATTAAAAAACCTGTTACTTTCATTTACATCCAACCGGGCCCCAAGAATTAAAGGTTCCTCAAGAAGCCAGTAAAGTGAATAAGGATTTTCGGATTTCTGGATGTGAAACAAACTCCAAACTTTAAAAAGACTCTTATAGAAAGGTGGAAAAACAGACAAGTCCATTTTTAAAGGGTTTAGTAGGAACAGATGTTTGTCTAGTCCGAAACCTCCAAAATTTTGCAAAACAATATGGGCCATTGCCCTCCAGCTGACATCCGATGCACCATCTAAAAGTCTCTGCAGAAACTGCAAACGATAAGCGGCAGTTCTGCTCTCTAAATGGATCAGTCCTTGTCCTCCTTCTTCTTTCGGCAAATAAAGAACACTCTGTCGAATCCAGTGCAATTTGTCCCCAAAAAAGTCTACAAGAATCGCTTGTATTTTCATCAGTAGTTGAGGAGGAGGATCAATACACGCCAGCTTATGCCACAGTGAAGACGCGACCAGGTTGTTGATGACAAGAATGCGTCCTCTATATGACATTTTAGGGAGCAGCCACTTCCATTTCTCCAAACGTCCTTTCATTTTTTCAACAACTCCTTCCCAATTCTTTTGTTGATTCGTGTCATCACCTAAAAAAAACTCCCAAATATTTTAAACCACCTTTACCCCAGACCAAACCTTCAGGCAGTTTTGGTTTTCCATTTTTCCATCTACCAACTAAAAGTGTTTCACATTTCTTCCAATTCACCTTTGCTGAAGATAAAAGAGTAAAATCATTCATTATTAAATTAAATAAACTTTGCACATCTTTTTGTCCACTTACAAACACCATTACATCGTCAGCATAAGCAGATAAACATATATTTTTTGTACAATTAGGCAAATGTAATCCATAAATATTTTCCCTTATTTTTTGTAATGAAGGCTCAATGGCCAAGGCGTACAACATTCCAGATAGAGAGCACCCTTGTCTTACACCTCTTTTAACCTGAAATGGAGCACATAAACCGCCATTAATCTTCAATACACTTTCAACCTCACTATAGAGTACCTGGACCATCATAATAAACTCTTTTTTTAAAACCGAACGCTGCTAAAGTTTTCCACAAATAGGGGTGCTCAACCCTATCAAAAGCTTTCTCCTGGTCCAGTGAAATCAATCCAAAATCCAAATCCAGCAATTTTGACACTTCTAAAGCATCCCGAACTAAAGAGATGTTGTCAATAATGGATCTGCGAGGAATACAGTAGGACTGGTCAGGATGTATTACTTGCCTTATTTCTTCAGCCAATCTATTTGCCAATACCTTCGAGAGCAGTTTGTAATCACAACAAAGAAGTGATACAGGGCGCCAATTCTTTATGTCTGTCAAATCTCCTTTCTTTGGTATAAGCGTTATCACTGCCCTCCTGCAGCTCAACGGCAACATACCTTTTGACAGACTCTCACTCAGAACGTGTAACAAGTCCACTCCCAACTCTGCCCAGAAGGACTTATAAAAGTCAATTGGGAGGCCATCAATCCCAGGAGCTTTCCCGGATTCCATGTCGTGAAGGGCCTTATATACCTCTCCCAGACTTAGCCCGCCTGAAAGAGCCACATTACCTTCTTCTGACATCTTTGGTAGGGAGTTCAAGAAAGTACTGTCCTCATCACCCTCCGTTACATACTCACTTCTATACAGATTTTTGTAAAAAACAACTGCTCTCTTTCGAATGTCACTGGGGTTCAGCAAAACTTGACCATCTTCCGACCGCAAGGCTTTAAACAACCTCTTCTGTCCATTTTTTTTCTCTAAACAGAAAAAAAATGTTGACGGTGCATCCATATGATTTATATTTTGAAATCTTGATCTGACCAATGCGCCCTGTGTTCTGTATTCTAGCAGATCCGCTAACTGAGCTTTCTTTTTGAAAAATAGTTCAAAATGATTACTTGCCCCAGTTGATTCAGCAATTTTTTGACACTCACTTAATTCATTCTCCAAAATTTCCAAAGATTTTTTAAACTCTATAGTGACGTTGCGAGTGTATTGTTGACAAAACTGTCTAATTTTAACTTTACCAATATCCCACCACTGCTGTATTGATCTAAAATTAGTCTTTGATTTTCTATACTCCTGCCAAAAATACTTAAGAGTCTCTAAAAAAACTATCACTCAATAATGAAATATTGAAATGCCAATAGGCGCTGCTAGGTTTAATGGAATTTAAAATAAAGTTACATTGTACCATACTATGATCAGAAAACCCTATTGGGATTATAGAGCAACTTTTGAAAATATTAAGCTGATGTGTAAAACCATACAATCTATCTAATCTGGCAAGGGATGCCATGTTTTCCCTCATATGAACCCATGTATATTGTCTCACGTTTCTATTTTATTGTCTCCAAATATCACATAATTCAAACTTCTTAATGAAATGAATGAGACGTTTCTGAGATGGCAAATGGGGTTCAACGTGGTTCCTATCCTTCATGTTTTCTGTACAATTAAAATCTCCCCCCAAAAACAAATATTCCTCTTCCGAGCAATTTTGTAAAGTAGTACACACTAAATCTAAGAAAAACAATCTTTCCACAGGAACTGTTGGAGCATAAATACAGATAAAAACCAAAACATAGCTTTCATAGACGGCTCTGATTTTTAGTAGTCTTCCTTTCACAACTTCATCAACAACGTAAGAAATTGGACTAAAACCCTTAGAAAATAATACTGCAACTCCTGCACTTATTGAAGTGTTATGGCTTAAAATAGTTAACCCCTCAAATTATCTTTCCCAATCTGTTGCATTCCCCCTGTCACTACTGTATGTGTTTCTTGTAGCAATAAAATATCAAGATTCTTCTGTTTCATTAATTCAGTTAACATTCCTCTTTTCTTAATATCTCTAGCAACATTCAGGGTTGCTAGACGAACTTCACTCATGACAAAGAGGAGAGAAAACAACCCCAGAAAATCCACACTCATTAATGTGGAAAATGAGCTTAACTTATTAAACATCATTCTTAAGTTTCTCTACAAAGAAGGTGCTACTAGTGGAAATGATGTAACACAGGTTGTACAGAAAAGGAGTGGAATTGATTGTGTGGAATTGGAAATGGAGACAGGAATAGAAATGTTCAAAACACCTCAAAAAAGAAAAATGAGTGATAAGTCTCAAAGTAAAAAAGCTGTGAAGAAAGCTGACTTGTGTGGTAGCGATGATAATGAAACCGAGAGTGAAGGTGAATCCTCAGATTCCAGTGTGGCGTTGTCTTTGAGTGACTTCTCTGTTCGTAGCTATGATGCTGAAGAGATACAATTATTCCTTAAGTCAACGAAGAACAGGAGAGGGGTGTGTGTACAAGATTATTTCCCTAATGTAACACAGTTTGCTGAGAAAACGAGGAATTTAATGGCTGAAGGATGCTTCACAAATAAAGAAGTTTATCGTTTAAAAAAAATTGTGAGGAATGTAACTCTGAACTCAGTGAAACTACACCAGCATCTCTACTCGTGCTTGGATTGGAAACCATGTCCCCTTTCTCAGTGTAACGTAAACGCATTAGCTCAAATGATATACAGGGAATTTATATAATTAATCAGGAATATGATTAATATATATTGCATATTACAGTTACATTAAAGTTATGAAAAATAGATAAATTGAATATATCAATATACAATTTTTTCAGATCAATTATCCTGATATCCTTTACTGGAAATTAATGTAATTATCGAACAGTTGTTTGTCCAGCAAAGACCGTAAGATTAACTTATCAACTTCTCATAAAAGGTATCACTTCTTAACTTCTCATAAAAGGTATCACTTCTTATAAGTCCAGGAAACGTAGCTTCTGTCCATGGAAACCATTCTCCTGTCCTTACAAAATGTAGGTTACTTAAACCATAATCAAATTGTAAAGCTTGTAGCTAGGATCAAAAACATTTCAGGGACCCGTAATGTGAGAAATATAGACAGAATCAATCTAGGATATAATGGATTTTTAATCATTGAACTAACATGCTACAGTTATACACGGAATATATGTATATACAGAAACATCAAGACAAAACTAGACAAAACACATTACAAGAAGATGAATAACGCATTACGATAGGATGAGAGAGTGAGGATGAGCGAGGGAAAGTGAAAGCAAAATGAACGATCAGAGAGAGATCGGAGAGAGAATGAGAGAGTGTGAGAGAAGGGAGGAAAAAGAGATCCTCTGGAATGATCTCTTTAAGTTATGGCAAAATCACAAACAAAGTGGACCTTGAGAGCCAACAAGGAAATCAGATCACATTAAAAGTTCAGTAAACTTATCTTGCAAAATGGTTCTCTTGTGTTGGTTGAGGAAAGCAGAGTCGTGTGTCCTTAAGAGCAGTGTGCGTGTGTTCCCTCTCCGAGGTCGCGGGAGATTCAAAGAGTCTCTTTCTTTGAGGTGAAGTTGCCCGGAATGATTCAGGCTAAGTTCATTCAGCTTGTGAATGAACGGAGGCGAATAGGAAACAAACGAAACTATAGAAAACATACAAAGAAATAAAAGGGAAGAGAAGCAGGCCGAAGCCGGTCCGGACTTGGGTTTCCAGAGTTTTCTGAAGGAGGGAGAAGAGAGAGAGAAGGGAGAGACTGAAGGTTTGGACTTTTATCAGTGTCCCGTGTACAGTGTCCCGCGTCCCCCCCCCTTTTCGTGGAGGACGAATCATCTTAGAGCATTCCGAGCGGGAAGATTCTCTTTGTGTGTTAATGCAGCCCGACCCTCGTGTGGAAACACGAGGGAGCAAAATATGATATTATGCTCGGGGAATTAAAACGCATGGAACCACAACGTTTATCACAGTCTCTTATCAAAAATCTCCTTCGTCGTACAAAGGGGATTAAAACAAGACCAAGAACGAATAGTGACAGAGATAGAAACATAGCAATACATTCTTAGGTTGAACAAAGGTACTTTAGGATTATACTACAGTGATTCAAAAACACAACTACTCTAGTATCACACTGGGGAACATGCAAATCACCTGGAACACTCTTTGTACATTTTTAATAGTTAGTAAAATGAAATTTTACTAGTGGAGGTCCATATATGGCAATGTGTGTGTGTATATCTGTGAGGTCGGCATCTGTTGCATCTCGTGGTGCATACCACGTGAGGGGTTGGGGGTTTTAATCTGAAGATGGCACTCTCAGAGACTAAAGTAGTTAAAATCCACTTAGCCTGAGGGGTTCTAAAACTTGATGAGGGAAGCAGTTAGTTGAATGGAACCAGCCTTTGTAATTTGCCTTCGGTACACAAAGAACAAACGTTCGAAACGTTGTTCTTGGTTAGATTGGGAACAACAGGGGCCTGTTCGTTGATTTCATCAAGTCGTCGTAAAACATTAACCAGCGGCCTGCTTGTAGACACTTGTAGTCATTGTGGCCGAAAGCCAGTCAGTTAGGGCTTTCTGAATATGAACGTGTAGTGTTCATATTTAGTCAGTATGAGAAGAACAATCAGGATTCGCTAATTCAGAACATCTGGCCGGATGCCAAGTCAGTGTCGCTACATCAGTGACTTTCTTTTCTGGGAAAATTTTCAAAATCATCAGCTCTAAAACTAAGTGAAAGATGCAATTCTTCATCGTCCTTAGTTATCATGTATGCAAATCTCCTGAAAGACACAATATGTTTCAGAAGGGGAGAACCCGTGCTAATCGGGATTTTTTTAATTGGAGATACCAATTTTTCATAGCGTGATAAAGCTTCTGTTATTAGCACGTCACTGAGAAAGGCGGGGGACGTTAGATATGGTAACCCTCTTAGAAGGTAGTGAGAGGGGAAGAACAGGAACAAATTCGCCACCAATCACAATTCCACACTCAACTACTTCATTCACTTTTTCAACATTACTAAGAAAAATAACAGCAGCGTTATTCATCCTCGATGCGGATAAAATACATCCATGTCCTACAACTTGGCCAATCGCTAAGCAATTCTCTTCTACACTCGCCGCCAACGCCACTTTCACCGCATTGCGCCGCGTGAGTGTAGACAAACCCTGTGTGCTTTCCCCGGTAAAGACCGGTAGCACAACTACCACAAACTAAACACAAAACAAACAAAAACAAAAAGTTGGAAAAGACAAAGATATTAGACACAGAAATCAACTTCACTCACCGCAATCGCAATACACCACTCACGCACTCAACACCCACACCGGAAGAGAGAGAGAGAGAGAGAGAGAGAGAAAGGAGAAAGAGAGAGAGAGAGAGAGAGAGAGAGAGAGAGAGAGAGAGAGAGAGAGAGAGAGAGAGAGAGAGAGAGAAAGGAGAAAGAAGAAAGAGAGAGAGAGAGAGAGGAGAAAGAGAGAGACAGAGACCTTTAAAATCTGATTTATTTTACATTAAATTTTTCAAAACATAATAAAACTTTTTTTTTATATAATCCAACACATAATCATAATCCAATTTTTTAAATATAATTATATAATAACACCACGAGGCTCGCGAGCCTGGCCATCATCATCGAAGATGGCCAGACGGAAACGCAGCACACGGATTGTTAATTTCTCACAATCCTCGCAAGCAGCCCCCTCGAGAGCTGCCCGCGCGTGCTGCGCTCCCAAACAGTGTACACACAGTTGGTGTGTGTCCCCACCCGTGATATAACGAGGGCAGGGATGCACACACCTCCTGTAACTGCTTTTACTCGCCATGCTTTATATATATGTGCTTTGTGTAATTGATGGACAAACAACACCAAATAAGACGTACAAGAGACAGAGATCTCTGTTGTGTGCCGGCGTCCTTTTGTAGCTTCCTTCCGCATATGCCGTCACACACTACGTCATGACGCAACACCAATCAGGATTGGTTTAATTTCATTCATACTTCAGAAGCGCTACGCTGAGGGGCGTTCCCCCAAAGTGTCATTCGACGCAGTTCGAGTTCCCTCGAAAGGGAACAACACTCTACACTATGCAAAGGATCCAGGTGTGCTTTGTATCTGTTTGTGGCTATTGCCCAATGTACAATCCGCCACTGAAAATCACCTAATCTTTTTTCAGTGGGCTTCTTGTACAGGGACCTCCAACTGCCTTTCGGGGAAGATCCTTGCTCAGCCACTCCGATCCACTTTGACTCGATCACTTTGTCAAGAGCTCTTCGGTTAAGAGCTTTAACACAAATCTTATACAGGCCTTTCTTGGAAAGAAGTTCAAAGTTTCCAAGTTCAGGTGTCCCTTCAGTCTCTTCCCAATCTCCCACTTCCACAGACACACGTATTTCAGGGAACAATCCATCAAAGTTCTCCAAATGTAATATCCGAAGACACAAAAGATTCCAGCAATCTTTGAAGAACTCGAAGAGACCGAATGTCTGTTTTAAGATGCAATTCTTCTGCTGTAATCCACTGGTTGTTAATCTTTAAATGTCCAATTTTACAAATGCCAGCTTTTATCAGAAAAGTCCATTAACCCTCTGAGGTCTGAGCTGTTTTCTGGGCCCTGGAGGTGGTCTGACATGCTCTGACATTTGTGTTTTTTTCTGTTACTAGTGACATTTTCATGGCTAAAGTCTGATTACACTGTATTCAGCACAAACTCTGCTACAATAATATATCAGCAGCATGTATGTAAAAGTTTGTAGTTTTGAGATAATGACATTTATGCGTGGTTTGTGAAAATACAAAAAAAAATTCTCACTGAAATAAGGCCATGAAACCCATACTGATTATTTCTTCACAAGACTTTTGAAAATTGTATGACATAGCCTAGAATATTTGGTCCAAAACTATGTGAAAATCACCCTGACTGCTCATTCAGATAAGACAATATATTGATTTAAAATTTCTAAGACGTGTTTTGTGTGACAAAGCCATATTCGAAGAGGCGTGATCATCTCATGAATATGTAAGCCTTCAACACCTGAGAAAGACAAAGACACTCCCCTAACTGCCCTATTAGGAGCGATCAGGCCCTGTCATTCAGAGCAACCTTGCACAAAGAATGAGGAGATTTAAAAAAGAATGGCTTTTAGATTGTTTGGATTTATTTACAGCACAACACAATCCAAAAATACAAATGACAAAAGAGCACATTGAAAACAATGATCCAAAGACAGAGACCTTTGTGCCATTCCTAAAAACATTGTACATACCATTTCCAAGATGTTTGATTTTCACTTTACCATGTTCATGTACAGAGACTCATGTGAATGTTGAAGTCAGCAGGACTCAGTTGCATCTGGTCACTGAAAGAAAAAAAAAAAGAAAAAACTGTGAACATAATGATATCAAGAGAAACTATAGGGCTGCACGATTTTGGGAATAGATTTTAGATTTTTCTGGTTAAAATTTCTTTTTAAAATTCACAGAATACACACACACACACACGTTTCCAACAATATATAATGAACACTAGGTTTGTTGTGCCTTGTAGGCATAGGCTACGCAGTGCTGCATAAAATAATAATAACAATAAATTAAATCTTCCAAAAGATTTCAAGAACAACTACGCTAGAGAAAAATATATTGATTATCATATGTTACTTCAAATGTTTCCATTCGTAATGATGATATGAAATGAGATAATAGTAAAAACATAAAGCCTAATGTTTGGTGCATTTTTCCTTTCAAACGCAATCGCGCTCCAAAATATGATACATTAAAACCCACAGCGCGCTCCAAAATATGATACTCAAACCCACAGCGCGCTCCAAAATATGATACATTCAAACGCCATCGCGCTCCAAAATATTAAACATTATGGTTATACATATCTATGTTTGAGCAGATATCCACAAACAGTATTTATCAGGAAACACGGGTCTAAATAGTATAATATTCACCATATACAGTATCTAGCAACAGTTCAACTGCAATGTGAAGTTTATGCAACAATACCATAAACTAATAAGTAAGAATTTCTTACCTTACATCTTTCTTGTCTTCAAATCGCGTTCTTCTTCTTCTGATGTAAATCCAATGTAAGCTCACAGCGCGTCTTCCAAACTCGACGAAAAGCAGAGACTTGTGAAGTGTTTTGGTGTTTTGTGTTTGAGGTAACGAGGGCGTTCGTGTTCCATGTGGAGATTTGCATGTGAATCTCTTTTGCGCGAGTGGGTGTGTCGAATTAAAAAATAATTAGCAAGCGTTTGAGATACTGGACATCCTGTTGGTTTTATACAAATTACTTAAACAGAGAATATTTGTTTTCAGTTTGAATCCGATCATTTAAAAGTACACACATAAATGTGTATAAAGGTGTATGGCTCATAAATGTGTGAGAAGTATTCGTTGAGTTTTGTTTCAGTTTATAGACGTGCTCAAGAAAAAAAAAGTTCACCGCGACGGAGAGGCAGAACGCACACCCTGTTTATTTTCTTTATTTTACAAAAGCACAATGTTTTGATTTGATTGTAAGTGGACACATACAAAAGTAGAAATATCACAGATTATTTTTTTATATTTCTTTTTTCTGTATAACCATAAATGACGGAGTAATTTAAGTTTATGTTGCTGCTATGTGAAAAAAATCCAGCAAAACGCGGGGGCGCGTTTCTCGACCTCAGAGGGTTAAAAAACAAAGGCTCTTCCAAAGTCCAGACATTAACTCTTTCCACAGAAAAAAATCTGCCACACTTGTAAAGCTGAAGCATAAAAAGATGTGAGTCCGTTAAGGTCCATATTCTTCAAGTTCATTAAGAACAGATGTCTGTCAAGACCCAGACGACCCACCCTCCTCAAAAGGGCACATGCCACTTCCATCCAGTTCTGATCTTGGTAATAAAGAAACCGTTGGACAGTCTTAAGACGAAAAGCCGCATACCTGGATTTTAATTCAATTAGGCCTTGTCCTCCTTCATGAACTGGTAGATACAAGACTGCCTCTTTCACCCAGTGTTTTCCAGTCCAGAAGAAATTAACAAGAACTCTCTGGATATCCACAAGAAAGCCCAGTGGTGGGTCCAGAACATTTAGCCTGTGCCACAGGGTGGATGCCACTAAATTGTTGATAACCAGCACTCTTCCTCATACGATAGCTGAGGCAGCAACCAGTTCCATTTAGACAACTTAGCACATACTTTATCCTTTACATTCTCCCAATTCTTTTTTTTTAAACTCTTCACTTCCTAAATAAATCCCTAAAAATGTAAAACCTATTTTCCCCCATTTTACATTTTCAGGAATAACTGGTAAGACTTCTGTTGAATGTTCAAGACACCACAAAGCTTCTGTTTTACTCCAATTTAACTTTGCAGATGATGCCTTTTCATATAAGCTTAGACACTTACTAATTGTGTTTACATCTTGTTGATTCTTGACAAATACAATAATATCATTTGCATATGCGGTCAGCTTAATTTCATTATGAATACTGTTTCCTATACATATACCAGACACATTTCTCCTAAATAAACACAACAAAGGTTCAACTGCTAATGCATACAACTGACCAGACAAAGGACATCCCTGTCTGATTCCCCTTTGCATTTGAATTGGTGGACTTAAATCTCCTCCAATTTTCACTAAACACGAAGCGTTTGTATACAAAATCTTAATCCAGGATAAAAAACCATCACCACAACCAAAAGCTTTTAATGTTCTGAATAAATACTCATGGTCTACACGATCAAATGCCTTCTCTTGATCTAACAACAGAAGACCTAAATTGATCCCATTTGATTTACAATAATCCAGTAAATCTCTCACGAGAAAAATTTTATCATAAATAGTTCTATCTGGAAAACAATATGATTGATCCTTATGAATGATATTACCCAAAACACACTTAAATCTATTGACCAAAACTTTTGCCAGAATTTTATAATCAGTAGTGAGGATGGAAACGGGTCTCCAGTTCTTCATGAGACTTATGTCTCCTTTTTTGGGAATAAGAACAGCCCTCTGACAGCTCCTGGGAAGATATTGTTCCTCATAACATTTCTGTACAACCTCATAGAAGTCTTTACCTATGATTCCCCACATGACTTTATAGAATTCCCCCAGCAGACCGTCAATACCTGGTGCACGACCAGGTTTCAACTGTTGTACTGCCTCAGTCAATTCTTGAAAAGAAAAAACACTGTCCAAACTTTCACGTTGTTTTTCATTAAGAGTAGGAAGTTGTTCAATCAAGTCCGATGTACTCTGTGAATCACATTTTTCAGCTCTAAAGAGTTCTGAATAAAAGTCCACAGCAATATTCCTCATCGTCTTTGGGTCAGATGTTTTAGACCCATCTGGGAATGTCAGACAATGCATTACACTCTGCTTTTTTGAGACTTTTTCAAGATTAAAAAAATATGTAGTTGGTGCATCCATATCACGTACTGACAAAAAAACGTGACCTTATAAGTGCCCCCTTAGCTTGCACTTGTAAAAGAGAGGTAAGAGTATTCTTTCTCTCACATAAGTTCTCAGTCATCACAGTATCTGGTTGCAGCACCAAATTCGATGTTATTGTCACAGGTCGGGATGGGCCAAGCTAGACTGCACCCACCCCTGAACCAGGACCACCTCGAGGAGCGTGTCAGAGGGAGGAGTCGGAGACCGAGAACAGATTTAACAAGTTTTATTTCGAAGTAAAAGCAATTTGAAAATCCTAATCTAAAATCTTCCTTGTGGCCCTCAGTGTTCGAAGACGGACAATGCAGCGGCCGGGGTCTCTCCCACCCTCTTCCTCAATGCAAACCCTGCAGTGGATGGACGGCGAACCGGTGAGTGGTCGAGTAGGTCTTTCGCAGGTGGGAATACAGTTGGCAAGGGAGCAGTCCGGTAAGTCTCCTCTTGTAAGTAGGTAATTCCGGCCTTCCTTCCTTCTTGCACAGGTGCGGAATTTGTGGCGGATGGATGTCAGTCAGGTACGTATATAACAGGTGCACAATCTTAAGGTAGGGTGGCCAGGGGAGTCTCCCTTGAGAAAGGGGCTTCACTGTAAGCCGTCAGGTGAGTATACAGGCACGTAATCCTCTTCTTCTACAGATGACAGACAGAGAACTTACGGCTGGGGAGCTTCACTGCAAAGCAGTCAGGTGAGTATTCAGGTATGAAATCCTCTTGAAGGGCTGGCAGACACAGAGCTTACGGCAGGAGAAGTTCGGGCTGAGGAGCTTCACTGCAAAGCAGCCAGGTGAGTATACAGGCACGTAATCCTCTTCTTCGACAGATGACAGACAGAGAATTTACGGCTGGGGAGCTTCACTGCAAAGCAGTCAGGTGAGTATACAGGCACGTAATCCTCTTCTTGGCTGGGGAGCTTCACTGCAAAGCAGTCAGGTGAGTATTCAGGTATGAAATCCTCTTGAAGGGCTGGCAGACACAGGACTTAAGGCAGGAGAAGTTCGCTGCAAAGCAGACAGGTGAATATACATGCACGGAATCCCCTTCTACAATAGTGGCAGACAGAGTGAGTACGTCAACAGTATACAATTCTCACAGTTGCCACAAGGGGACGCGCACCTCTCACAATGTAGGCAGGTTGCGGAGCTGCAGCAGACTCGAAGTCGACAGGCTGAACGGGGCTCCTACTGAAACAGACAGAATGGATGCTGCAGGCAAGTATACAGTTCACATGCGCTGAAAGGGACGAACACTTCTCACAATGCAGATGAGTTGCAGGGATGCAGCAGACTCGAAGTTGACAAGGCTGCACAAGGCTTTTACTGAGACAGACAGTGAACATTTCAACAGGGCATCTCCTCTCCTATTAGCGCAAACAGAGGGGTTAATTCAAAACCCTGATGATAATTCAGCATCCAAACAGTTAGAACAGATCAATGTCACAGAATTCTCACTATTGACAGTAGACCAGCATAACACAGGGAGAGTGCACGGCAAAAGGGGAATGTATCTTCCACACACACGGCAATTCCACTTCAAGCATATAATATGGGAGAAACGTCAATCCTAGGCACTGCAAACTCACTTCACAAAGTGCAATTTAGAGCCAACACTCACCCTTGGGTCTCTGTGCGAGGGGGCCGTGATCATCAATACTGCTGAGGAGATTTTGGGATGTTTTTCTTCACATATACAGGCAGAGTTCACATCACCATTTTTAATGGAGGGAGAGATAAGAGATCGGTAATGAATCAATACAATCCACTCAGTGATATTTATGATTGTGATCCAAACACTCCAAGCCACATCCAATTCAGTGTCAAATACATGCAATTACGAGACTCAGTTCTCAGTTACTTAGCTCTTCTCCAATGCAAACGGGGTATTTCACTCTCCCTCTGTTGTCCTCAAGTCCCTCATCAAGCCAACACTCTCCTCTTCATTCACCAATACTCCAATAACTGCAACCGCCCAATAAAACGACTTCCCACGGGGGAGAAAGACCACCCAACCTTCTCTCTCTCCTGCTTTTTATCCTCTCAAATGCTGACTGGCTTCTTCCAAACTCTCCGAATAAATTCCCCACACCTGCTGCCAATCTGTTAGGGTCGCCATGACAACAGACGCACACACAGGCCTGGGGACGGAGTTTCACTCATAATTGTCCCCCCGGAAACACCACTTCAGCGGAAATAAGTTCCATATGTTTTGTCACCTCGTGACATTATCTGTATTATTTCCTTTTCTAATTCGTTGATTTTTCTCTTAATCTGTGTTGTAGAGAAAGAAGAAAACTGTTGACTAAAAATTCTAATTTGTGTTTTTCCCAATTCCCACCACTGAATTAAGTTTTCATATTCACCTTTCTGAGAAACCCAAAAACCCCAAAAACATTTAAATCTCTCAATAAGTATTTCTCCTGTAACAAACGTACATTCAATTTCCAGTAAGGACTTTTGCACTGAGTCTGTGACAAAGTAAATTTACAAGAAACAAAATGATGGTCTGAAAAACTACATGGTACAATGTTCGCACCCACAATCCTGTTATTGGTTCTCCTACAAACATAGAATCTGTCTAATCTAGCTGCACTTATTCTCCCTTGTGAAATTTTTACCCAAGTATATATTTTTACTTTTAAATTCCTCTCTCTCCACACAGCCAACCAATTGTTTTGATAGATAATTTTTTTTTAACAAAGCAGGCGATTCAAAGTCTGGTTCAGTATTATTCCTATCCAATGTAAAATCAACTGTACTATTCCAGTCACCTCCTACTATTAGGAAATCATCAGCATTCACATTTCTCAAATATCCACTCAGTCTTTTAAATAGTATTATTCTATCTGCACTTCTGTTTGGAGCATAAATATTAACAAATATAAAATTGTATTCATCAATTTTTGTTTTTACAACAAGAAGGCAACCTTTTTCTAATTCTATGCTTGACAAGATATCAACATTGAGGTAAGGTGAAAAAAGTATGGCTACCCCAGCACTTAAATTTGTTCCATGGCTTAAAGAGTAACTGCCCTCCCAACACAAACCCTAGTCTGCCTCATTACTCTCATCACTATGAGTTTCTTGTAAAAAGGTTACATGCGATTCTTTAAAGGCACAATATGGGATTTTTTCTCCACTAGGGGTCGCTAACCTATTTACAATAACAAAGGCGTAGATTGATGACGCAACATTTGCTATGAATTATGGATTTTGTCGTCAACGTCAAGCCGACCGATCTAATAATGTATATGGATTACTGAATACATCAATGCTTTTATCATGACTGTGATATGAAGCAGTTCGGGATTGCTAAGAGACAGCTATCAGCTCCAAACGCGATGCGAGTCCCGCGGATATAAAAGGAATATGGACATTCCATTCTACCGAACTACACGCAGAATTACTACTCACAGGTCAGTTTATTAGACAAATTAAACTTGTGAGGTAACGCAGCGCTGTTTCACTTGGTCTAACATTACACTATCACTCTAAACTGCATTTGAATGTGTTGAAATGTATGTGTTAACATTAGTTTGTCTGTATGAGACTAGCAGTAAGCTAGCTAGATCAACATTAGAATAACATACAGATCATATTCTAACATTTTATCATTGTTGAACTATATAACCTTGATTAGTTTTATGTAAATGTGCTCACCTGTTTAATAAAGTACATGTAGGAGTTGTCGAAGTCTCGGACGTGGAGCTCTCGTTTATATAGTGTCCATGGGAGCTCTCGACATCTCGAAAACACCGCGCTGATATTGATTCTCGGTTTAGTTCTCCTTTTTTTATCCAAAGTCTGCTTGCCATGGTCCATAATGTTTGAACGAAACAACAACAGCGTGCAAATAGACATTGCGAACTACACAGTTGTCCGCGTCAGTTTGGTTACTATGAGAGGGCTCTGGTTAATAGCTCTGGTTGCCATGGCAGCACGAGCGGAAACCAGAGACAACACGGATATGACGGCATTGACGGCGACAAAACGGAAATAAAGACACGGTCCGTGTCTTCGAATTAAAATATTAATTTCTCTGGATTTAGAAGTTACTACCTACACTCTTCTGAACACTTATAACTGACCTCAAGAATTTAGCAGCATCAGGAAAAAACTTCAGGACATCTACTTTCTGTCCTTTTGTTTGATCCAGAAAGTCATTAACTTCTTCCACAGTATACAAATCCCCAGATGATTGACTCAACTCAAACTCAGAAACTTCTGAACAGCTGTCACTATCGCATCTTGATTCATCTACACACACATCATTCTCAACAAACTGTAAACCACTTCCACTAGCCTTTTCAATTTCCATATCCTTGTCACATATAATACTCTGACCAGCTCCTTCTGAAACACCAAGCACTTTAGGAAAAGAAAAGTCACTCACCTCTGATCTTGACATTGACTCCTTATCTGACTCAACCTGTCCTTCTGAAAGCTGTAGGCCTATGTTCTCAAGGGAATGAGTATGTCCACTGTTGTTTAGGCTTTTATCCTGAGTCTCCTCGATTTGTTTTTCGTTTTGTACTTTTTGTTTTTTATTTTTCGATTGCACAGTCGTCTCTTTTACCAGCGTGGGTCTTTTTTCGGTTTTGTCAGTTTTTTTGTCCTGGCCCAGTCACAAGAGCTGGCAGTTCGGCATCGAGATGTCGTCCTTGCCCACATCCAGAGCCTGGGGTTGAGACTCAACACGAAAAAGAGCGTGTTGGCACCAGCCCAGAGAACCACGTTCCTGGGAGTGGTGTGGGATTCGGTCACGCTGCGGGCACAGTTGTCTCCTGCACGGATCGAATCCATCCTGGCCACGGTGACCAGGATAAAGCTAGGCAAGGCCATCACTGTTAAACATTTTCAGAGAGTGTTAGGTCTCATGGCAGCAGCATCCAACATCATTCCATTCGGTCTCCTGCACATGAGACCCCTGCAGTGGTGGTTGAAAACCAAGGGGTTCTCCCCGAGGGGAAACCCATTTCGCATGATCAAGGTTACGCACAGATGCCTTCGTTCCCTATCTTTGTGGAAGAAAGCTTGGTTTCTGTCCCAAGGTCCCGTGCTGGGAGCGTCATATCACCGCAAAGCCGTTTCGACAGACGCCTCCCTCACGGGCTGGGGCGCGGTCATGGACGGCCGCTCTATGAGAGGTTTATGGCAGGACCATCATTCCTCCTGGCATATAAACTGCCTGGAAATGTTGGCGGTGTTCCGAGCTCTGAGGAGCTTCCAGCCGGACCTCAAGGGTCATCACGTCCTTGTGAGGATGGACAATATGTCGGTGGTGGCCTATATAAACCATCAAGGGGGTCTGAGGTCTCGCCCTCTATGCAGACTGGCGCATCAGATCCTTCCGTTGTTCCAAGGGAAATTGTTGTCAAAGCAACATACATCCCAGGGAATCAGAATCAGGGAGCAGACATCCTGTCGAGGCAGGGGCTGAGGCCCGGGGAATGGAGACTCCATCCCGAGGTGGTGGAGTCAATATGTCAGAGGTTCGGCCCAGTGGAAGTGGATCTATTCGCGTCTCGAGAGACGACTCACTGTCCACTGTGGTTATCCCTCACGCATCCAGCTCCGCTGGGGTTGGATGCCATGGTACAGACGTGGCCGAGGCTGCGTCTGTATGCATTTCCCCCGATCGCTCTGCTCCCGGGAGTTCTAGAGAGGGTTCGTTGCGACGGGATCAGTCTATTATTGGTAGCCCCGTTGTGGCCGGCCCGAATATGGTTCTCAGACATAATATCACTCCTGGACGGCCCTCCATGGGAGCTTCCCATCAGGAGGGACCTGCTGACTCAGGCAGAGGGCTCAATATTTCACCCTCGGCCCGACCTATGGAAACTGTGGGTCTGGCCCCTGAGGGGGCACAGTACCGAGAGGCCGGCCTGTCAGCAGGAGTAGTGGAGACCATACTCAGCTCTAGAGCTCCCTCCACGAGGAAATTGTACAGCCTAAAATGGAATGTTTTCACCGTATGGTGCAGAGAGCGTGAGGTGGACCCAGTTAACTGCCCAGTGGCTTCAGTGCTGGAGTTCCTCCAAGATCGCTTCTCGGCTGGTCTTACCCCGTCCACTCTCAAGGTGTACGTGGCTGCCATTTCGGCTTTCCACGCTCCTCTGAGTGATGGGCCTCTGGGGAGACAGCTGTTGGTCGTACGTTTCCTCCGTGGCGCTTGGAGGATGAGACCTGCGGCTCGTACCAGGGTTCCCACTTGGGACCTGGCGCTGGTTCTCAAAGGGTTGGTTGAGGCCCCCTTCAAACCACTGGAGTCGGCTGAGGCCAAGAACCTTTCCCTTAAGGTGTTTTTTTTTTGTTGGCCATTACTTCTCTGAGGAGGGTAGGAGATCTCCAGGCGCTCTCTATATCTAACAGGTGCCTGGAGTTTGCTCCAGGCAACATCAAAGCCATCCTACATCCTAGGCCGGGCTATTTGCCCAAGGTGCCATCTAATGTGGCACGGCCTACGGTTCTGCAGGCTTTTCATCCTCCACCTCACGTGATGGCGGATGAGGAGAGACTTCACCTGCTCTGCCCTGTCAGAGCTCTCAGAATATATATCCAGAGGTCCTCCTCATGGCGGAAGTCAGACCAGTTGTGAGTGTGTTTCGGGTCGCCCAAGAAAGGGCTTCCTGCTTCTAAACAGACCCTTAGCAACTAGATTGTCCATGCTATATCTATGGCCTACCAGGTGCGCAATTTGCCTTCACCTCTGGCCGTGAGGGCTCACTCTACCAGAGGCATGGCGTCCTCTAGAGCCCTCCTCTCAGAGGCCCCGATCCAAGAAGTCTGCGATGCAGCAGGATGGGCCACCCCTCACACTTTTATTAGATTTTACAGCCTGGACATTCCATCGACACCTGGCACCCTCGTGCTCTCGTCCTAAGTGTGCCTGTGCGCAGCTTCGCATTAGGACAGGCAGGGCTCGTTGTGGCATAGTGGGTACTCGTTCCCCCAAAAAAGTGTCATTCGACGCAGTTCGAGTTCCCTCGAAAGGGAACGTCTCGGGTTACGACTGTAACCCTTGTTCCCTGAGAAAGGGAACGAGAACTGCGTCCCTTCGCCACACCTCCCCCTGCCTGGGAGCGCTTGCTTCATCACAGAATGCTATCTCTGTTGTGTGCCGGCGTCCTTTTGTAGCTTCCGCATATGCCGTCACACACTACGTCATGACGCAACACCAATCAGGATTGGTTTAGTTTCATTCATACTTCAGAGGCGCTACGCTGAGGGGCGTTCCCCCAAAGTGTCATTCGACGCAGTTCTCGTTCCCTTTCTCAGGGAACAAGGGTTACAGTCGTAACCCGAGACGTTTTTGTGGGGAATCTGAAACAGTTAACCCTCTGAGGTCTGAGCTGTTTTCTGGGCCTGGAGGTGTTCTGACATGCTCTGACATTTGTGGTTTTTTTCTGTTACTAGTGACATTTTCATGGCTAAAGTCTAATTACACTGTATTCAGCACAAACTCTGCTACAATAATATATCAGGAGCATGTATGTAAAAGTTTGTAGTTTTGAGATAATGACATTTATGCGTGGTTTGTGAAAATACAAAAAAAAATTGTCACTGAAATAAGGCCATGAAACCCATACTGATTATTTCTTCACAAGACTTTTGAAAATTGTATGACGTAGCCTAGAATATTTGCTCCAAAACTATGTGAAAATCACCCTGACTGCTCATTCAGATAAGACAATATATTGATTTAAAATTTCTAAGACGTGTTTTGTGTGACAAAGCCATATTCGAAGAGGCGTGATCATCTCATGAATATGTAAGCCTTCAACACCTGAGAAAGACAAAGACACTCCCCTAACGGCCCTATTAGGAGCGATCAGGCCCTGTCATTCAGAGCAACCTTGCACAAAGAATGAGGAGATTTAAAAAAGAATGGCTTTTAGATTGTTTGGATTTATTTACAACACAACATAATCCAAAAATACACAACAAATGACAAAAGAGCACATTGAAAACAATGATCCAAAGACAGAGACCTTTGTGCCATTCCTAAAAACATTGTACATACCATTTCCAAGGTGTTTGATTTTCACTTTACCATGTTCATGTACAGAGACTCATGTGAATGTTGAAGTCAGCAGGACTCAGTTGCATCTGGTCCCTGAAAGAAAAGAAAAAAGTGAACATACTGGTATCAAGAGAAACTAGGCCTGCACGATTTTGGGAATACATTTTAGATTTTTCTGGTTAAAATTGCTTTTTAAAATTCACAGAATACACACACACACACACACACACACACACACAAATGTTTCCAACAATATATAATATAAAGAACACCATATTTGTTGTGCCTTGTAGGCATAAGCTATGTGCAGTACTGCATAAAATAATTTTATTTTACAAAGCAGCCTATAAATCTTCCAAAAGATTTCAGTAACAATGCTAGAGAAAAATATATTGATTATCTTATGTTACTTCAAATGTTTCCATTCGTTATGATGATATGAAATGAGATAATAGTAAAAACATAAAGCCTAATGTTTGGTGCATTTTTCCTTTCAAACGCAATCGCGCTCCAAAATATGATACATTAAAACCCACAGCGCGCTCCAAAATATGATATTCAAACCCACAGCGCGCTCCAAAATATGATACATTCAAACGCCATCGCACTCCAAAATATTAAACATTATGGTTATACATATCTATGCTTGAGCAGATATCCACAAACAGTATTTAACAGTAAACACGGGTCTATATAGTATAATATTCACCATATATCTAGCAACAGTTCAACTGCAATGTGAAGTTTATGCAACAATACCATAAACTAATAAGTAAGAATTTCTTACCTTACATCTTTCTTGTCTTCAAATCGCGTTCTTCTTCTTCTGATGTAAATCCAATGTAAGCTCACAGCGCGTCTTCCAAACTCGACGAAAAGCAGAGACTTGTGAAGTGTTTTGGTGTTTTGTGTTTGAGGTAAGGAGGGCGTTCGCGTTCCATGTGGAGATTTGCATGTGAATCTCTTTTGCGCGAGTGGGCGTGGCCGAATTAAAAGTAATTAGCAAGCGTTTGAGATACTGGACATCCTGTTGGTTTTATACAAATTACTTAAACAGAGAATACTTGTTTTCAGTTTGAATCCGATCATTTAAAAGTACACACTTAAATGTGTATAAAGGTATATGGCTCATAAATGTGTGAGAAGTATTCGCTGAGTTTTGTTTCAGTTTATAGACGTGCTCAAGAAAAAAAAGTTCACCGCGACGGAGAGGCAGAACGCACACCCTGTTTATTTTCTTTATTTTACAAAAGCACAATGTTTTGATTTGATTGTAAGTGGACACATACAAAAGTAGAAATATCACAGATTCTTTTTTTATATTTCTTTTTTCTGTATAACCATAAATGACGGAGTAATTTAAGTTTATTGTACTACAATGTGAAGAAAATCCAGCAAAACGCGGGGGCGCGTTTTCCGACCTCAGAGGGTTAATCATCTTTTTGTTGAATGTTCAAGATTAAAGGCCATTGCACACTGAGTCCGAAATTTTCGTATGCGTTTTTTCGTGTTCGTCAGCCTTAAAATTCGTCACGCACAGAAACCTTGCACACTGAGTCCGATGCGTATTTATTAAACATTAAACCTAAAAAAACGCAACAAATTAAAATTGGATTCGTCAAGCAGTGAGGATGATTTTGTTGCCCTCTTTCTTCTTAAAAAGAGAAAAAGAAAGAGGAAATATTGGGTCCATCCAATCCTGAGATTGCGCCGAGAGGAAGGAGAGTTTCACCTCCTTATCAAGAAGTTGCGAAATTATCCCGAGCGATTCAAAATTTACCTCAGAATGTCAGTGGAACAGTTTGATGCTTTGCTAGCGATACTCCACATATTAAAAAGAAGACCACCAATTTCCGTGAACCAATCGATCCTGAACATACTGGCAGTATGTCTAAGGTATGGACACACGGGGACACACACACACGGCTGGCGTGTGACAGACACTTGTCTGCTTGTCAGACGCGTTTATATACTGTCTATGGTCAGACGCCACTCTGGATTTTGTCGTTTGCTTGTACGGTGGCTTTGAATTGTCAAAAAACCTCTCAAAATACTGGCTGTGGATGCGATAAACGCAGAAAATCGAACCCGATCCGAATTTTTTTATTACGGACGAAAGTTTCGTAGACAGTGTGCAAGCGTGATTGACATAACGTGAGGTCGAATTTTTTTTTTTACGTGCGAAAATTTCGGATGCTAATTTCGGACTCAGTGTGCAATGGCCTTAAGTGAACTTTTTGGGTTGTTAAAATATGTTTGTCAAAGGTTAGGTTTTTTGTTTACTAATGGGTTATTTATATTTGGCCCAAAATATAGTGCTACAAATAAACAAAAAGTTGTATTACTGAATTTTATTTTTGGTAAAGCAAAGATGGCAATTTGGTTAACCAGGAAAAACAAAACTCTTAATTTAAGTGGTGTAGATCCAGTGCATATGTTAAACGGTTTTATAAAGGGATGCTTGATGCTGGAGTTTGCTTATTATGAAATGATCAATGATATTGAGACCTTTTTGTGGGGAACCGAAGGTGTGTTGTGTAAGCCCAGTGAAGGGCAAGGTTATCAGATACGTTTTGGAGTGTTTTAAAAGGAGAAGTTGTGTTGTTTTTATTTTATTATTATTATTTTTTCTATCATGTTTATTTTTATTATTAGTATTATACATCTTCTTTTCTTTTTTTTAAGGTGTTTGAATATAATGTTTTAAGTGTTGGATTATATAAAAAAAATTGTTTATTATGTTTTGAAAAATTTAATGTAAAATAAATCAGATTTTAAAGGTCTCTGTCTCTCTCTTTCTCCTCTCTCTCTCTCTCTCTCTCTCTCTCTCTCTCTCTCTCTCTCTCTCTCTCTCTCTTTCTCCTTTCTCTCTCTCTCTCTCTCTCTCTCTCTCTCTCTCTCTTCCGGTGTGGGTGTTGAGTGCGTGAGTGGTGTATTGCGATTGCGGTGAGTGAAGTTGATTTCTGTGTCTAATATCTTTGTCTTTTCCAACTTTTTGTTTTTGTTTGTTTTGTGTTTAGTTTGTGGTAGTTGTGCTACCGGTCTTTACCGGGGAAAGCACACAGGGTTTGTCTACACTCACGCGGCGCAATGCGGTGAAAGTGGCGTTGGCGGCGAGTGTAGAAGAGAATTGCTTAGCGATTGGCCAAGTTGTAGGACATGGATGTATTTTATCCGCATCGAGGATGAATAACGCTGCTGTTATTTTTCTTAGTAATGTTGAAAAAGTGAATGAAGTAGTTGAGTGTGGAATTGTGATTGGTGGCGAATTTGTTCCTGTTCTTCCCCTCTCACTACCTTCTAAGAGGGTTACCATATCTAACGTCCCCCGCCTTTCTCAGTGACGTGCTAATAACAGAAGCTTTATCACGCTATGAAAAATTGGTATCTCCAATTAAAAAAATCCCGATTAGCACGGGTTCTCCCCTTCTGAAACATATTGTGTCTTTCAGGAGATTTGCATACATGATAACTAAGGACGATGAAGAATTGCATCTTTCACTTAGTTTTAGAGCTGATGATTTTGAAAATTTTCCCAGAAAAGAAAGTCACTGATGTAGCGACACTGACTTGGCATCCGGCCAGATGTTCTGAATTAGCGAATCCTGATTGTTCTTCTCATACTGACTAAATATGAACACTACACGTTCATATTCAGAAAGCCCTAACTGACTGGCTTTCGGCCACAATGACTACAAGTGTCTACAAGCAGGCCGCTGGTTAATGTTTTACGACGACTTGATGAAATCAACGAACAGGCCCCTGTTGTTCCCAATCTAACCAAGAACAACGTTTCGAACGTTTGTTCTTTGTGTACCGAAGGCAAATTACAAAGGCTGGTTCCATTCAACTAACTGCTTCCCTCATCAAGTTTTAGAACCCCTCAGGCTAAGTGGATTTTAACTACTTTAGTCTCTGAGAGTGCCATCTTCAGATTAAAACCCCCAACCCCTCACGTGGTATGCACCACGAGATGCAACAGATGCCGACCTCACAGATATACACACACACATTGCCATATATGGACCTCCACTAGTAAAATTTCATTTTACTAACTATTAAAAATGTACAAAGAGTGTTCCAGGTGATTTGCATGTTCCCCAGTGTGATACTAGAGTAGTTGTGTTTTTGAATCACTGTAGTATAATCCTAAAGTACCTTTGTTCAACCTAAGAATGTATTGCTATGTTTCTATCTCTGTCACTATTCGTTCTTGGTCTTGTTTTAATCCCCTTTGTACGACGAAGGAGATTTTTGATAAGAGACTGTGATAAACGTTGTGGTTCCATGCGTTTTAATTCCCCGAGCATAATATCATATTTTGCTCCCTCGTGTTTCCACACGAGGGTCGGGCTGCATTAACACACAAAGAGAATCTTCCCGCTCGGAATGCTCTAAGATGATTCGTCCTCCACGAAAAGGGGGGGGGACGCGGGACACTGTACACGGGACACTGATAAAAGTCCAAACCTTCAGTCTCTCCCTTCTCTCTCTCTTCTCCCTCCTTCAGAAAACTCTGGAAACCCAAGTCCGGACCGGCTTCGGCCTGCTTCTCTTCCCTTTTATTTCTTTGTATGTTTTCTATAGTTTCGTTTGTTTCCTATTCGCCTCCGTTCATTCACAAGCTGAATGAACTTAGCCTGAATCATTCCGGGCAACTTCACCTCAAAGAAAGAGACTCTTTGAATCTCCCGCGACCTCGGAGAGGGAACACACGCACACTGCTCTTAAGGACACACGACTCTGCTTTCCTCAACCAACACAAGAGAACCATTTTGCAAGATAAGTTTACTGAACTTTTAATGTGATCTGATTTCCTTGTTGGCTCTCAAGGTCCACTTTGTTTGTGATTTTGCCATAACTTAAAGAGATCATTCCAGAGGATCTCTTTTTCCTCCCTTCTCTCACACTCTCTCATTCTCTCTCCGATCTCTCTCTGATCGTTCATTTTGCTTTCACTTTCCCTCGCTCATCCTCACTCTCTCATCCTATCGTAATGCGTTATTCATCTTCTTGTAATGTGTTTTGTCTAGTTTTGTCTTGATGTTTCTGTATATACATATATTCCGTGTATAACTGTAGCATGTTAGTTCAATGATTAAAAATCCATTATATCCTAGATTGATTCTGTCTATATTTCTCACATTACGGGTCCCTGAAATGTTTTTGATCCTAGCTACAAGCTTTACAATTTGATTATGGTTTAAGTAACCTACATTTTGTAAGGACAGGAGAATGGTTTCCATGGACAGAAGCTACGTTTCCTGGACTTATAAGAAGTGATACCTTTTATGAGAAGTTAAGAAGTGATACCTTTTATGAGAAGTTGATAAGTTAATCTTACGGTCTTTGCTGGACAAACAACTGTTCGATAATTACATTAATTTCCAGTAAAGGATATCAGGATAATTGATCTGAAAAAATTGTATATTGATATATTCAATTTATCTATTTTTCATAACTTTAATGTAACTGTAATATGCAATATATATTAATCATATTCCTGATTAATTATATAAATTCCCTGTATATCATTTGAGCTAATGCGTTTACGTTACACTGAGAAAGGGGACATGGTTTCCAATCCAAGCACGAGTAGAGATGCTGGTGTAGTTTCACTGAGTTCAGAGTTACATTCCTCACAATTTTTTTTAAACGATAAACTTCTTTATTTGTGAAGCATCCTTCAGCCATTAAATTCCTCGTTTTCTCAGCAAACTGTGTTACATTAGGGAAATAATCTTGTACACACACCCCTCTCCTGTTCTTCGTTGACTTAAGGAATAATTGTATCTCTTCAGCATCATAGCTACGAACAGAGAAGTCACTCAAAGACAACGCCACACTGGAATCTGAGGATTCACCTTCACTCTCGGTTTCATTATCATCGCTACCACACAAGTCAGCTTTCTTCACAGCTTTTTTACTTTGAGACTTATCACTCATTTTTCTTTTTTGAGGTGTTTTGAACATTTCTATTCCTGTCTCCATTTCCAATTCCACACAATCAATTCCACTCCTTTTCTGTACAACCTGTGTTACATCATTTCCACTAGTAGCACCTTCTTTGTAGAGAAACTTAAGAATGATGTTTAATAAGTTAAGCTCATTTTCCACATTAATGAGTGTGGATTTTCTGGGGTTGTTTTCTCTCCTCTTTGTCATGAGTGAAGTTCGTCTAGCAACCCTGAATGTTGCTAGAGATATTAAGAAAAGAGGAATGTTAACTGAATTAATGAAACAGAAGAATCTTGATATTTTATTGCTACAAGAAACACATACAGTAGTGACAGGGGGAATGCAACAGATTGGGAAAGATAATTTGAGGGGTTAACTATTTTAAGCCATAACACTTCAATAAGTGCAGGAGTTGCAGTATTATTTTCTAAGGGTTTTAGTCCAATTTCTTACGTTGTTGATGAAGTTGTGAAAGGAAGACTACTAAAAATCAGAGCCGTCTATGAAAGCTATGTTTTGGTTTTTATCTGTATTTATGCTCCAACAGTTCCTGTGGAAAGATTGTTTTTCTTAGATTTAGTGTGTACTACTTTACAAAATTGCTCGGAAGAGGAATATTTGTTTTTGGGGGGAGATTTTAATTGTACAGAAAACATGAAGGATAGGAACCACGTTGAACCCCATTTGCCATCTCAGAAACGTCTCATTCATTTCATTAAGAAGTTTGAATTATGTGATATTTGGAGACAATAAAATAGAAACGTGAGACAATATACATGGGTTCATATGAGGGAAAACATGGCATCCCTTGCCAGATTAGATAGATTGTATGGTTTTACACATCAGCTTAATATTTTCAAAAGTTGCTCTATAATCCCAATAGGGTTTTCTGATCATAGTATGGTACAATGTAACTTTATTTTAAATTCCATTAAACCTAGCAGCGCCTATTGGCATTTCAATATTTCATTATTGAGTGATAGTTTTTTTAGAGACTCTTAAGTATTTTTGGCAGGAGTATAGAAAATCAAAGACTAATTTTAGATCAATACAGCAGTGGTGGGATATTGGTAAAGTTAAAATTAGACAGTTTTGTCAACAATACACTCGCAACGTCACTATAGAGTTTAAAAAATCTTTGGAAATTTTGGAGAATGAATTAAGTGAGTGTCAAAAAATTGCTGAATCAACTGGGGCAAGTAATCATTTTGAACTATTTTTCAAAAAGAAAGCTCAGTTAGCGGATCTGCTAGAATACAGAACACAGGGCGCATTGGTCAGATCAAGATTTCAAAATATAAATCATATGGATGCACCGTCAACATTTTTTGTCTGTTTAGAGAAAAAAAATGGACAGAAGAGGTTGTTTAAAGCCTTGCGGTCGGAAGATGGTCAAGTTTTGCTGAACCCCAGTGACATTCGAAAGAGAGCAGTTGTTTTTTACAAAAATCTGTATAGAAGTGAGTATGTAACGGAGGGTGATGAGGACAGTACTTTCTTGAACTCCCTACCAAAGATGTCAGAAGAAGGTAATGTGGCTCTTTCAGGCGGGCTAAGTCTGGGAGAGGTATATAAGGCCCTTCACGACATGGAATCCGGGAAAGCTCCTGGGATTGATGGCCTCCCAATTGACTTTTATAAGTCCTTCTGGGCAGAGTTGGGAGTGGACTTGTTACACGTTCTGAGTGAGAGTCTGTCAAAAGGTATGTTGCCGTTGAGCTGCAGGAGGGCAGTGATAACGCTTATACCAAAGAAAGGAGATTTGACAGACATAAAGAATTGGCGCCCTGTATCACTTCTTTGTTGTGATTACAAACTGCTCTCGAAGGTATTGGCAAATAGATTGGCTGAAGAAATAAGGCAAGTAATACATCCTGACCAGTCCTACTGTATTCCTCGCAGATCCATTATTGACAACATCTCTTTAGTTCGGGATGCTTTAGAAGTGTCAAAATTGCTGGATTTGGATTTTGGATTGATTTCACTGGACCAGGAGAAAGCTTTTGATAGGGTTGAGCACCCCTATTTGTGGAAAACTTTAGCAGCGTTCGGTTTTAAAAAAAGAGTTTATTATGATGGTCCAGGTACTCTATAGTGAGGTTGAAAGTGTATTGAAGATTAATGGCGGTTTATGTGCTCCATTTCAGGTTAAAAGAGGTGTAAGACAAGGGTGCTCTCTATCTGGAATGTTGTACGCCTTGGCCATTGAGCCTTCATTACAAAAAATAAGGGAAAATATTTATGGATTACATTTGCCTAATTGTACAAAAAATATATGTTTATCTGCTTATGCTGACGATGTAATGGTGTTTGTAAGTGGACAAAAAGATGTGCAAAGTTTATTTAATTTAATAATGAATGATTTTACTCTTTTATCTTCAGCAAAGGTGAATTGGAAGAAATGTGAAACACTTTTAGTTGGTAGATGGAAAAATGGAAAACCAAAACTGCCTGAAGGTTTGGTCTGGGGTAAAGGTGGTTTAAAATATTTGGGAGTTTTTTTTAGGTGATGACACGAATCAACAAAAGAATTGGGAAGGAGTTGTTGAAAAAATGAAAGGACGTTTGGAGAAATGGAAGTGGCTGCTCCCTAAAATGTCATATAGAGGACGCATTCTTGTCATCAACAACCTGGTCGCGTCTTCACTGTGGCATAAGCTGGCGTGTATTGATCCTCCTCCTCAACTACTGATGAAAATACAAGCGATTCTTGTAGACTTTTTTGGGGACAAATTGCACTGGATTCGACAGAGTGTTCTTTATTTGCCGAAAGAAGAAGGAGGACAAGGACTGATCCATTTAGAGAGCAGAACTGCCGCTTATCGTTTGCAGTTTCTGCAGAGACTTTTAGATGGTGCATCGGATGTCAGCTGGAGGGCAATGGCCCATATTGTTTTGCAAAATTTTGGAGGTTTCGGACTAGACAAACATCTGTTCCTACTAAACCCTTTAAAAATGGACTTGTCTGTTTTTCCACCTTTCTATAAGAGTCTTTTTAAAGTTTGGAGTTTGTTTCACATCCAGAAATCCGAAAATCCTTATTCACTTTACTGGCTTCTTGAGGAACCTTTAATTCTTGGGGCCCGGTTGGATGTAAATGAAAGTAACAGGTTTTTTAATTGTGGTTTTAAGTTGCAAGAATCAAAAGTGTTTATTTTTAGACAATTGTTGGACATTGCTGGAGAGAAATTGGACAATGCTGTAAAAGTAGCTTAATTTTTAGGCACTAGATCTATTCGACTAGTTGCTCTTTTTTTAGCTAAGTTAAAGTCTACCCTCACAACAGAGGAGAGTCTAATGGTAAAAGAATATTTTGCTAAAGTAACTATGATGAAAAAGATTTTTTCCCTTGTTTGATGCTTTCACCAAAATTGGATGGTTTTAAGGGTTTTCCATTTAAAACTTGGGACTCGCAGTGGTTGGATGTATTATCTACTAAAGGAAAGATATTGTATGGAGCTTGTGTAATGGGTTTTAATAAGAATCATCTGGCAAGAAAAGCGGATACACCGTGGAGGAATTCTTTTGGTTTAAAGGAAAATGTAAAACCAGAATGGATATGTTTCTATTTTAAATGTGGAAGTTAATGATGATTGTCCCTTTTGTTTGCAAAGAGAAACAATTTTTCATGCATTTGTACAATGTGCTAGATTGAAATCGTTGTTTGATTTTTTTAGAAAAATGTTTTTGTGGTTTTAATGAATCGTTTACTGAAACTGTATTTATTTTGGGTTTTAAGTATAGTCAAAAAAATAAATATATTTGTCAGTTACTGAATTTCATTATTGGTCAAGCAAAAATGGCAATATATATTAGTAGAAGGGATAAAATTGAACAGAAACCTGGTCAAAACATCATTGAGACTTTTTTAACATTGGTGAAATCAAGAGTACTGATTGATTATACGTTTTATAAAACTATGAATGATACGTTTACTTTTGAGAAGATTTGGTGTTGTAAGGGAGGTTTTTTTGTACAATTTTTGAAGATGAATTAATTTTTTTCCCTTAATTTTGGTTTCTGTGGTTAGCTTGTTAATTTGTGTGTATTAAGATGATTGTGAAATAAAGTTCTTTTTCAAATTCAATTCTGTCTGTCTCTCTCTCTCTCTCTCTCTCTCTCTCTCTCTCTCTCTCTCTCTCCACTGCAAACGATACCTATGTAGGATGTACACAATTCTAATAGTAAAAGCCCAAGGAACTGGATTTGTTGTTGAAAAGGCTGGAGTGATACCACAGCCTGCATCCGCACAACTTGCTGAACTTGTGGGGTTAACAGAAGCGTGTTTGTTAGCAGAAGGAAAGCGAGTGACGATACTGATTCTGCTTACGCACATAATGTATGTCATTTGTTTGGATGAGTATGGAAAGGTCGAGGGTTTAAGAAATCGGATGGTTCACCGATACAGCATCACACGCAAATACTAAAACTGTGGCATGCTATGATGAAACCTAAAGAAATATTCTGATATTTCTGATATAGAGAGAAAGGGAGAGAGAGAGAGAGAGATCTGCCACTCTAAAAATGAACTCCAGAAAAATGATAAAAGATTGAGCCAAAAAGTGTGAGACATAGAGTGAGATAATGACAACAAACAAGAAGAAGCAACAGAGGAACAACTTTGATTCACTAGAAATTTTTACTAGAAAATACATTTTAATGAAAGAAAGAAGACTTGAACCTGTGGATTAGCATCTGGCTACTGGATCACTACTCTATCAGCTAACTGGAGTTTTCCCTCCAAAACCTGAAAGGCTTTTTTAACAATACACACCAAATCAATATACAGAAAAACAGATTTCTAAAATAAGGTATAGGCCACGAATCTGTGAGTACAGTTTGCAAAACTGAACAGGTGATGTTGTGTAATATTCAGTTATTTTTCCAGAGGGTGGAGTTTACTGGTACTGAATATTACACAGCCTACTTCATTAACTGGCACATATTTTTACTGGAACTGAACATTACATCCAAATATTATGTAATCAATTGGCATATTGTTGTGTAACTTCACCTATTCAAACACTATTTCACAATTTGAACAGGAACTAAATATTACAAACAAATATTGCGAAATAACGATTTACAAAACAATGATTGCAAAATAACGATTTACAAAACAACGATTGCGAAAGCGTGCACGGATTATGAATTTGTTCACTGTTACCTTGTACGTAGTTTTTTTTTTTTTTTTGTATAGTTCTATTGTGTTAAAATCTTCTAACTGATTGTTATAATATTGCTGGACTTCCAACTGCAGTAACACAGGGTTTGTGATGTGAAGATATTAATGGTACAACACAATAATTAGATTCTAACTACATCAGTGATTCAGTCTATTTCAGGATGATTATAAAACCATCAACAGGTAACCATCATCACCTGATCTCATTTCACTTTAGCTTTCTTTGCTGCCGCGAATGTGTTTGACACACACACTGTCTCAGCGGCCAAAGAAGATAAAAGATATGATTAGAGTTAAGAGCCCAACTAATGGAAACACTAATCACTGTTATGGTGACTTCAAATGAATTAGAGTTAAACCTCTGTTAATTCTCAATAAAACTTCTGTAGACGTCTGACAGAAATAAAGTCAGTCTGGTTAGTAATAAGTGAAGCTGGTAATGCTGTTTGTGGAGTTGTTTAATCCTCCTCTGCTGAGATCTTCACAGATTTAATGTCTTCTTTTCTCTTCAGTTGATTTCATCTTAGGCTGTGTCTGAAGTCAGTTGTAGTTCTCGTGTTTCTGCTCATCTCTTTTTCTGTTCTCTTCTTTCTTTCAGTGATTCTGCTTGTTAACAGGCTTATTAAGGCTGAGATGACTCCATATTTAATATACACAGATTTTGTGGCTCAGATAAGGTCCAGTTGTGGTTTATTTCTTTGCTCTCGGCTGACATGTGGCATTGCTATGTGGCATTGTACCCAAGTGCCGTAATTCCACACTGCATGTGGGCCAGATCATCTTTCCACGTGTGCCAGATGTGGGCCGAATCTGGGCCGACACAATGTTGCTATGTGGGTAACAATCAGTTAGAACAGGGAACGACAACTGGCGGCCCGCGGGCCAAAACTGGCCCGCCAGCAATATTTTCTGGCCCGCCGGATTATTTTGGAAGTCCTAAATGCTGCACAAAACTCTTCCACTACTTGAGAAAAGCCGTAGTCGCGCGGCAATTTCACCGCCGCATATATACGTGAAACACCCATAGGGAATCATGCGGCGCGGGATTACATTTTAAAGTATAACTGTGCGTTCACACCGGACGCGAATAGCGCGTCAAATTCGCGCCTGCCGCGTCTAGTTATACGCTTGACCACTTTGTGTCCATTCGCGCGTCAAAAGACTGTAGCGGTCAGAACTCTGGTGTAGGCTACTTTGGACGGAGCGGGCGGTCTGACTGACAATAGCCCACTCCCGACATCTTTTGACAGCGTATCCGCACTTAATTCTGACCACCTGTACACCTAGCTCTGAGGAGCTGTTTGGTACTGAAACCATCGGTCAACAACATTCTTTTTTTGCAAGGATGTTTGAAATAGTTCGGCAGAAAATAGCCTACTTCATTTGTCAGTAGGGCAATATGATTTTCGTTTATGTTGCTTAGAAATTTGAGTGATAGGCTTTGTCCTTTTTAATTTATGTTAGTCTATTTATATTTCATAATTTTTTTCTGTGGCATTTTTTTTCTCTGCTGACAGTACAATGTTAAAATAGCCTAATATTTATATATTGACACTAACACAATTTTTGTATAGCATTTATTATAGGCTACTTAATCTCATTCTTGCCGTTAGAGACATTTGAATGTGAGATTATGGAAACGAGATCAAAATTTTGCGGAACCGTCAGGTCGGGAAATAAAGCGGGTGAACACCGAGTGTATTTTAAGCGGTTGCTGAAAAGAACCTTGTGGGAGCGGGACAGACAAAAAAACAGTCCCGCGCAGAACTCCTTAAACCTTAGGTGTGTATGTGTGTGTCCCGAATAAATAATAATACAAAAAAAAAAAAAAAGGAATAAAGTTCAAAAGTCGGACTGTAAGCGAATGAGTATGATTGCTATTCACACCTTTATTAAAATGGTTGTAATCTGTTACCACAATAGTACTTGATCTGTTTAAAATGATTTCCTTGATATATGCCTAAGGTGTTAAATTAAAAATCAAAATTAAAATTTGTCTAATCCAGTAGGTAATTTTTTCTATTTTTGATCTGAGCACAATCAGAAAATCAGAAAACCCATTGTTATTCGTTTTTTCATTTTAGTTCAGGAAATAAATAATGGAAAAACAAGTCGTTTTTCATCTTTTTATTTTTGGTTTTAATTTGAAAAAACGATTGAACGAATGATCCACGGACGGTGACGGACACATCATATTCCGCGATTATAGGCCTATATAAAAGTATTTAATTTGTATCCATAGGCCTACTCCGTGTAGCTGGCCCGCCATCTATTGGCTAAAAAAATTATTGGCCCGCGGCCAAAGTTACTTGCCGACCCTTGAGTTAGAAGATTTTAAAGGTCCCATGACATGCTACTTTTTGTAGGCTTTAATATAGACCTTAGTGGTCCCTAGTACTGTATCTGAAATCTCTTTCCAAAAATTCAGCCTCGGTGCAGAATTATAGCCACTACAAACCAGTCCCAGAATGAGCTTCCTTCAGACAGGCCGTTTCGGTGTCTGTAGCTTTAAATGATAATGAGGAGGAGAAAGGCGGCGCAAGGTAGAGGGTGGGTGTGGCCTTGACCATCTTGCGCAACGATACCATGCATGTTTGTTTATGTTGGATATATTGCAATGGCACGAAGACACGCAGTCGTTCAAGCATTTCAGTTTGACCCAGAATCTGATCCAGATGGAGAAGCTGCAACTCAGCGGCTCCAGCAGGACGTTTCCGAATGGTAAGTTTAAAATATTATGTTTGGATACGGTACTTTATTCGGGTGGTTTACAGTTATTATCATGTAGCTAACGCGAACCTACTGTTGCCTTTTCATGAGAGATCTGTAACGTCTGTATTTATCTTATTACAATTACATCAAGCTCTGCGATCTTGAAATGCGGATATCGCGCGCGCCATATTACCAACAGGAAAACTGTTATCCAAATAACAAAGACGTGTACAACACTCGCGTTACAGTGTGTGTATTCACACACATAAACTGCATAGCTCATGTGACAGCCACATTCTACGTGTAACAAGCTAGGTAACCATAAACAGTAAAGCAACACACTTATATATCATTAGTTGACTTACTTGTCCGAGGTGTGTAGCTGAGCCAAAGAGATTGATCCAGACTTTAGTTTCAGACGTTCAGCAAGCCCAGCTCTGTATTGACCCTTCAGTGTTCATTTGTACATCCAATTATTGAGCAATTATAATGCTTTGCTCGCTCAAAAGCCATTATGTCTCTCGTGGACAAACTAAAATCGCGCGTGCGCGTTCCTGTTTCCTAGCTCGTTTTCTCATGGGCGAGAAATATCCTCTGGGCGGGCAAAGCAGAGAAAGGGGAGGTAACATTTCTCCTTGTAACGTCATAAAGAGGGGATTCAAGATCAGCCTGATTGAGCCTCCATTTTCTCAAAGGCAGAGAAAGATAGGAAAAGCTCGATTTATACCGATTGAAATTTCTAGAAACTTGGGGACCATATACAGGCTAGGGGAACTCATATTAATGTTAAAAAACCTCAGAAATTGAAAATTTCATGTCATGGGACCTTTAACAAAATAGAACTATACAGAAAAAAATAAAAAACTATGTAGGCTACAAGGTAACAGTGAACAAATTCATAATCCGTGCACGCTTTCGCCATCGTTGTTTTGTAAATCGTTATTTCGCAATAGTTGTTTGTATCATGTGCAACTAAACCTCTACAAATGATTCAGAACGCTGCAGCTCGTCTTGTCTTCAACGAGCCCAAGAGGGCCCACGTCACTCCTTTGTTCATCTCACTGCACTGGCTACCTCTCTCTGCTCGCATCAAGTTCAAGGCACTGACGCTTGCTTACAGATCTGTCACAGGCTCAGCTCCGTCCTACTTTCACTCACTCCTACAAGTCTACATCCCTACCAGAAGCCTTCGATCGGTCAACGAGCAACGTCTCGTGGTCCCATCCCAGAGAGCCAAAAAATCACTTTCCAGAACATTCTCATTCACAGTTCCATGCTGGTGGAATGATCTCCCCACCGGCATCCATGCCAACATTCAAAAAAGAGCTGAAAACTCTTCTCTTCCGTGAGCACTTAACCGCATAATAAAAAATAAAAAATAAAAATAAATAAATGTACAAAAGTATATATTCCTGTAAATGTATATATTCCTGTAAATTCTCGCTTATCGGGCTTATGCTACTCTGAATAATGCCTGAACTTCTTATTTTGAGCACTTCTTGCGTTGTTTTTTGCCTCTTCACGATGACTTGCTTAATTTAGTCCCAATTTGTAAGTCGCTTTGGACAAAGGTGTCTGCTAAATGACTAAATGTAAATGTAAATGTAATATTCAGTTCCTATGAAAAATTGTGAAATAGTGTACGAATAGCAGTCTAATAGATGTGTTTTTTTTTTTTATGCAACCATTTACGTATTTGCACGCCGTGTGTGTGTGTGTGTGTGTGTGTGTGTGTGTGTGTGTGTGTGTGTGTGTGTGTGTGTGTGTGTGTGTGTGTGTGTGTGTGTGTGTGTGTGTGTGTGTGTGTGTGTGTGTGTGTGTGCGTGCGTGCGTGCATGTGCGTGAGTTCCACAGAAATGATCAAACCAGTTTTTGGGTAAAAATAACAAAATCAAATGTGTGGAATATGACATCTCAAAAGTAGATATTGCACAATAAGCCCTAGCATCTCTCTATATAAAGGCAGCTGACTTGTGGTAAGTACAACAAAATTCAGCAGACCAGTTGACTTCTTCCTGCCGAACATTCACCATCAGCAGACAAGTAAGTGTTCAAGAACTTTATTTTCTTTATGTGGAACACACTTTATACTATTTCAAAGTTACTATATTAAGTATAAATATGTGCAGCATGCACATTTAAAATACAATTGTAGATGTCATAATAGTGATCCATATTTGATATTGATATTTTAATTTGTCATAATCATATTGGAGCTCATCTCAAAAGGCACAGTCATGCTGCTAACTTTTCATATTGTGTTTACTCACTATTGTGTTTTCTATGAGGCGCCACGTAGGATTTAAATCAAACTTCGCTTATCAATACATACATAACACACGTGCATATACACCTATAAATTACTCACATATACATGTATACTATTGGATGTTCAAAATACATATATGAAATACACGTGCACACACAGTAAAAACCCCAGTGTTAAATCAACACTGCTCAGAGCACATATGGTCCCACTCTACAGAGTGTTAAAGTAACACTGAAGCAGTGTTGAAGTTAATGAGATAATTAAGTGATTAATTAAGTGATTGGCCATTAGTGGTGACACCTGATGTTAATAAGCAGAATCATTGACGGAAAGAGAAAAAACAATAACAGAAAAAAGAGAAACACAAGAACTACAACTGACTTTGAGTCATTACACATTGTTGCACTTATTATTACCAGTTTGACTTTATTTCTGTCATACATCGACAAAAGTTCTTGAGATTCAACAGAAGTTTAGACGGTAATGTTTTATGGAAGTTTTCTTTTCAAGTTACCATTATGGTGATCAGTGTTTGCTTTAGTTGGGCTCTTGACTCTTTTCATTTTGTTAATATTAGTTTTTCTCTGACTGTTCCAACATTGTGTTTATAAAGCACATGTATTACTGCAAGAGAAAACATGACCTGCACACAGTATGTTTTGATAATGACATTATCAACATGTAGAGACCTGATTCACTGATGTCATTCAGAGTCTAAAACTTTGACTATAAGCTTGATGTCTTGTTTAGTATTGGTGATTGTAGCTCTGAGATTCTACAGTTTGAGATCCAACAGCAATATGAAACATTTTGAAAATACTTTGTGCAAAGAAGTTATTGTGTTAAAACACACAGACATCAAGAATCAGCATATGAATCTCAACAATGGTGACAATAAACAAACTAGTGACAAACAGATCAACTCTGAACATCACAAAACAAGCTACTAAAGTCAGAACAAAACAATAGCAAAATAAAAGCAAACAGAAAAAACAATGAAAATTACAGGACAATTCAGCTGCATAATTTATTCATGCTGCAATGCATGATGTGAGCCATTGATGCGTTCTGATTGGTGGCTCCCATCATGCACTGCAACATTAAGCGTTTGTTTGATTGTCACCATTGTTGAGATTCATATGTAGATTCTTGATTTCTGTGTGTGCTTTTAAGACTTTTAGATCATTAAAACATTGCTGAAAGTAACTACTGAAGTGAAAAATTAATAAAACATTTGGACAATCAGTTTATGATGATGGGTGCCATCATTGAATCAGGTCACTAGTAATTTCATCATCAAAATATGACCAGGGCTGCATTTCCAAAAGCATCTTAAGCCTTACTTGATTGCAGACCAACTGCAACAAATGGTCGGTATGATCAAATTAGGCTTGCAATGCTTTCAGGAAACACAGCTGAAGTCATAGTTTCTCTTGCCTCAACACATATGCTTTATAAACACAGAGTTGGAGCAGCCAGAGAAATTCTAATGTTAAATAGTAAAGGGTCAAGAGACCAACTAAAGCAAACACTGACCACCATAATGGTGACATGAAACGAAACATTCCATAAAACATTACCATCTAAACTTCTGTTAAATCTAAATAAGACCGTGTGTAGATAGATGTATGACAGAAATAAAGTCAAACTGGTAAAATAATAAGTGCAATAATGGTTCAAAGTCAGTAGTTCTTGTGTTTCTCTTTTTTCTGTTCTTGTTTCTCTTTCCTTCAATGATTCTGGTTATTAACATCAGGTGTCACCACTAATGGCCAATCATCACTTAATTAATCACTTAATTACCTCATTAACTTCAACACTGCTTCAGTGTTAATTTAACACTCTGTAGAGTGGGACCATATGTGCTCTGAGCTGTGTAGGTGTATATGCATGGAAGTGGTGTATATGCAAGTTATTCACAAGTGTATATGCATTCATTACTAACATAATATGTATTGGTATAGATTTCATATTAGTGTGCACATGTATTTCATATATGTATTTTGAACATCCAATAGTATACATGTATATGCGAGTAATTTATAGGTGTATATGCACATGTGTTATGTATGTATTGATAAGCGAAGTTTGATTTAAATCCTACGTGGCGCCTCATAGTTTTCCACACCATATTCACAAGGTAACAATCATATAAATATATGCATTATACATACAAACAAATGATGTGTCTTTCTTTTATGCAGTTACCCACAATGGCCACCTACATCACAGAACTTGATGTGTCCACTGATCAAGCTGAGGAGCAAAATCTCCAATCAAACGGCTTCAAGAAAATAAATATTAATCTGAACCAAGGAGCAGGAGGAAACACCATCTATCTTTGGTACAAAAATGGGCCAGCAAAACCAATCACCAGGGTTCAATTTACATTCAACGATGGCATGGCTAGTGGATTGATCGAAGCAGGGTACAAAAAGATTGATAAAAATCTCAATGCTGGAACAAGAGGTAATGTCATCTACCTTTGGTACTTCAGAGGGTCCGGGGAGTTCAACACTCCCATAGTGAAGATTGATTTCACTACAGATGCAGAAAGGGAAGCCGATAAGTTCAAAGACGGCTGGGAGAAATCAGCCTGTAATCTGAACCGCCACGCTGGAGGGAACCTGATCTTTGCCTGGGTGAAGAGAGAGAAACAAACCTACATCTGTAATGTCTCTGCCACTGATTCCTACGAATCAGACGACAGCTACTATGACAATGGTTACATCCGTGTGGATGAAAATACTAACAGAAGTGCAGGAGGAGCCGATGTCTTCATCTGGTACCGTCAGACCACCGACCCCAAGCGTGCGCTCACTGATCTGAATATCTCCACCAATGATATTGAGTATCAGACCCTTCAGCAGCAAGGTTACACTTCAGTGAGTGTTAACCTCAACGAGAAGACCAGAGGCCCCCCGGTGTACCTGTGGCACAACAATGACGGCGCCAAGCCCATTCAGGCCATGTCCCTGCTTCTTAACACACATGCTGTACAAGTGTATAAGAAGGCTGGTGTCTCTGTTATAGAAAGAAATCTCAACACAGGCAATGCAGGCTGCACTGAGTACCTGTGTTTCTATCGGTCAAAGGCTTAGAAAGCCTTCTGGAAGCAGAGCTGAGAATTCCCAACACTCACTGAAGTGGAAAGCAACGTCCAACAATATTCCTTGATCATTTTGCTGATAGCATCTTTCATTTTATTTTCCTCTTTTTCTTCATTATAGAAAACCATGTGATTCATTGTATTCTGGTAATATCAGAAAGTACATATCAGTAAGAAAATAATAATGGTGTATGGGTTCTGCTGATAAACTTGATGTCAATCAAATCAATCAAATTATTTCAAAAATGTTTTAACCAATGATGTTGAGGATTGAATATGAAAACTCTGTATCACTTTAATCTGAACATTTCCTGCTTTTCAATAAAGACAACTCTGCATGTAAGGTGTGTTTGCTTCAGACTCTTCACTATAGAAAAATTTGGACTGGGGGGGATTTTAATTCAGATTTGATTGTCACTCAATCTTTTAATTAAGTAAAATAAGTTACACCACAATGTACAAGTAAAGCTTGAGCATTAAAAATGTTACTGAAGTAAAAGTACAAAAGTACTAGCATCAAAATGTAGTGAAGTACACATTATAGTGCATTTCAGAATAAAGTATATAATATTTCATTATAATTTGTGATGCAATACATGTATATGTAATATGTATATTGCGTTAATGTTACAGTTTAATACTTTACACTGTAAACTGCCCAGTAGCTTGTAAATTTCACCAAGGGATGAATAAAGTCTTATCTTATCCATAATAATACATCATCATTTATTTGCAGATTAAAGTAAAAGAGTTTAATTTGGTTTTTACAACAGGCCACATCACAATTTCCCAAAATAAATAACTCAATCGAGTCACCTTGAAATAGATTGTAATGTCTATTCCACAACTAAGAATGTGAAAAAAGTAATGGTAGTCAACTACAAAGATTTGTGTCGCTACAGAACATCAGTGTACTGAGTTGTGTCTATGACGAAAATTCCAATACTATGGGGTAGACTAAACATCACAATTGCTTGAAATAAAACATTACCTGTTTGATGAACTAACAGTCCACCAATCAGAAGTCTCCATTTGTCAACTAAGGTGCTCAGGTTACAATTGTTAGTACCCACAAGAGACAGCAGATGTCATCATTTCCACTTCTTAACAAATCAATTAAGTACACACAAAAACTGACTTCCTGAAAGGAACATACCAGTGCACAACACGGTGACACATAAAAGTTAAAATACAAGCATAGTATATGAATTTCAAACCACCATACGACAACAGAACATCAAAAATATAGATAACTGTGATACAATAAAAACTGGGGTATTATTGAAAGTGATGAGGTACTAAATCAGGTCTTTCCTGAACCACCTCTCATTAGTTTTAGAAGATGTCCCACCACTGCATGAAAAGTGGGATTTTCGTCAGTAAGCGGCAATGTAGATTGTCGTGGAAGTTCAGGTTTACGACTGCACACGGCAATTTGCAGGCAACACCGAAAACTGACGTGAATTGTCGGAAATTGACGTGGACCTTGCTTGGCAGTTGTCCCCCCATGACCCCCCTCCCCCTAATTCTAGGGGAGGCTTTAACATGTAAATGAAAATGCTGTGAGCTATACAAATGCAAATCAGGGCAGGGGGAGTTTTACCCCAGGTAACATTTTTACTTCATTCACTTCATTCTAATGGCGCGTTTCCACTGAGCAGTACAGTACGGTACGGTACAGTACGGTACGGTTCGGGTCTGTTAACCATGATCTGGCTAGCGTTTCCACTGCCAACAGTACCCTTACTTGATGGGCGTGGTGTTTCGATCGACGTCATTTTCGCGCGAAGAAGAACATAGTAAACTACAATGGATGACATATACAGCAGATCTTGTTCTTGCTCCTCGACATGTTTGTCACAAGAAGACAAGCGCCGACATTAGGCTTTTCTCAATATTAAGTACGCAAAGTTTGTACTTGCCATGTGCGACTCCTACATGCAAATGGTACAGCGCGTTCTTAAAAGGTCACTCAGCTCGCTCTGCTACTCCGGTTATCTCTGTTACTCTGTATGTACATTTTAAGCAACAATAAAGCGAAATATGTTATAAAACACTACTCTGCCTCTTTTCGTTTTCATTTAAATAAATTAAACATTATAGGGACACAAATGTGGTTCATGCACAACGCATATTGATTATTCACTGCACGTTATACGTTATTCTATTTAACGTTATAACAAAACGAAATTTAAAACACAACCCTAACGTTACCTCTTTTCGTTTAAATAATAAAACAAATTACACATATTACAGGCAATATATGCATTTGTACAAATGTTGCAATAAACATCAGTGATAATCTTGTAATAAGAAAATGACAAGAAACCATATTTCTTTTTGTAAAATTTCAGTTTTATCAATAATAGCCAATATAAAAGTTTAAGTAAAAGGTACAAGAAGCTATACAATAAGAAATAAAGCAAACAATTCAGTCAAATGTCCAAATGCTACGCTCTAATCTAACATTACAACAGTAAAGTTAAATACAAATAGCCTATAATATGAAACTAAACTTAGCCCTCGGCCAAAACGATTGACAGGGAACGAATTATATATTCACGAGACCAAAGATCGCCCGTTAGGTCTACACAAGACGAATTATATCTCATGTTTAACCACTACCGTCGGAGTCATCGGCGAACGTCAGAAGAACTTAGCCGAGGAAAGGCTCATCCAGCCGGGAAACATGAGCGCCGAGCGCCCGCTGATCGCATGGATCTCACAACCGGGGAAAAACAAATCATCTTTATAAATAAACCACAGATTTGAGCTTTAAACAACTACATTCTCGCCTGAAAAACTCTTAAAATTACATTTCGTGACACAGTAACAGTAGTATTATATTAAACTGTATATTAAAAAATGGCGCTTCTTATGTTGTCATTCCCCTCGTAGCACGCGCAAGTGACGATTCTCTGTCAACCAATCAACGTCCTGCAGTGAGTCTAGCTCCACCTTTTAGTACCGTACCACTGTGCTAGGTACCCCAACGGAAGGGTACCCAAAAAGTGGTACGGTACGGTTCGGCTTTTTGGTACCATTCTCAACTTTTGGCAGTGGAAACGCAAATAAAAGGGTACCGACCCGTACCGTACCGTACTGTACCGCTCGGTGGAAACGCGCCATAAGAAAATCTCTGGTATAAATAGATCAGGCTCAGTATAGCCTAATTATAGACTCTTAAATCTGAGCTTAAATTGATATATTTAATGAAAGTAGCTAGATTAGTTACTATGTGTCATTAGCAATAGCCAATGTTATGTAAAAAAGACACAAAAGCATTTATTTCAACAATTAATTTCAATCAGGTTTTGCCACAAAGGTAAAATGTGCATTCCATGCAAACAGCATCACAATCTCCTAGAGCTCAACCACTGTGCATAATACAACTGTTCACGAACAGAAGATTGTATTTGACTCATGCTGCATACACATACGCAATGACAAGAATTATGCCTACTGTACATATAGAGTTACAACTATGATTAGAGTTGTTTGCATAAAATGTACCGTGAACATTCACATGTTTGCCCTGTGATAGGCTACAATTTTGACCCTTGAGTAGTGTAAATATACCTCGTTTCTATTTTGCATTAAAAATCTTTGTGGCCCCTTTAAGAAATCCCTCTCTTCTCGCGATACTATTCACTTGTGCTGGACGCGTGCGCGCGACCAGAGAAGCCGAGAGAGCTCAACGCGCTGCAAATGAAGAAAACGCATGCAAACAGAAAAAAACACATGCAAACAGAAAAAAACACATGCAAACAGAAAAAAACACATGCAAACAGAAAAAAAAACCCACCAGCGAATAAGAAAACATCTTCATCAGTTTTACAACTCACGTGCGTCCCAATACTCACAACACAACCAAATACGGAAACGCGCTGCAAATTTGAAACGCGCTGCAATTACAGAAACGCGCTGCAAAAGTTCACAACACAACGGAAATGTTTCGAGGGGAACCAAATAAGTGACGAACCCGGTAGGGACATGCTTATAAGATACTGTCTATGCTTATAAGACCTTAATAAGACCTCATCAGAGGTGTTGTCGTCTGTCCATCTGAAAGGCGAGTTATCTTTTACTTTATTTAAAAATCCTGATCATATAATTCATTGGCCTTTTAGATAGTATTAGCCTAAATAATCTGAAATACACAATTAACTGTGAAACGTTATGTTAATGTTACAGGAGTTACTCTGCAAGTTAATTGGGAACAAAACAGTAAAACTAGACCTATAGGTTTAGCTGACAGCTACTAATATGAAATTAAATTAATTTTATTATCTTTTTCTTATCAGTTAACAATTAATAACCTTAACTGGCATTGCTTAAAGTAATTAAACTCTGATTGGAGGATAGTAATACAAGTTATAACTTTATGAAACTAACAAAGAACTTTGAGCATAAAATTTAGACAAAATAGCCCATTGCTTATGAGTGTTGAGCTATATTTACATTTCAGTGAGAATAAGTGTTGAATAACTTTTGTGTATGTTGGGGTAATCATCATAAGCAAATCTTTCTTTTTTGACCTCATTAAGGGTCATGGACATGTCTGCAAGTTGTGTACAATGTGTGATGAAAAATGTATATACAATGATTATGTTAAGAGTAATTTGGACTCTTAACACTTTCATATTCAAAATAGAAACCTTTCTTTCATGTACATTCTTGTTATGTGCTGTTCTTGCTGCACTGTGAATGTGATGGTGATGGAGCTACCCTTCATTTCTTATAATGACGCTGTTCTCTTTTCCCTTCAGGCCCAGAAACAGTGTCAGCTGAACTCACAGAGGCAGACCTTATCCACAAATATTTCTCAGAGGGCCACACATATGAAGTGATCCTTGATTTTCTTGCAACAAAGCACAATATTTTCCTGAGTCTGAGCACCTTAAAGAGAAGGCTAAGAAATGCAGGCCTAACAAGGAGGATAGAGTATACTCCCATTGACACTGTGAATGCCGCTATTACACATGAACTGACAGGTGCAGGTCAGCTTTTGGGTTACAGAGCACTGTGGCAGACATTGCGACAGAAGTATTTCCTGACAGTTAAAAGGGATGATGTAATGCATACAATTCGCAGGCTGGATCCATCTGGAGTTCAACTTCGCCATAGGCACAGATTTGTCCGAAGAGGATACATTACAGCAGGACCAAACCAAGTGTGGCATGTCGATGGGTATGATAAGCTCAAACCATTTGGTGTTGCCATCAGTGGCTGTATTGATGGCTTTTCTAGGAAAGTGATGTGGCTCAGCAGTGGCAGCTCTAATAACGACCCAGGGATAATTGCTTCCTATTACATGCAGTGTGTATCAAACTTTGGACTTCCAGCACGCCTTCGCACAGACTGTGGGACAGAAAATGGCACTATGGTAGCCATTCACTGTGCATTAAGAGCACAGCATACAGATGATTTTGCAGGAGCCCTCAGTCACATGTATGGCACCTCAACTGCAAATCAACGAATTGAAAGTTGGTGGTCCTTTTTCAGGAGGCAAAGGTAAAGTCCTTTTAAAAATAATTGCAAATGTAATGCTACTTATTAGTCTGTCGTGTTTTTTTGTGTGTTGTCACATGACTGAGGGTTTAAGCTGTGCCACAACATATACCATAACACTAGACTAAATGTGATGCAAATCTTTTTCCTTATGCTTTAAGGTTTTATTTACATGGATGTTTAAAATTATAAAAAAAAAAAAAAATGGTATACAATTTAAATAATAGCATTTGTTTTAGAAATCATATCCATATAACATTTATTCAGCACTAAAGTAAAACATTGTGTATACTGTCATTTCATCGTTAGGACACAGTTCTGGATTGAGCTCTTCAGTGACCTGAGAGAGAGACTTTTCAATGGCAGCCATGAGCATAAGTGCCTTCTACGGTATGTCTTCTTGAGCATCCCTGCAGAAGGACTTTGATGAGTACAGACAACTTTGGAACAACCACACCATCCGACCTGTTCGTCAGTCTCGATGTCATTCTGGTAAACCAGAAGCAATGTATCACCTGCCTCACAGGTTCGTATTTATCCATACAATGTGTGACCATTTTCATTAAAAATCAGATTCCATTTTCACGTGAAATTGAATCATTAATTATCGCAGAAATGTAATCATTATTGAATTATTACTATAGGGTTGCCTATAGCTGACGCAGAAGTGTATAGTGGAATGTTTAAAAAATGTCCACTTGGCACTCTTTCCACAAGTCCCTCACTTGACGATTATCCTATTATTTTAAATCAGAAAAAAAGACAGATAAAAAAAAAAAAGAATTCAGATATTCTTAGACAAAAAAAAACAAAAAAACATTCCACAACAAAACCCAAATGTACAATGCACAACACAAAAAAGGTGGATTATTAAGATACAGTACCACAAAGTGCCTTTGTAGTAGAAGCAAATATAATGACGATATTTGACAACAGAGGAGGACCTCTCAATCAGCCTTTGGCTGACTTGTCATCAAATTCAAAACCATTAAAAAAAAATAGATGTTGGGTTATAATTTATTACAGCTGGGGAACTGACTTGCAGAATGTTTTTTTTTTTTTTTTTTTTTTTTTTACCTTAGCCATAGTAGCTTTTAATATTACAATTTGAAAATGAGTTGACTTGGAGTTTTTTTTTATTTCTGACTGGCCTTAGGTTTGGTGCAAGAGATTGTGGATTCCCAGTGTCACAGGAAGTGATTCAAGAGTTTGAGGACATTCTACCACCGCAGCGAAGTCTTTGTGGTGATGGTAATCTCCAAGTTCTTTTTGCAGACTTAGAGAGACAGAGTGGGCTGTCTCGACCAGTAAACTGGATAAATGCTGTTGAGCATTACATAACACTCAAAAATATGTCTGGACTTTAAAATCATTAGTTTCTTATAATCTGATATGCCATTACAGTTAAGTCTTCTCATAATCTACTGGGTGGCTTGATCTGCTATTTGCAAAGAACATTTATGCTTCCAGGAGGATATAGATTTTTTAGATCCTGTGAACAGCCCTCACATACTTTAAAGTGTTATATAATCCCTATTTTACTTATCTAGACAGTATAGTGTAACTTCTTAACTGCTGACTTAAACTAATACAATACAACTTGTGCGTGCAAAATCCAAAATCACATGAATGTGCAGCATTTTGTACAAATAGAGACATAGTTGTTGATACAAAACCTTGATTTTGTATTAATGTAGGCCAGAATTTGTGCATGCAACAAGTAAGATGTGTATTTGTGGATGAGGTGGATGTGACACGCGTGCATTCATTGACTCGTTTCTGAGTCGATCCTATTTGATGCATTTGGATTTTGAGACTTTCATTTCGCGGTTTCGCCTTGCATGATCCACACACAGCTGTCTGAGAAAACCTGCTACCACTAGATGGCAGTATTTCGCTAAAACAGACAATGGCAGCGTAATCAAGCGTTCTTCCTCATTTAAGCACCAAATTTAGTGAGACAGGGGTAGCTGCAGCTTGGAGTAATGGGCGTGGCAAGAGGTAGGGGCATGGCAAGAGGTTTCTCATTGGTCAAAGGAGTTTCCTCCTGGACAGAGTCAGAGCCATAGAGATGTGGCGACACAGCAATGGCGGCTCGTGGAGCCTCTCAATATTTCCCGAAAGTAGCAGCAGCGCGGTAGAACAGACCGTTTGTGATGCACTTTTAAAAGGTAAGACATTTAAAGAATAAGATTGTATATTAGCTGTACATCTGAATCAAATTAACTTGTGTATTAAAGCATGCTAGTTTACTATTGCTCTCTAAATTAGTAGTTTTAGGGGACGTTATCAGATAAAAGAAAGGTCACTGGATAAAGTTAGTAGTGCATAACAAACCACGAACAGCCTATTAATGGTTAAAACCGTTCTATTAATGCATTTTTATCCTTTGTTGTGTAATAAGAGGTAAATGCTTCTAAACAGGTGTTAAATATAACATTGGGGAGTGTGATAGTGATAGGTGGAAGTGATCAAATGAGAATAACCATTTCATTCCTCATTAAATGTGCAATAACAAAACAAAAAAATCCTTATTTTAGATTGCATTTTTATGTAACAAAAACTTATGGGTGGAGTTTTTTAGGCATTGTGTTTCTGTAAGCTACCTGTCTATTCATGGATTTCATCCGGTCCCTTTCCACAGGTGTATTAATCAAGCACAATGCAGTCTGCATTCATAATCTAGGTGCTTGATTTTATACACCTGTGGAAAGGGACCAGATGAAACCCATGAATATTATGTTTCAGCTCAGCTGATTTTTGGATTGATGGGAAAGGGAAATGGAAGTTTATTCGTGAGATTAAAAACAATGCTTAAAAGCAGCAAGCCATTTACAAAAACAAATCACACTAGACTAAATGGGGAATAATACTAAATACCACAACATGTAATATATGCTACTATAATTTGTCCCGTTTTTGTCTCCTTTATCTCTTTCAACACAAGAAGCAGAAAGGGATTCAGTGGATCCTGAAGACTCCCTGCACTGACGCTGTACCCTCACCTTCAGTTTCAACTCCTTGGATTTTACAAGACTTTCCTTGCTCCTTATTTTTAATAAACATTAAACTTCCCAGTGTTGGTCTTTGTGAAAAAGTTCAGATGCACCCAAGTATGATTAGTGCACAATTTAGCATAAAATCTTTAGTTCTATTTAGACTGCTCCTGCTGACTCGAGCATATTTTCTCCTCTGTGTCGGACACTACAAGAACAACATGGAGGAAATGACAGACAACATGCTTGACGTGCAGTTTATTAGACATTTATAGACATTATTAGACACTTATAAAATCCCATTGTGCTAAATCAATGCTATATGTGTGTGTGTGTGTGTGTGTGTGTGTGTGTGTGTGTGTGTGTGTGTGTACTCGTCTATCTATCTAACTGGGGACCTTGGTGTCGTTACACACTCACTAACAGGGGACCGTCGAGCCAAGTGGGGACATTTTTCAAGTCCCCTGTTGGTCATGCTTTAAAACATGTTAAAATCAGCCAAAACACGCTCTGGTTAATTTTGTACATTTTTGACCAAGTGGGGACTTACATGTGTGTGTGTGTTTAAGTCCATACTCAGCAGCGCTCCTGTAGGCTGGAGCAGGAACTGCAGTGGCCCATTAACACACGTCGTTCACACTTCTCTATTGTCTGAATGGCTGCTGTCCTTGAGAGGCTCTGAGACTGTAGAGCTGCTGTTTAACTGCTTCAGTAACACTTTATAATAACTGCACGCTATTAATCATTAGTTAAGCATTAGTAAAGAGTTAATTCATTTATAAAGCATTAATATACACTAATAAGCAGTATATAAATGCAGTTATAAATGCTTTATTCCTGTTTTAAAAGCATATCTATAATGTGTTTAATAATTGTATTTTCATACTTTATTAATGATCAATTTATCATTTCTAAATGAAGTATAGCATCATTTACAAAGCAGTTATTTAGGAGTTGTCAGTGGTTCATAAGATCCCTTAGAAAGTGTGAGTAAATGATTAAACTAATTCAATGTACATTCATACATCATACACTTATTATTCAGACATATAGTAATAGTTACTTAGTGTGTTAATAAATGCCTTATTAACATGTATTTCTACTGTAGTTCAGGTAGTTATAAAGCATTTAGTAGAGGTCAGTTCACAATTTTTTGTGAGCTCATCTAAAGTGAGGACTAGTTATGCTAGTTATGTAGGAGATTTAAAGGCTGTTAATATTTCTATGTTCTCTATCACTGTGTTGTGTTGTGTTTGTTTCCTTTTTCTGTTTAGAAGATAACTGAGTCTTTAAATCTCCTTTATAAATGCTTTACTAGGCATAACTAGTCCTCACTTTTGCTCACAAAATAGTGAACTGACCACTACTAAATGCTTTATAACTCCCTGAATCTACTACATTTACTCACACTTTCTAAGTGATCTTATTAATCACTGACAACTCCTAAATAACTGCTTTGTAAATAATGCTATACTTCATTTAGAAATGATAAATTGATAATTAATAAAGTATGAAAATACAATTATTAAACACATTATAGATATCCTTATAAATCAATAATACAGCATTTAAAGCTGTATTTATAAACGGCTTATTAATGTCTGCTTTATGAATTATGATTTAACTGTTTACTAATGCTTAACTAATGATTAATTAAATGCAGTTATTATAAAGGGTTACCATATATATATTATATAATATTTTTCAGAATATAACTTCAAATATGCATTTTTTTAATAAAAAATAAAATAAAAAAAACATGCCAAGAGGGGATCTACAACTCAATGTTATAATTATAATGTAATTATTATTATATTATAAAGGTATTAATAATGCGACAGATAGTATTGGCTGCCTATTAATTAAAACATCATTTCTAAAAAAAAAAAAAAAAAAATCAATAGACATGTCCTTAATTTTCTGTTTCCTTTGTTTCTAGGATGTTGATGTACAGAGAAAGTCAGTGTTTGAAATATTGCTCAATTTAAATGCAACCAAACATATGTCGTTCGTTACCATCCAACAGTGGACCTTTCTTTAAGATCTAATTCAAAACTTTTGAGTTGACTTGCTGCATCTGGTCATTTTGAAGAAACAAAAATGAAATCATTTTTTTCATAATATAACTTTAAAAAAAATTAAAATTAAAAAAAATAAACATGCCAAGATTGAATCTCAACTCTGAACGATCTCTACCTATACAACAGTGGACTCACAATAGCCTGCAATGGAACTGTGTGTGTGTGTGTGAATAGTTAAGTATGTCTTTATTTTGTAACTATAAGTTATATATATATTTATATATAGGCCTTCATAGATACTTTCTATGCTTGGTTATGCAGTCCCTAACAATTTACTTGCCATTGTTATGTGCCATTGCACTCACACATACATGTCTATATTACTAACAGACCAATGTCGCTCTACACTGGCCAAGTGAGGACTCAATGAACGATGTCTATCTATACAAGTGAGGACTTGAACAGTGTGTGTGTGTGTGTGTGTGTGTGTGAACAGTGAAGTGAACTGGCAGTGAAGTCTGTCTTCATTATGTATATATAGTATATTATATAGTATATTATATATTATGCCATTATCAGTCATAATATTTGTTTATTTTATTTAACACTTATTTTCTCTCTTCATAGATACTTTCTATGTTTGGTTATGCAGTCCCTTTAGGGTTTATAGGATTAATCAAACAGAAATAGCTCTTTAAGGTAACGATTTCAGGTCACTATAGTGACCTATATTTAGTATAGCGTAAAGCATACTTTATACAGTGAATAATGATTTTATTAATCAAAATGAACTTCGCGTCCCCAGTTGGATGGTAAAGAACGATACGTGTTTGGCTGCTTTGTACATTTCTTGCCATCACAAACACACTGTAAAGATTTTGGAGGTCAATCTCAAAATGTTATGTCGAAAAACTAAAGTGCAATAAATAATACACGCTTTAGGGTCTGTTTACACGACATCATTTTCAACTGAAAACTGAAAACGTTTTGGCCGTTCATTTCAACGAAAATGCCATTTTGGGGGCCTGACAATGAACGCTTTTGAAAACGAGTTTTTGTGAGCTCATCTAAAGTGAGGACTAGTTATGCCTTGTAAAGCATTTATAAAGGAGATTTAAAGGCTGTTAATATTTCTATGTTCTCTATCGTGTTGTGTTTGTTTCCTTTTTCTGTTTAGAATATAAATGAGTCTTTAAATCTCCTTTATAAATTATTTACAAAGCATAACTAGTCCTCACTTTAGATGAGCTCGCAAAATAGTGAACTGACCACTACTAAATGCTTTATAACTGCCTGAATCTACTACATTTACTCACACTTTCTAAGTGATCTTATTAATCACTGTAAACACCTAAATAACTGATTTGTAAATAATGCTATACTTCATTTAGAAATGATAAATTGATTTAATAAAGTATGAAAATGCAATTATTAAACACATTATAGATATGCTTCTAACTCAATAATACAGCGTTTAAAGGTGTATTTATAAACTGCTTACTAATGTCTGCTTTATGAATTATGATTTATCTGTTTACCAATGCTTAACTAATGATTAATAGGATGCAGTTTTTATAAAGGGTTACCATATATATTATATTATATTTCTCAAAATATAACTTCAAATTTGCATTTTTTTTAATAAAAAAAAAAGCATGCCAAGAGGGGATCTGCAACTAAATGTTATAATTATAATGTAATTATTATTATATTAAGATATTAATAATGCGACTGATAGTATTGGCTGCCTATTAATTAAAACATAATTTCTACTCTTAAAAAAAAATCAATAGACATGTCCTTATTTTTCTGTTTCCTTTGTTTCTAGGATGTTGATGTACAGAGAAAGTCAGTGTTTGAAATATTGCTCAATTTAAATGCAACCAAACATATGTCGTTCGTTACCATCCAACAGTGGACCTTTCTTTAAGATCTAATTCAAAACTTTTGAGTTGACTTGCTGCATCTGGTCATTTTGAAGAAACAAAAATTAAATCATTTTTTTCATAATATAACTTTAAAAAAATCAAAATTAAAAAAATTAAACAAATTAAACATGCCAAGATTGAATCTCAACTCTGAACGATCTCTACCTATACAACAGTGGACTCACAATAGCCTGCAATGGAACTGTGTGTGTGTGTGTGTGTGTGTGATGAAGACGAGCACACCAGCTCGCCTTCGGGGAGAAATGTGAGTCCGTGTATGGATGTAAAAGGATGGCGCACTCGCAGAAGCACTTCGTGCAAGGTGGAATTTATTTACAGTGCCAATAAGAAGACCGTCCACAGTGAAGTATATGTACAGGTGCACACAAAAAGGGAAAGAAAAACCCTAAAAGTACAACAACAAAAAGATAAAGACGAAAACTCTTTAACAAAAACGTATCTACAGTACACAAAGGTTTTGTTCGCTTGAGGCACCACAGTTGCACTCTCGCTTTCTGACTTGGTTAACAAGTGATGACTTTAGGTTTGGCCTTGGCTTAAATAGGCCAAACCCCGCCCCTTTTTGGGACACACCAATTCCCGAAACATATAACAATTAATACACACACAAATACTTCATCTATTTGATTATCCATTCCCAATATACTATATATATTAATAATACACATATACCCAAATAAAACACATAATACATTCACACATAATACACTTAACACATAATTTTTCCATTTGACTACACACCTATTCACACTAGACAATGGTTTCGTCTACTTCCGGTTTCGATGCGCCGACGCGACCCTGCCATGACGTCATAAACGGCCGCCGCTCGCTCGTTCGGTTCGGCCGATGGCGCCGGAAGACTGACTACGCCCACACGGACAAACAACACGAACGAAACAACCAGACAGTGCAATGTAAGTGTATGAAATGACCGGGGAATGAATATGGAAAGGAGAGTGGAGAAATGGATGAATGTCCAGGTGCTATCATCATCGCGTGTGCACCCGTTCCTATGATAGCGTCTATGGCAGGGAGGAACGAGATGTTGATGAATGAGGTCAGTATGTATGTGCGTATATATGCATGTATGTGTTTGTGCCAGTGCTGCTTCCCCAGCGGTGGCAGCTAATGTGACTTTATCACATCACCTTCCCCCTCTCCTAGCCGCGTACTGGCCGGAAACCTGGACAGGTAGTCGGCTACCACGTTGAGTCTGCCCGGTCGGTGCCGTATCTTGAAACAGTACGGCTGCAGGGCGAGGTACCACCGTGTGACTCTGGCATTGTGGTCCTTCATGGACTGAATCCAGGTTAGGGCCCGGTGGTCGGTTTCTAGATCGAACTCTCGACCAAGGAGGTAGTAGCGTAAGCTGTCCAGGGACCACTTGATGGCGAGACCTTCCTTCTCGACCGCCGAATATCTAGTTTCCCGGGGCAGTAGCTTCCGGCTAAGGTAAACAACTGGCCTCTCTTCTCCAGCGCTTCCCTGGGCAAGGACCGCACCAATCCCTGTTGCGGATGCGTCTACTTGCACCAGGAACCTCTGAGAAAAGTCTGGACTCTGCAGGACTGGGCTGGAGCACATCTTGTCTTTTAGCGTTGTGAAAGCTGTCTCGCAGTCATCAGTCCATCTAATAGGGTTCTTCACCGGTTTTGACAACAGGTTAGTCAGGGGGACTGCAATGGAGGCAAAGTTTGGTACAAATCTCCTGTACCAGCCTACCAGTCCTAGGAATGACCTCACTTCTTTCTTGGTCTTTGGGTGTGGGCTCTTTCGGATTGCCTCCACCTTGTCAATCTGTGGTCTCAGTTGTCCGTTGCCCAAGTGATACCCAAGGTAGTTTGCCTCTTTCTTTGCCCACTCACATTTTGAAACGTTTAATGTCAATCCTGCTTCCTCTATCCTCTTTAGGGTTTGTTGGAGGTGTTGAAGATGCTCTTCCCAAGAATTGCTATGGATTACCACGTCATCCAGGTATGCCGCAGACCAGTCTTCACAGTCTTGGAGGACTCTGTCCATCAGCCTCTGGAATGTGGCTGGTGCCCCGTGCAGGCCAAAAGGAAGGACTGTGAATTGATATAGTCCTAATGGTGTTCGGAATGCGGAGTATGGTCTGGACTGAGGGTTGAGGGGTTCCTGCCAGTATCCCTTACACAGGTCTAACGTGGTGATGTACCGAGCTCTTCCAATTTTCTCCAGCAGATCATCTATTCTTGGCATGGGGTATGCATCGAATTTAGATTGGGCGTTGAGCTTACGAAAGTCGATGCAGGCACGCAGGGATCCATCCTTCTTGGGTATGATCACCATCGGGCTGCTCCACTCGCTCGTTGAAGGTTCTATCACTCCTAGCTCCTTCATCACCTTGATCTCTTCCTTTAAAGGTTCCACCAGCCTCTCAGGCACCCGGTAAGGACGTTGGCGTGATGGTGTTGGATCTGAAAGGTGGATGGTATGTTGGGTTAGCTCAGTCCGTCCAGGCCTCTGACGGAACATAGCGGGAAACTGGTTCAGGAGGTGCTGCAGCTCTTTCCTCTTGGAGTCTTCTAGGTGCGATAGATTCACCACAGACGGCTGCCTCTTTGCATCCTCTGATTCCTCTTCCACCTCCACCTTCCTCACCAGAAGAGATGTTTCGGGTCCCTTACCGGGTGGCTCCTTCCACTCCTTTAGTAGGTTCACGTGGTAGGTCTGCCTGGTCTTGCCCTTATCCGGATGATGAACTTCATAGGTGACTGGCCCCATCTTGCGGACGACGCTGTATGGTCCTTGCCATTTAGCCAGTAGCTTGCTCGTCGAAGTTGGCAACAGGAGTAATACCTTCTGCCCCGGTTGGAATTGTCGTAGCCTGGCGCGTTCGTCATACCATCTTTTCTGTGCTCGTTGTTTTTCCTGTAGGTTCTCTTCGGCTTGTTCTCTGTACTGCTCCAGGCGATCTCGCATCTCTAGCACATACTGTACGATGCCACCTTTCTCCTCCATCTTGGATGTAGGTTCCTCCTCCCAGCCTTTCTTCAGCAGGTCCAGGGGTCCTTGTACCTGCCATCCGTAGAGGAGCTCAAACGGTGAGAATCCCGTTGATGCTTGGGGTACCTCTCGGTAGGCAAAGAGAACAAACGGTAGCCACTTGTCCCAGTCTCGTCCTGTGTCCGCAACGAACTTCCGCAACATGTTCTTGAGGGTTTGGTTGAACCTCTCCACCAGACCGTCCGTCTGAGGGTGATATGGAGTTGTTCGGATGGATTTTATGCCCAACTGCTTGTTCAGCTGCCCCATCAGTCGTGAGGTAAAATTCGTACCCTGGTCTGTCAGGATCTCCTCAGGTATGCCGACTCTGGAGAAGAGTTGAACCAGGGCATGGATGATCTTCGTTGTGGTGATAGAACGGAGTGGGAAGGCCTCAGGATACCTTGTGGCGTAGTCGTTGACTACCAGGATGTAGCGATGTCCAGCACTGCTCTTTTCCAATGGTCCCACAATGTCCATGGCGATCCGCCTAAAAGGTGCAGAGATGACAGGGAGGGGTTGCAGGGGTGCTCTGCTCCGCTGGGATACAGCACTCGTCTTTTGGCAGACAGCACATGTGTTGCAGTGCGTTTGTACATCAGTGTATAGTGTGGGCCAGTAAAAGCGTGAGCCAATACGTGCATATGTTTTCTGTTGGCCCAGGTGGCCAGCCCATGGAACAGTGTGTGCAAGGTGCAGAACAAGAGATCGACACCCAGATGGTACAATCAGACGAGTCACATCATTCGTTCGCACATACAACACACCATTCATCACTACATATTCTTCTTTGCACAGATTCAAATTCTTTCCACACTCAGCTTTGACAAATAAAGGTTTTAAAGTTTCATCTTCCCTTTGGAGTTGTGCTATGTTCCCTGGGACCTTCCAGCCATTAACTTCAAGGCCCTCCACCGAGGCTTCAGAGGCTGGGGTACCCAGGTACTTTGCAAGCCGCCTTTGGCGCCGTGACTTTTTAGGGCCTTTGGTCCCTCCCTGCAACAGACTACCATCCAAGTCTGGCAGTGGCTGCAGACCTGCCCTGACTTGAGCTCGAGTAAGAGCAGGACATGACAAATTAACAGTGGCAGTGGCAAAAGAATGTTCAGAGTCCTTGATGGTGGGTTGCAAGAGTTCATATAACACTGGTAAGTCTCTTCCTAGAATCATATCAGCTGGTAAATTGTCCACTATGGCAACATTCAGCAGGTACATTTGTTCCTGTACCTCTACCATTATCTCAGCTCGGGGATACTGCTTTACATCCCCATGTACGCATTGAACAGAGGTAGTGTTCACATAATTGACATTATTTACAAAGCATGATTTCAACATTGACAGAGAACTTCCAGTGTCCAAGAGTGCTTTTAGTGCATGTCCATTAGCAATCACCTCATATACAATCTGACCCTCCCCCACAGTGTCAAAATCACAGTCCCCTTCTCTAGGCACATAACAAAACCCCGTAAGCTTTGCTTTGCGAGCGGGACACACAGCTGCCTTGTGGCCCGGCTGCTGGCAGTAAAAGCAAAGCAAGTCTTTGGCTGTTGATTTTGGACCTTGTGCCTGGTCAGCTAGTTCCACACGACCCCTTTCAGCCCCAGTGTTATGTGAAACACCACGTACAGTACCTTTGAGTGGTTGAGTACGAAGACCGCCGCGATGAGCATTCAGGTACTGCTGAGCCAACTTTGCTGCCACCAGTCCTGACCTCGGCTCGTGCTCTCTCACCCAGGTGCGTGCGTCGTAGGGTAGCACCCGAAGAAGCTGCTCCAGGATGATGGCCTCTCCGATCTCCTCTTTGGAGTGCTCCTCCGGTCGCACCCACCGCTTGTACAGATTCTTTAGCCGGTGGTAAGTCTCTGTTGGCGACTCTGCAGCTGGGACTGTAGACGATCGGAAGCGCTGGCGGTAGGTCTCTGGAGATATATTGAACTTCTCCAGCAGTGCTTCCCTCAGATCAGTGTAGACCTCAGCTTCCTCCTCGTCCATTGCCAGGTATGTTTCCAATGCTCGCCCTGTCAGCAACGGGACCAGACGGTAGCTCCACTCCTCCTCGGGCCACCTCCAGGTCCTGGCCAGACGCTCGAACCGCCGAAGATAATTCTCGATGTCTTCCCCCTCCTGGAAGCTCGGCATCTTCGGATCAGCCCACTGCCTTGGCTCTCTCGGTGCTGCGGCATTCAGGGAGTCTTGGAAATAGACTGGTCCGTGTCTTGTGGATACCTTCGGTGCTGGCATTGGTAGCTCCATTCGTTCGCTCTCCACGTCAAGTGAGGTCTCAGCTGGACGAATCGACCGCACGATGGACTCACGAAGACCGCGGAGCTCCTGCAGATACCGCTCCTCTCTCTGTTCTTGAGTGTTGAGAAAACTGCGCATCATGGAAACCATACCCTCGTCAGCTGTAGCGTCAGGAGTGATTGACTTGGTTGGTTGTGGACTGGACTTTGGTGAGATTCTGGGAAGACTCGTGGCTCCCTCCTCATCCTCCGTATTCTCACCAGAATTCCAGATCTCCTCCTCCTCTGACGCTGCCTTCTCTGTGGATCGTAAACCCACCCTGGGTTTTCTCCCTCTCGGCGCTGCCTTGCGAGTCGTCATCCCACCGCTGCCACCAAATGTCTATTTGTCCAAATGTCTAAAAAATGTCTAAAAAAATCTATTTCAATGTGATATTACTGAAATTAATTTTTAACAGTTTAACAGTACTATTATTATTAACAGTTTTAAAAAGAGTATGTAAACGTGCAAATTAGCCTGTATAGAACATAAAGTTCTGTTGGTGTTTGTGTTTAAGAATAATTAATGTAAATGGAACAAAATGCATTCAATGACATCTTTCAAAGCAGTGATCCACAGTTTAGCTCACATAGACGGATGGTGTGATCACTGTGTGAAGAGAGTTTTGAAAAAGTGACTTTAGAATTGGGAAACTTACATTTTATTTGTGTTTGGAATAATCATTAATTTAGTTTCATTGTAAACATAGTGCTAAACAAGTAAACAAGATTTTATATTTAAATATTATATTATAATATATAATACTGATTTCAGAATTGTGCAAGGTGTATTTTCCGGAATCTCTGTGTGAACCAAACTGTGGATCATTTATTATTGCTTTGGCAAAAAATTTTTTTATTTCTAACTTAACACAAACACCAACAGACATTTATGTTCTATACAGGCCAATTTGCAGATGTTTACATTCTCTAATCAAAACTGATGTTCAAAACCTAATATTTAAATTCTGAATCTAAAAAAAACAAAAACAAAAACATATATATTTAACTAAACACCTATACAAGTGTTAATCTCAGTTTCATATTTTTGTACAGTATTGTAAACGTGGATAATGTAACATTAACTGCAGTGAACAGTAGATAGTGTAATTCTTGTTTTATTTATTTTTTAAATACATTTTTACAAAAGAAAACTTTACAAAAATAAATTTGGCAGGGTAAATCCCAGCGTTTTCTCTAGTTTATTCTAGTGTATTTGAGAAGTTGCACAGATATTGGTAACACTACTCTGGGGGTTGTTGGCCAGTTTTCTCACCTAAGAAAAACACTGGCCTTTAAGGCCTTCCTGCATTGATATGTAAATTGCGTGTGGGGGGGAAGTGCAACAACTCAATATCACACACCCTAGTCTACATACACATGAAAAATACCTATTTTAGAATATCAAGGATAGTAATGAGTTATGGTTAAATCATTCAATCATTTATACCACAGTCTTAAATGATGTCTTAAATGATATCAGGTTAAAAGACCATGATATCTTCTCCAAACCAACTTACAGCTTGACAGCAGTTCATTTCACATTCAAAATGCACTGAAACTTCATTCTCAGATCAACTCATTCTTCCAGAACACTAGAAAAGGTTTTACCCCCCAAAAACACACGTTAAATAAAAAAACACACAAATAACGGGTAGAATTCTAACATATTTCTGCTGTTTTCTGTTGTTCAGAATTCACAGCATTTTATGTCACATGGTCATTGTTTACAGTACAGTACACATTTCCCCCAAGTTTCCCCTTTTTATAGATGGTGATGAAACTGAAAGATTAATACCTGAATGTGTTCAGCTACATCTAATTGTTTTGATAGTATTTAATTTTTTAGATTCTGAAAATATTTTACTACGGTATTACTGTAGAAGTGTTGCAAATGTCTGTGTCATTCAATGTTGTATTAATGCATTCAGTGACTACATCTTCCAAACTACATATTTCACTTAGACACAACCACTGCCAAAACTCAGAGCCCATTTTTATACACTCTTTTCTACGCTCAAAACTGTTAAACATAATTGAAAGATCTTATAAACATTGAGATCTTTCAATTTAAATGAATTAATTTCTCACTTAAACACAAAGACCAACATAACTTGATTTACTATACAGGCTTATTTGCACATGCTTACATATTATTTCCAAGACTGTGTTATTTATTTTAAAAACCTAAGCTAGACTGAAATGTGCAATATTTCTACCGTATACCACAAAGATATGTAATTTAAGTCCAAAGGGAAACTATGTTTTTATTGTATTTTTATTACTGCCAATGTCTGAGAGACAACAACCCATAAGATTGCTAAAGTAAAAAATGTGTACCGTTGGTTCATTAATGTTAAGTAATATTTTTGACTCGAACAAAATCACTTAGTTGTCAATTTTTAGGTATTTGAAATGTACTATCATTAACTTTTGTAATGTTAATTTATATTATGTTATATATATGCACGGTAAAACTCTCTCCAATATGATATATACACATTATAATGCTTGATCTGTAGATAAAAGGCTGTGGATTTGCATAAAATGACTTTATTTTGTGTATTTGTATTTTATGTTTGTTGCTGTTTTAAAACGACTCGCTACCGTGTGCCTGTTCACACCACAAGGACTATGAATCGGCATCAAACGCACAATAACTGGAATTTAAAACTTCACTATGTGAAGAAACAAATGATCAATAAACTGTTGGACAGATATAGGCTACACTAGGATTTGTGCGCTCGAAATTTCTTCGCTTTGTGCCGTGAACTTTTAAATGCGCACTTGTGCAGCGCTGAACACTGTGACTCCATGTTGCTTTGAGCACATCATTCTGCACCCGCGATGCGCATACGCGCTTTGTGCGCTCTGTTTTGAAGCGTTTCATATTATCATGGTTTTTCCTATATTTTTTATACCTAGCCTGCACAATACATTTAAAATAAGCATAATTTAATTGTATATTATATTGTATGCACTAAAGCTGGTGAAAACCTATCTCAGGTCCACAATGTCAGATGACAGATTAAGCAATTTAGGTGTTCTAAGTATTGAGTCAAGGAGGGCAAAGGCCTTAAATCTAGATGAATTTGCTGATCTTTTTGCAAAAAAAACACAAAAATCGTAGAATGCAGTTAATGTGACTGATTCTGAATATGTAACGCAAATTTAAAAAAATATAATGGCAATGCAAATACATTGTTGAATGATTGGTAATCATGGTATTTTGCCTGTTAATGCCTATAGTGCAGTGCAGAAAATGATATGACAACAATAAGGTCTAAACTGGCCCCTCTAACAGTACAACTGGCCCCAGCTTGCCCCCAGCTTGAATGTGAGGCTATATATAAAGCAGAAAAGCGCAATATAAATAAAATGTATCATCATCATCATGTGATTATATTTACTACTTTTGTGAATAAATCTTGCTGCAGCATTTTGGACCAGTTGAAGGCGAGCGATTTGTGACTTGGAAATACCGCAATACAATGAGTTGCTGTAGTCTAAATGGGAAGTAATAAAAGCATGAACAGCCATCTCTAGTGTTTTGTCAGTTAGGAAGTGTTTAATTTTAGACAAAAGACGGAGTTGATAGAAACTAGATCCAGTTACTGAAGATATTTGTTTGTCAAATTTTAAAGGCCCATCTAAAAGCACACCCCAAACCTTTCTTACTTTGTCAAAAAAAAAAAAAAAAAAAAAAAAAACTCAAATACTCATGAACATGTGAACACGTGATGATAAGTACGCATGTGACCATGTTATATACTTGTGCATGACCTGCCTGATCTCATGAAAATGCATCTCTATGGCACGCATTGTGTTTATCGTGCAATTTTTACGCGAAAATATATTTTTTTACATGCATATAATACGCACTTTATTGAGTGTAATACACACACATCCTACAAAACTAATCCTAACCAAACATATAATACATATTACATATTACACACCACTACTAAACCTACCCTAAACCCACCCATGCCTATCATATGCATGTATAAATTGCACAATAAACACAATGTGTGCTATAGAGACGCATTTAGTGTGACCGGGTTGGAATGACGTAACAATTTCACAAATTCACGTTTATGTTGTTTACATGCAGATGGTAAAGGCATCGTTTTCAAAACGAGTGATAAAAGGCATATTATATAATATACTATATAATATACTATATATACATAATGAAGACAGACTTCACTGCCAGTTCACTTCACTGTTCACACACACACACACACACTGTTCAAGTCCTCACTTGTATAGATAGATATCGTTCATTGAGTCCTCACTTGGCCAGTGTAGAGCGACATTGGTCTGTTAGTAATATAGACATGTATGTGTGAGTGCAATGGCACATAACAATGGCAAGTAAATTGTTAGGGACTGCATAACCAAGCATAGAAAGTATCTATGAAGGCCTATATATAAATATATATAACTTATAGTTACAAAATAAAGACATACTTAACTGTTCACACACACACACTGTGATAAAGTCACATTAGCTGCCACCGCTGGGGAAGCAGCACTGGCACAAACACATACATGCATATATACGCACATACATACTGACCTCATTCATCAACATCTCGTTCCTCCCTGCCATAGACGCTATCATAGGAACGGGTGCACACGCGATGATGATAGCACCTGGACATTCATCCATTTCTCCACTCTCCTTTCCATATTCATTCCCCGGTCATTTCATACACTTACATTGCACTGTCTGGTTGTTTCGTTCGTGTTGTTTGTCCGTGTGGGCGTAGTCAGTCTTCCGGCGCCATCGGCCGAACCGAACGAGCGAGCGGCGGCCGTTTATGACGTCATGGCAGGGTCGCGTCGGCGCATCGAAACCGGAAGTAGACGAAACCATTGTCTAGTGTGAATAGGTGTGTAGTCAAATGGAAAAATTATGTGTTAAGTGTATTATGTGTGAATGTATTATGTGTTTTATTTGGGTATATGTGTATTATTAATATATATAGTATATTGGGAATGGATAATCAAATAGATGAAGTATTTGTGTGTGTATTAATTGTTATATGTTTCGGGAATTGGTGTGTCCCAAAAAGGGGCGGGGTTTGGCCTATTTAAGCCAAGGCCAAACCTAAAGTCATCACTTGTTAACCAAGTCAGAAAGCGAGAGTGCAACTGTGGTGCCTCAAGCGAACAAAACCTTTGTGTACTGTAGATACGTTTTTGTTAAAGAGTTTTCGTCTTTATCTTTTTGTTGTTGTACTTTTAGGGTTTTTCTTTCCCTTTTTGTGTGCACCTGTACATATACTTCACTGTGGACGGTCTTCTTATTGGCACTGTAAATAAATTCCACCTTGCACGAAGTGCTTCTGCGAGTGCGCCATCCTTTTACATCCATACACGGACTCACATTTCTCCCCGAAGGCGAGCTGGTGTGCTCGTCTTCATCACACACACACACACACACAGTTCCATTGCAGGCTATTGTGAGTCCACTGTTGTATAGGTAGAGATCGTTCAGAGTTGAGATTCAATCTTGGCATGTTTAATTTGTTTAATTTTTTTAATTTTGATTTTTTTAAAGTTATATTATGAAAAAAATGATTTAATTTTTGTTTCTTCAAAATGACCAGATGCAGCAAGTCAACTCAAAAGTTTTGAATTAGATCTTAAAGAAAGGTCCACTGTTGGATGGTAACGAACGACATATGTTTGGTTGCATTTAAATTGAGCAATATTTCAAACACTGACTTTCTCTGTACATCAACATCCTAGAAACAAAGGAAACAGAAAAATAAGGACATGTCTATTGATTTTTTTTTAAGAGTAGAAATTATGTTTTAATTAATAGGCAGCCAATACTATCAGTCGCATTATTAATATCTTAATATAATAATAATTACATTATAATTATAACATTTAGTTGCAGATCCCCTCTTGGCATGCTTTTTTTTTTATTAAAAAAAATGCAAATTTGAAGTTATATTTTGAGAAATATAATATAATATGGTAACCCTTTATAAAAACTGCATCCTATTAATCATTAGTTAAGCATTGGTAAACAGATAAATCATAATTCATAAAGCAGACATTAGTAAGCAGTTTATAAATACACCTTTAAACGCTGTATTATTGAGTTAGAAGCATATCTATAATGTGTTTAATAATTGCATTTTCATACTTTATTAAATCAATTTATCATTTCTAAATGAAGTATAGCATTATTTACAAATCAGTTATTTAGGTGTTTACAGTGATTAATAAGATCACTTAGAAAGTGTGAGTAAATGTAGTAGATTCAGGCAGTTATAAAGCATTTAGTAGTGGTCAGTTCACTATTTTGCGAGCTCATCTAAAGTGAGGACTAGTTATGCTTTGTAAATAATTTATAAAGGAGATTTAAAGACTCATTTATATTCTAAACAGAAAAAGGAAACAAACACAACACGATAGAGAACATAGAAATATTAACAGCCTTTAAATCTCCTTTATAAATGCTTTACAAGGCATAACTAGTCCTCACTTTAGATGAGCTCACAAAAACTCGTTTTCAAAAGCGTTCATTGTCAGGCCCCCAAAATGGCATTTTCGTTGAAATGAACGGCCAAAACGTTTTCAGTTTTCAGTTGAAAATGATGTCGTGTAAACAGACCCTAAAGCGTGTATTATTTATTGCACTTTAGTTTTTCGACATAACATTTTGAGATTGACCTCCAAAATCTTTACAGTGTGTTTGTGATGGCAAGAAATGTACAAAGCAGCCAAACACGTATCGTTCTTTACCATCCAACTGGGGACGCGAAGTTCATTTTGATTAATAAAATCATTATTCACTGTATAAAGTATGCTTTACGCTATACTAAATATAGGTCACTATAGTGACCTGAAATCGTTACCTTAAAGAGCTATTTCTGTTTGATTAATCCTATAAACCCTAAAGGGACTGCATAACCAAACATAGAAAGTATCTATGAAGAGAGAAAATAAGTGTTAAATAAAATAAACAAATATTATGACTGATAAAAGGCATAATATATAATATACTATATAATATACTATATATACATAATGAAGACAGACTTCACTGCCAGTTCACTTCACTGTTCACACACACACACACACACACACACACACTGTTCAAGTCCTCACTTGTATAGATAGACATCGTTCATTGAGTCCTCACTTGGCCAGTGTAGAGCGACATTGGTCTGTTAGTAATATAGACATGTATGTGTGAGTGCAATGGCACATAACAATGGCAAGTAAATTGTTAGGGACTGCATAACCAAGCATAGAAAGTATCTATGAAGGCCTATATATAAATATATATATAACTTATAGTTACAAAATAAAGACATACTTAACTATTCACACACACACACACAGTTCCATTGCAGGCTATTGTGAGTCCACTGTTGTATAGGTAGAGATCGTTCAGAGTTGAGATTCAATCTTGGCATGTTTATTTTTTTTAATTTTAATTTTTTTTAAAGTTATATTATGAAAAAAATGATTTCATTTTTGTTTCTTCAAAATGACCAGATGCAGCAAGTCAACTCAAAAGTTTTGAATTAGATCTTAAAGAAAGGTCCACTGTTGGATGGTAACGAACGACATATGTTTGGTTGCATTTAAATTGAGCAATATTTCAAACACTGACTTTCTCTGTACATCAACATCCTAGAAACAAAGGAAACAGAAAATTAAGGACATGTCTATTGATTTTTTTTTTTTTTTTTTTAGAAATGATGTTTTAATTAATAGGCAGCCAATACTATCTGTCGCATTATTAATACCTTTATAATATAATAATAATTACATTATAATTATAACATTGAGTTGTAGATCCCCTCTTGGCATGTTTTTTTTATTTTATTTTTTATTAAAAAAATGCATATTTGAAGTTATATTCTGAAAAATATTATATAATATATATATGGTAACCCTTTATAATAACTGCATTTAATTAATCATTAGTTAAGCATTAGTAAACAGTTAAATCATAATTCATAAAGCAGACATTAATAAGCCGTTTATAAATACAGCTTTAAATGCTGTATTATTGATTTATAAGGATATCTATAATGTGTTTAATAATTGTATTTTCATACTTTATTAATTATCAATTTATCATTTCTAAATGAAGTATAGCATTATTTACAAAGCAGTTATTTAGGAGTTGTCAGTGATTAATAAGATCACTTAGAAAGTGTGAGTAAATGTAGTAGATTCAGGGAGTTATAAAGCATTTAGTAGTGGTCAGTTCACTATTTTGTGAGCAAAAGTGAGGACTAGTTATGCCTAGTAAAGCATTTATAAAGGAGATTTAAAGACTCAGTTATCTTCTAAACAGAAAAAGGAAACAAACACAACACAACACAGTGATAGAGAACATAGAAATATTAACAGCCTTTAAATCTCCTACATAACTAGCATAACTAGTCCTCACTTTAGATGAGCTCACAAAAAATTGTGAACTGACCTCTACTAAATGCTTTATAACTACCTGAACTACAGTAGAAATACATGTTAATAAGGCATTTATTAACACACTAAGTAACTATTACTATATGTCTGAATAATAAGTGTATGATGTATGAATGTACATTGAATTAGTTTAATCATTTACTCACACTTTCTAAGGGATCTTATGAACCACTGACAACTCCTAAATAACTGCTTTGTAAATGATGCTATACTTCATTTAGAAATGATAAATTGATCATTAATAAAGTATGAAAATACAATTATTAAACACATTATAGATATGCTTTTAAAACAGGAATAAAGCATTTATAACTGCATTTATATACTGCTTATTAGTGTATATTAATGCTTTATAAATGAATTAACTCTTTACTAATGCTTAACTAATGATTAATAGCGTGCAGTTATTATAAAGTGTTACTGAAGCAGTTAAACAGCAGCTCTACAGTCTCAGAGCCTCTCAAGGACAGCAGCCATTCAGACAATAGAGAAGTGTGAACGACGTGTGTTAATGGGCCACTGCAGTTCCTGCTCCAGCCTACAGGAGCGCTGCTGAGTATGGACTTAAACACACACACACATGTAAGTCCCCACTTGGTCAAAAATGTACAAAATTAACCAGAGCGTGTTTTGGCTGATTTTAACATGTTTTAAAGCATGACCAACAGGGGACTTGAAAAATGTCCCCACTTGGCTCGACGGTCCCCTGTTAGTGAGTGTGTAACGACACCAAGGTCCCCAGTTAGATAGATAGACGAGTACACACACACACACACACACACACACACACACACACACACACACACACATATAGCATTGATTTAGCACAATGGGATTTTATAAGTGTCTAATAATGTCTATAAATGTCTAATAAACTGCACGTCAAGCATGTTGTCTGTCATTTCCTCCATGTTGTTCTTGTAGTGTCCGACACAGAGGAGAAAATATGCTCGAGTCAGCAGGAGCAGTCTAAATAGAACTAAAGATTTTATGCTAAATTGTGCACTAATCATACTTGGGTGCATCTGAACTTTTTCACAAAGACCAACACTGGGAAGTTTAATGTTTATTAAAAATAAGGAGCAAGGAAAGTCTTGTAAAATCCAAGGAGTTGAAACTGAAGGTGAGGGTACAGCGTCAGTGCAGGGAGTCTTCAGGATCCACTGAATCCCTTTCTGCTTCTTGTGTTGAAAGAGATAAAGGAGACAAAAACGGGACAAATTATAGTAGCATATATTACATGTTGTGGTATTTAGTATTATTCCCCATTTAGTCTAGTGTGATTTGTTTTTGTAAATGGCTTGCTGCTTTTAAGCATTGTTTTTAATCTCACGAATAAACTTCCATTTCCCTTTCCCATCAATCCAAAAATCAGCTGAGCTGAAACATAATATTCATGGGTTTCATCTGGTCCCTTTCCACAGGTGTATAAAATCAAGCACCTAGATTATGAATGCAGACTGCATTGTGCTTGATTAATACACCTGTGGAAAGGGACCGGATGAAATCCATGAATAGACAGGTAGCTTACAGAAACACAATGCCTAAAAAACTCCACCCATAAGTTTTTGTTACATAAAAATGCAATCTAAAATAAGGATTTTTTTGTTTTGTTATTGCACATTTAATGAGGAATGAAATGGTTATTCTCATTTGATCACTTCCACCTATCACTATCACACTCCCCAATGTTATATTTAACACCTGTTTAGAAGCATTTACCTCTTATTACACAACAAAGGATAAAAATGCATTAATAGAACGGTTTTAACCATTAATAGGCTGTTCGTGGTTTGTTATGCACTACTAACTTTATCCAGTGACCTTTCTTTTATCTGATAACGTCCCCTAAAACTACTAATTTAGAGAGCAATAGTAAACTAGCATGCTTTAATACACAAGTTAATTTGATTCAGATGTACAGCTAATATACAATCTTATTCTTTAAATGTCTTACCTTTTAAAAGTGCATCACAAACGGTCTGTTCTACCGCGCTGCTGCTACTTTCGGGAAATATTGAGAGGCTCCACGAGCCGCCATTGCTGTGTCGCCACATCTCTATGGCTCTGACTCTGTCCAGGAGGAAACTCCTTTGACCAATGAGAAACCTCTTGCCATGCCCCTACCTCTTACCACGCCCATTACTCCAAGCTGCAGCTACCCCTGTCTCACTAAATTTGGTGCTTAAATGAGGAAGAACGCTTGATTACGCTGCCATTGTCTGTTTTAGCGAAATACTGCCATCTAGTGGTAGCAGGTTTTCTCAGACAGCTGTGTGTGGATCATGCAAGGCGAAACCGCGAAATGAAAGTCTCAAAATCCAAATGCATCAAATAGGATCGACTCAGAAACGAGTCAATGAATGCACGCGTGTCACATCCACCTCATCCACAAATACACATCTTACTTGTTGCATGCACAAATTCTGGCCTACATTAATACAAAATCAAGGTTTTGTATCAACAACTATGTCTCTATTTGTACAAAATGCTGCACATTCATGTGATTTTGGATTTTGCACGCACAAGTTGTATTGTATTAGTTTAAGTCAGCAGTTAAGAAGTTACACTATACTGTCTAGATAAGTAAAATAGGGATTATATAACACTTTAAAGTATGTGAGGGCTGTTCACAGGATCTAAAAAATCTATATCCTCCTGGAAGCATAAATGTTCTTTGCAAATAGCAGATCAAGCCACCCAGTAGATTATGAGAAGACTTAACTGTAATGGCATATCAGATTATAAGAAACTAATGATTTTAAAGTCCAGACATATTTTTGAGTGTTATGTAATGCTCAACAGCATTTATCCAGTTTACTGGTCGAGACAGCCCACTCTGTCTCTCTAAGTCTGCAAAAAGAACTTGGAGATTACCATCACCACAAAGACTTCGCTGCGGTGGTAGAATGTCCTCAAACTCTTGAATCACTTCCTGTGACACTGGGAATCCACAATCTCTTGCACCAAACCTAAGGCCAGTCAGAAATAAAAAAAAACTCCAAGTCAACTCATTTTCAAATTGTAATATTAAAAGCTACTATGGCTAAGGTAAAAAAAAAAAAAAAAAAAAAAAAAACATTCTGCAAGTCAGTTCCCCAGCTGTAATAAATTATAACCCAACATCTATTTTTTTTTAATGGTTTTGAATTTGATGACAAGTCAGCCAAAGGCTGATTGAGAGGTCCTCCTCTGTTGTCAAATATCGTCATTATATTTGCTTCTACTACAAAGGCACTTTGTGGTACTGTATCTTAATAATCCACCTTTTTTGTGTTGTGCATTGTACATTTGGGTTTTGTTGTGGAATGTTTTTTTTTTGTTTTTTTTGTCTAAGAATATCTGAATTCTTTTTTTTTTTTATCTGTCTTTTTTTCTGATTTAAAATAATAGGATAATCGTCAAGTGAGGGACTTGTGGAAAGAGTGCCAAGTAGACATTTTTTAAACATTCCACTATACACTTCTGCGTCAGCTATAGGCAACCCTATAGTAATAATTCAATAATGATTACATTTCTGCGATAATTAATGATTCAATTTCACGTGAAAATGGAATCTGATTTTTAATGAAAATGGTCACACATTGTATGGATAAATACGAACCTGTGAGGCAGATGATACATTGCTTCTGGTTTACCAGAATGACATCGAGACTGACGAACAGGTCGGATGGTGTGGTTGTTCCAAAGTTGTCTGTACTCATCAAAGTCCTTCTGCAGGGATGCTCAAGAAGACATACCGTAGAAGGCACTTATGCTCATGGCTGCCATTGAAAAGTCTCTCTCTCAGGTCACTGAAGAGCTCAATCCAGAACTGTGTCCTAACGATGAAATGACAGTATACACAATGTTTTACTTTAGTGCTGAATAAATGTTATATGGATATGATTTCTAAAACAAATGCTATTATTTAAATTGTATACCATTTTTTTTTTTTTTTTATAATTTTAAACATCCATGTAAATAAAACCTTAAAGCATAAGGAAAAAGATTTGCATCACATTTAGTCTAGTGTTATGGTATATGTTGTGGCACAGCTTAAACCCTCAGTCATGTGACAACACACAAAAAAACACGACAGACTAATAAGTAGCATTACATTTGCAATTATTTTTAAAAGGACTTTACCTTTGCCTCCTGAAAAAGGACCACCAACTTTCAATTCGTTGATTTGCAGTTGAGGTGCCATACATGTGACTGAGGGCTCCTGCAAAATCATCTGTATGCTGTGCTCTTAATGCACAGTGAATGGCTACCATAGTGCCATTTTCTGTCCCACAGTCTGTGCGAAGGCGTGCTGGAAGTCCAAAGTTTGATACACACTGCATGTAATAGGAAGCAATTATCCCTGGGTCGTTATTAGAGCTGCCACTGCTGAGCCACATCACTTTCCTAGAAAAGCCATCAATACAGCCACTGATGGCAACACCAAATGGTTTGAGCTTATCATACCCATCGACATGCCACACTTGGTTTGGTCCTGCTGTAATGTATCCTCTTCGGACAAATCTGTGCCTATGGCGAAGTTGAACTCCAGATGGATCCAGCCTGCGAATTGTATGCATTACATCATCCCTTTTAACTGTCAGGAAATACTTCTGTCGCAATGTCTGCCACAGTGCTCTGTAACCCAAAAGCTGACCTGCACCTGTCAGTTCATGTGTAATAGCGGCATTCACAGTGTCAATGGGAGTATACTCTATCCTCCTTGTTAGGCCTGCATTTCTTAGCCTTCTCTTTAAGGTGCTCAGACTCAGGAAAATATTGTGCTTTGTTGCAAGAAAATCAAGGATCACTTCATATGTGTGGCCCTCTGAGAAATATTTGTGGATAAGGTCTGCCTCTGTGAGTTCAGCTGACACTGTTTCTGGGCCTGAAGGGAAAAGAGAACAGCGTCATTATAAGAAATGAAGGGTAGCTCCATCACCATCACATTCACAGTGCAGCAAGAACAGCACATAACAAGAATGTACATGAAAGAAAGGTTTCTATTTTGAATATGAAAGTGTTAAGAGTCCAAATTACTCTTAACATAATCATTGTATATACATTTTTCATCACACATTGTACACAACTTGCAGACATGTCCATGACCCTTAATGAGGTCAAAAAAGAAAGATTTGCTTATGATGATTACCCCAACATACACAAAAGTTATTCAACACTTATTCTCACTGAAATGTAAATATAGCTCAACACTCATAAGAAATGGGCTATTTTGTCTAAATTTTATGCTCAAAGTTCTTTGTTAGTTTCATAAAGTTATAACTTGTATTGCTATCCTCCAATCAGAGTTTAATTACTTTAAGCAATGCCAGTTAAGGTTATTAATTGTTAACTGATAAGAAAAAGATAATAAAATTAATTTAATTTCATATTAGTAGCTGTCAGCTAAACCTATAGGCAGGGTTGGGGAGTAACGGAATACATGTAACGGCGTTATGTAATCAGGATACAAAAATCCAGTAACTGTAATCCGTTACAGTTATGTCAAAAAACATAGTAATCAGATTATAGTTACATTTTGAAAAAAGGGGGAATACTTTCAGGATTACAATGGTTTCATTTAAAACTAAACACTATATTAAGCGCTGCTTGATTAAACAGTAGTTCCTGGTTCTGTTGCCAGTAATGACTCACGTGTGCCACGCGCTGGTGCATGTGCAAATAACAGCTTTCTACAATCTCCTCAGACGCAGATTGAATCACTGCTGCTAGTAGAAACGATGTTGCCTGCGGGTAAAATCGCTTTTAATTCATGGAAATTCCGCTGCTATTTTGTAGAAATTAGGAGAGTAGCTTTTTTAGTACCCAAAATGTCCTTTCTTAATCTCTTCTCACGTAACGGGATGTGTTCGCTGTCTAGGTAACGTAGGGGAACTCCCACTGCCAACGCCCCACGTCCAGTCAGGCAAATTAAGAAAGATCACGGCTTTAGTCAACATGTAGGCCTATTTTAAAATAAACTAATATGTAGATTGTGTAAAATTTTTAAATGTTGTGTTTTTTACTTTTTATTTTTTTGTTAAAAATTAGTTAAAAATAAAACAAAATAATCTGTAATACCATACATTAGCCACTAGATGTCTGTATAGCCCTTTACATAAATATATATTCAGGCGTGTGTATATTTTGCAAATATTGTACACTGGACCAAATTCTTAATAAAAAAAATAAATACAAATTTAAGAATATTTCTTCTTGCTTGACTTTGACCTTGAAGTAATCCCAAAGTAATCAGTTACATTACTTTCATATTATAGTACTTGGATTACGTTACTGAATACTTTTTTTATGAAGTAATTTGTAACTGTAACGGAATACATTTTTAAAGTAACCCTCCCAAGCCTGCCTATAGGTCTAGTTTTACTGTTTTGTTCCCAATTAACTTGCAGAGTAACTCCTGTAACATTAACATAACGTTTCACAGTTAATTGTGTATTTCAGATTATTTAGGCTAATACTATCTAAAAGGCCAATGAATTATATGATCAGGATTTTTAAATAAAGTAAAAGATAACTCGCCTTTCAGATGGACAGACGACAACACCTCTGATGAGGTCTTATTAAGGTCTTATAAGCATAGACAGTATCTTATAAGCATGTCCCTACCGGGTTCGTCACTTATTTGGTTCCCCTCGAAACATTTCCGTTGTGTTGTGAACTTTTGCAGCGCGTTTCTGTAATTGCAGCGCGTTTCAAATTTGCAGCGCGTTTCCGTATTTGGTTGTGTTGTGAGTATTGGGACGCACGTGAGTTGTAAAACTGATGAAGATGTTTTCTTATTCGCTGGTGGGTTTTTTTTTCTGTTTGCATGTGTTTTTTTCTGTTTGCATGTGTTTTTTTCTGTTTGCATGCGTTTTCTTCATTTGCAGCGCGTTGAGCTCTCTCGGCTTCTCTGGTCGCGCGCACGCGTCCAGCACAAGTGAATAGTATCGCGAGAAGAGAGGGATTTCTTAAAGGGGCCACAAAGATTTTTAATGCAAAATAGAAACGAGGTATATTTACACTACTCAAGGGTCAAAATTGTAGCCTATCACAGGGCAAACATGTGAATGTTCACGGTACATTTTATGCAAACAACTCTAATCATAGTTGTAACTCTATATGTACAGTAGGCATAATTCTTGTCATTGCGTATGTGTATGCAGCATGAGTCAAATACAATCTTCTGTTCGTGAACAGTTGTATTATGCACAGTGGTTGAGCTCTAGGAGATTGTGATGCTGTTTGCATGGAATGCACATTTTACCTTTGTGGCAAAACCTGATTGAAATTAATTGTTGAAATAAATGCTTTTGTGTCTTTTTTACATAACATTGGCTATTGCTAATGACACATAGTAACTAATCTAGCTACTTTCATTAAATATATCAATTTAAGCTCAGATTTAAGAGTCTATAATTAGGCTATACTGAGCCTGATCTATTTATACCAGAGATTTTCTTAGAATGAAGTGAATGAAGTAAAAATGTTACCTGGGGTAAAACTCCCCCTGCCCTGATTTGCATTTGTATAGCTCACAGCATTTTCATTTACATGTTAAAGCCTCCCCTAGAATTAGGGGGAGGGGGGTCATGGGGGGACAACTGCCAAGCAAGGTCCACGTCAATTTCCGACAATTCACGTCAGTTTTCGGTGTTGCCTGCAAATTGCCGTGTGCAGTCGTAAACCTGAACTTCCACGACAATCTACATTGCCGCTTACTGACGAAAATCCCACTTTTCATGCAGTGGTGGGACATCTTCTAAAACTAATGAGAGGTGGTTCAGGAAAGACCTGATTTAGTACCTCATCACTTTCAATAATACCCCAGTTTTTATTGTATCACAGTTATCTATATTTTTGATGTTCTGTTGTCGTATGGTGGTTTGAAATTCATATACTATGCTTGTATTTTAACTTTTATGTGTCACCGTGTTGTGCACTGGTATGTTCCTTTCAGGAAGTCAGTTTTTGTGTGTACTTAATTGATTTGTTAAGAAGTGGAAATGATGACATCTGCTGTCTCTTGTGGGTACTAACAATTGTAACCTGAGCACCTTAGTTGACAAATGGAGACTTCTGATTGGTGGACTGTTAGTTCATCAAACAGGTAATGTTTTATTTCAAGCAATTGTGATGTTTAGTCTACCCCATAGTATTGGAATTTTCGTCATAGACACAACTCAGTACACTGATGTTCTGTAGCGACACAAATCTTTGTAGTTGACTACCATTACTTTTTTCACATTCTTAGTTGTGGAATAGACATTACAATCTATTTCAAGGTGACTCGATTGAGTTATTTATTTTGGGAAATTGTGATGTGGCCTGTTGTAAAAACCAAATTAAACTCTTTTACTTTAATCTGCAAATAAATGATGATGTATTATTATGGATAAGATAAGACTTTATTCATCCCTTGGTGAAATTTACAAGCTACTGGGCAGTTTACAGTGTAAAGTATTAAACTGTAACATTAACGCAATATACATATTACATATACATGTATTGCATCACAAATTATAATGAAATATTATATACTTTATTCTGAAATGCACTATAATGTGTACTTCACTACATTTTGATGATAGTACTTTTGTACTTTTACTTCAGTAACATTTTTAATGCTCAAGCTTTACTTGTACATTGTGGTGTAACTTATTTTACTTAATTAAAAGATTGAGTGACAATCAAATCTGAATTAAAATCCCCCCCAGTCCAAATTTTTCTATAGTGAAGAGTCTGAAGCAAACACACCTTACATGCAGAGTTGTCTTTATTGAAAAGCAGGAAATGTTCAGATTAAAGTGATACAGAGTTTTCATATTCAATCCTCAACATCATTGGTTAAAACATTTTTGAAATAATTTGATTGATTTGATTGACATCAAGTTTATCAGTAGAACCCATACACCATTATTATTTTCTTACTGATATGTACTTTCTGATATTACCAGAATACAATGAATCACATGGTTTTCTATAATGAAGAAAAAGAGGAAAATAAAATGAAAGATGCTATCAGCAAAATGATCAAGGAATATTGTTGGACGTTGCTTTCCACTTCAGTGAGTGTTGGGAATTCTCAGCTCTGCTTCCAGAAGGCTTTCTAAGCCTTTGACCGATAGAAACACAGGTACTCAGTGCAGCCTGCATTGCCTGTGTTGAGATTTCTTTCTATAACAGAGACACCAGCCTTCTTATACACTTGTACAGCATGTGTGTTAAGAAGCAGGGACATGGCCTGAATGGGCTTGGCGCCGTCATCATTGTTGTGCCACAGGTACACCGGGGGGCCTCTGGTCTTCTCGTTGAGGTTAACACTCACTGAAGTGTAACCTTGCTGCTGAAGGGTCTGATACTCAATATCATTGGTGGAGATATTCAGATCAGTGAGCGCACGCTTGGGGTCGGTGGTCTGACGGTACCAGATGAAGACATCGGCTCCTCCTGCACTTCTGTTAGTATTTTCATCCACACGGATGTAACCATTGTCATAGTAGCTGTCGTCTGATTCGTAGGAATCAGTGGCAGAGACATTACAGATGTAGGTTTGTTTCTCTCTCTTCACCCAGGCAAAGATCAGGTTCCCTCCAGCGTGGCGGTTCAGATTACAGGCTGATTTCTCCCAGCCGTCTTTGAACTTATCGGCTTCCCTTTCTGCATCTGTAGTGAAATCAATCTTCACTATGGGAGTGTTGAACTCCCCGGACCCTCTGAAGTACCAAAGGTAGATGACATTACCTCTTGTTCCAGCATTGAGATTTTTATCAATCTTTTTGTACCCTGCTTCGATCAATCCACTAGCCATGCCATCGTTGAATGTAAATTGAACCCTGGTGATTGGTTTTGCTGGCCCATTTTTGTACCAAAGATAGATGGTGTTTCCTCCTGCTCCTTGGTTCAGATTAATATTTATTTTCTTGAAGCCGTTTGATTGGAGATTTTGCTCCTCAGCTTGATCAGTGGACACATCAAGTTCTGTGATGTAGGTGGCCATTGTGGGTAACTGCATAAAAGAAAGACACATCATTTGTTTGTATGTATAATGCATATATTTATATGATTGTTACCTTGTGAATATGGTGTGGAAAACTATGAGGCGCCACGTAGGATTTAAATCAAACTTCGCTTATCAATACATACATAACACATGTGCATATACACCTATAAATTACTCGCATATACATGTATACTATTGGATGTTCAAAATACATATATGAAATACATGTGCACACTAATATGAAATCTATACCAATACATATTATGTTAGTAATGAATGCATATACACTTGTGAATAACTTGCATATACACCACTTCCATGCATATACACCTACACAGCTCAGAGCACATATGGTCCCACTCTACAGAGTGTTAAATTAACACTGAAGCAGTGTTGAAGTTAATGAGGTAATTAAGTGATTAATTAAGTGATGATTGGCCATTAGTGGTGACACCTGATGTTAATAACCAGAATCATTGAAGGAAAGAGAAACAAGAACAGAAAAAAGAGAAACACAAGAACTACTGACTTTGAACCATTATTGCACTTATTATTTTACCAGTTTGACTTTATTTCTGTCATACATCTACAAACGGTCTTATTTAGATTTAACAGAAGTTTAGATGGTAATGTTTTATGGAATGTTTCGTTTCATGTCACCATTATGGTGGTCAGTGTTTGCTTTAGTTGGTCTCTTGACCCTTTACTATTTAACATTAGTATTTCTCTGGCTGCTCCAACTCTGTGTTTATAAAGCATATGTGTTGAGGCAAGAGAAACTATGACTTCAGCTGTGTTTCCTGAAAGCATTGCAAGCCTAATTTGATCATACCGACCATTTGTTGCAGTTGGTCTGCAATCAAGTAAGGCTTAAGATGCTTTTGGAAATGCAGCCTTGGTCATATTTTGATGATGAAATTACTAGTGACCTGATTCAATGATGGCACCCATCATCATAAACTGATTGTCCAAATGTTTTATTAATTTTTCACTTCAGTAGTTACTTTCAGCAATGTTTTAATGATCTAAAAGTCTTAAAAGCACACACAGAAATCAAGAATCTACATATGAATCTCAACAATGGTGACAATCAAACAAACGCTTAATGTTGCAGTGCATGATGGGAGCCACCAATCAGAACGCATCAATGGCTCACATCATGCATTGCAGCATGAATAAATTATGCAGCTGAATTGTCCTGTAATTTTCATTGTTTTTTCTGTTTGCTTTTATTTTGCTATTGTTTTGTTCTGACTTTAGTAGCTTGTTTTGTGATGTTCAGAGTTGATCTGTTTGTCACTAGTTTGTTTATTGTCACCATTGTTGAGATTCATATGCTGATTCTTGATGTCTGTGTGTTTTAACACAATAACTTCTTTGCACAAAGTATTTTCAAAATGTTTCATATTGCTGTTGGATCTCAAACTGTAGAATCTCAGAGCTACAATCACCAATACTAAAACAAGACATCAAGCTTATAGTCAAAGTTTTAGACTCTGAATGACATCAGTGAATCAGGTCTCTACATGTTGATAATGTCATTATCAAAACATACTGTGTGCAGGTCATGTTTTCTCTTGCAGTAATACATGTGCTTTATAAACACAATGTTGGAACAGTCAGAGAAAAACTAATATTAACAAAATGAAAAGAGTCAAGAGCCCAACTAAAGCAAACACTGATCACCATAATGGTAACTTGAAAAGAAAACTTCCATAAAACATTACCGTCTAAACTTCTGTTGAATCTCAAGAACTTTTGTCGATGTATGACAGAAATAAAGTCAAACTGGTAATAATAAGTGCAACAATGTGTAATGACTCGAAGTCAGTTGTAGTTCTTGTGTTTCTCTTTTTTCTGTTATTGTTTTTTCTCTTTCCGTCAATGATTCTGCTTATTAACATCAGGTGTCACCACTAATGGCCAATCACTTAATTAATCACTTAATTATCTCATTAACTTCAACACTGCTTCAGTGTTACTTTAACACTCTGTAGAGTGGGACCATATGTGCTCTGAGCAGTGTTGATTTAACACTGGGGTTTTTACTGTGTGTGCACGTGTATTTCATATATGTATTTTGAACATCCAATAGTATACATGTATATGTGAGTAATTTATAGGTGTATATGCACGTGTGTTATGTATGTATTGATAAGCGAAGTTTGATTTAAATCCTACGTGGCGCCTCATAGAAAACACAATAGTGAGTAAACACAATATGAAAAGTTAGCAGCATGACTGTGCCTTTTGAGATGAGCTCCAATATGATTATGACAAATTAAAATATCAATATCAAATATGGATCACTATTATCTACAATTGTATTTTAAATGTGCATGCTGCACATATTTATACTTAATATAGTAACTTTGAAATAGTATAAAGTGTGTTCCACATAAAGAAAATAAAGTTCTTGAACACTTACTTGTCTGCTGATGGTGAATGTTCGGCAGGAAGAAGTCAACTGGTCTGCTGAATTTTGTTGTACTTACCACAAGTCAGCTGCCTTTATATAGAGAGATGCTAGGGCTTATTGTGCAATATCTACTTTTGAGATGTCATATTCCACACATTTGATTTTGTTATTTTTACCCAAAAACTGGTTTGATCATTTCTGTGGAACTCACGCACATGCGCGCACACACACACACACACACACACACACACACACACACACACACACACACACACACACACACACACACACACACACGGCGTGCAAATACGTAAATGGTTGCATAAAAAAAAAAACACATCTATTAGACTGCTATTCGTACACTATTTCACAATTTTTCATAGGAACTGAATATTACATTTACATTTACATTTAGTCATTTAGCAGACACCTTTGTCCAAAGCGACTTACAAATTGGGACTAAATTAAGCAAGTCATCGTGAAGAGGCAAAAAACAACGCAAGAAGTGCTCAAAATAAGAAGTTCAGGCATTATTCAGAGTAGCATAAGCCCGATAAGCGAGAATTTACAGGAATATATACATTTACAGGAATATATACTTTTGTACATTTATTTATTTTTATTTTTTATTTTTTATTATGCGGTTAAGTGCTCACGGAAGAGAAGAGTTTTCAGCTCTTTTTTGAATGTTGGCATGGATGCCGGTGGGGAGATCATTCCACCAGCATGGAACTGTGAATGAGAATGTTCTGGAAAGTGATTTTTTGGCTCTCTGGGATGGGACCACGAGACGTTGCTCGTTGACCGATCGAAGGCTTCTGGTAGGGATGTAGACTTGTAGGAGTGAGTGAAAGTAGGACGGAGCTGAGCCTGTGACAGATCTGTAAGCAAGCGTCAGTGCCTTGAACTTGATGCGAGCAGAGAGAGGTAGCCAGTGCAGTGAGATGAACAAAGGAGTGACGTGGGCCCTCTTGGGCTCGTTGAAGACAAGACGAGCTGCAGCGTTCTGAATCATTTGTAGAGGTTTAGTTGCACATGATACAAACAACTATTGCGAAATAACGATTTACAAAACAACGATGGCGAAAGCGTGCACGGATTATGAATTTGTTCACTGTTACCTTGTAGCCTACATAGTTTTTTTTTTTTTTCTGTATAGTTCTATTTTGTTAAAATCTTCTAACTCAAGGGTCGGCAAGTAACTTTGGCCGCGGGCCAATAATTTTTTTAGCCAATAGATGGCGGGCCAGCTACACGGAGTAGGCCTATGGATACAAATTAAATACTTTTATATAGGCCTATAATCGCGGAATATGATGTGTCCGTCACCGTCCGTGGATCATTCGTTCAATCGTTTTTTCAAATTAAAACCAAAAATAAAAAGATGAAAAACGACTTGTTTTTCCATTATTTATTTCCTGAACTAAAATGAAAAAACGAATAACAATGGGTTTTCTGATTTTCTGATTGTGCTCAGATCAAAAATAGAAAAAATTACCTACTGGATTAGACAAATTTTAATTTTGATTTTTAATTTAACACCTTAGGCATATATCAAGGAAATCATTTTAAACAGATCAAGTACTATTGTGGTAACAGATTACAACCATTTTAATAAAGGTGTGAATAGCAATCATACTCATTCGCTTACAGTCCGACTTTTGAACTTTATTCCTTTTTTTTTTTTTTTGTATTATTATTTATTCGGGACACACACATACACACCTAAGGTTTAAGGAGTTCTGCGCGGGACTGTTTTTTTGTCTGTCCCGCTCCCACAAGGTTCTTTTCAGCAACCGCTTAAAATACACTCGGTGTTCACCCGCTTTATTTCCCGACCTGACGGTTCCGCAAAATTTTGATCTCGTTTCCATAATCTCACATTCAAATGTCTCTAACGGCAAGAATGAGATTAAGTAGCCTATAATAAATGCTATACAAAAATTGTGTTAGTGTCAATATATAAATATTAGGCTATTTTAACATTGTACTGTCAGCAGAGAAAAAAAATGCCACAGAAAAAAATTATGAAATATAAATAGACTAACATAAATTAAAAAGGACAAAGCCTATCACTCAAATTTCTAAGCAACATAAACGAAAATCATATTGCCCTACTGACAAATGAAGTAGGCTATTTTCTGCCGAACTATTTCAAACATCCTTGCAAAAAAAGAATGTTGTTGACCGATGGTTTCAGTACCAAACAGCTCCTCAGAGCTAGGTGTACAGGCGGTCAGAATTAAGTGTGGATACGCTGTCAAAAGATGTCGGGAGTGGGCTATTGTCAGTCAGACCGCCCGCTCCGTCCAAAGTAGCCTACACCAGAGTTCTGACCGCTACAGTCTTTTGACGCGCGAATGGACACAAAGTGGTCAAGCGTATAACTAGACGCGGCAGGCGCGAATTTGACGCGCTATTCGCGTCCGGTGTGAACGCACAGTTATACTTTAAAATGTAATCCCGCGCCGCATGATTCCCTATGGGTGTTTCACGTATATATGCGGCGGTGAAATTGCCGCGCGACTACGGCTTTTCTCAAGTAGTGGAAGAGTTTTGTGCAGCATTTAGGACTTCCAAAATAATCCGGCGGGCCAGAAAATATTGCTGGCGGGCCAGTTTTGGCCCGCGGGCCGCCAGTTGTCGTTCCCTGTTCTAACTGATTGTTACCCACATAGCAACATTGTGTCGGCCCAGATTCGGCCCACATCTGGCACACGTGGAAAGATGATCTGGCCCACATGCAGTGTGGAATTACGGCACTTGGGTACAATGCCACATAGCAATGCCACATGTCAGCCGAGAGCAAAGAAATAAACCACAACTGGACCTTATCTGAGCCACAAAATCTGTGTATATTAAATATGGAGTCATCTCAGCCTTAATAAGCCTGTTAACAAGCAGAATCACTGAAAGAAAGAAGAGAACAGAAAAAGAGATGAGCAGAAACACGAGAACTACAACTGACTTCAGACACAGCCTAAGATGAAATCAACTGAAGAGAAAAGAAGACATTAAATCTGTGAAGATCTCAGCAGAGGAGGATTAAACAACTCCACAAACAGCATTACCAGCTTCACTTATTACTAACCAGACTGACTTTATTTCTGTCAGACGTCTACAGAAGTTTTATTGAGAATTAACAGAGGTTTAACTCTAATTCATTTGAAGTCACCATAACAGTGATTAGTGTTTCCATTAGTTGGGCTCTTAACTCTAATCATATCTTTTATCTTCTTTGGCCGCTGAGACAGTGTGTGTGTCAAACACATTTGCGGCAGCAAAGAAAGCTAAAGTGAAATGAGATCAGGTGATGATGGTTACCTGTTGATGGTTTTATAATCATCCTGAAATAGACTGAATCACTGATGTAGTTAGAATCTAATTATTGTGTTGTACCATTAATATCTTCACATCACAAACCCTGTGTTACTGCAGTTGGAAGTCCAGCAATATTATAACAATCAGTTAGAAGATTTTAACACAATAGAACTATACAAAAAAAAAAAAAAAACTACGTACAAGGTAACAGTGAACAAATTCATAATCCGTGCACGCTTTCGCAATCGTTGTTTTGTAAATCGTTATTTTGCAATCATTGTTTTGTAAATCGTTATTTCGCAATATTTGTTTGTAATATTTAGTTCCTGTTCAAATTGTGAAATAGTGTTTGAATAGGTGAAGTTACACAACAATATGCCAATTGATTACATAATATTTGGATGTAATGTTCAGTTCCAGTAAAAATATGTGCCAGTTAATGAAGTAGGCTGTGTAATATTCAGTACCAGTAAACTCCACCCTCTGGAAAAATAACTGAATATTACACAACATCACCTGTTCAGTTTTGCAAACTGTACTCACAGATTCGTGGCCTATACCTTATTTTAGAAATCTGTTTTTCTGTATATTGATTTGGTGTGTATTGTTAAAAAAGCCTTTCAGGTTTTGGAGGGAAAACTCCAGTTAGCTGATAGAGTGGTGATCCAGTAGCCAGATGCTAATCCACAGGTTCAAGTCTTCTTTCTTTCATTAAAATGTATTTTCTAGTAAAAATTTCTAGTGAATCAAAGTTGTTCCTCTGTTGCTTCTTCTTGTTTGTTGTCATTATCTCACTCTATGTCTCACACTTTTTGGCTCAATCTTTTATCATTTTTCTGGAGTTCATTTTTAGAGTGGCAGATCTCTCTCTCTCTCTCTCCCTTTCTCTCTATATCAGAAATATCAGAATATTTCTTTAGGTTTCATCATAGCATGCCACAGTTTTAGTATTTGCGTGTGATGCTGTATCGGTGAACCATCCGATTTCTTAAACCCTCGACCTTTCCATACTCATCCAAACAAATGACATACATTATGTGCGTAAGCAGAATCAGTATCGTCACTCGCTTTCCTTCTGCTAACAAACACGCTTCTGTTAACCCCACAAGTTCAGCAAGTTGTGCGGATGCAGGCTGTGGTATCACTCCAGCCTTTTCAACAACAAATCCAGTTCCTTGGGCTTTTACTATTAGAATTGTGTACATCCTACATAGGTATCGTTTGCAGTGGAGAGAGAGAGAGAGAGAGAGAGAGAGAGAGACAGACAGAATTGAATTTGAAAAAGAACTTTATTTCACAATCATCTTAATACACACAAATTAACAAGCTAACCACAGAAACCAAAATTAAGGGAAAAAAATTAATTCATCTTCAAAAATTGTACAAAAAAACCTCCCTTACAACACCAAATCTTCTCAAAAGTAAACGTATCATTCATAGTTTTATAAAACGTATAATCAATCAGTACTCTTGATTTCACCAATGTTAAAAAAGTCTCAATGATGTTTTGACCAGGTTTCTGTTCAATTTTATCCCTTCTACTAATATATATTGCCATTTTTGCTTGACCAATAATGAAATTCAGTAACTGACAAATATATTTATTTTTTTGACTATACTTAAAACCCAAAATAAATACAGTTTCAGCAAACGATTCATTAAAACCACAAAAACATTTTTCTAAAAAAATCAAACAACGATTTCAATCTAGCACATTGTACAAATGCATGAAAAATTGTTTCTCTTTGCAAACAAAAGGGACAATCATCATTAACTTCCACATTTAAAATAGAAACATATCCATTCTGGTTTTACATTTTCCTTTAAACCAAAAGAATTCCTCCACGGTGTATCCGCTTTTCTTGCCAGATGATTCTTATTAAAACCCATTACACAAGCTCCATACAATATCTTTCCTTTAGTAGATAATACATCCAACCACTGCGAGTCCCAAGTTTTAAATGGAAAACCCTTAAAACCATCCAATTTTGGTGAAAGCATCAAACAAGGGAAAAAATCTTTTTCATCATAGTTACTTTAGCAAAATATTCTTTTACCATTAGACTCTCCTCTGTTGTGAGGGTAGACTTTAACTTAGCTAAAAAAAGAGCAACTAGTCGAATAGATCTAGTGCCTAAAAATTAAGCTACTTTTACAGCATTGTCCAATTTCTCTCCAGCAATGTCCAACAATTGTCTAAAAATAAACACTTTTGATTCTTGCAACTTAAAACCACAATTAAAAAACCTGTTACTTTCATTTACATCCAACCGGGCCCCAAGAATTAAAGGTTCCTCAAGAAGCCAGTAAAGTGAATAAGGATTTTCGGATTTCTGGATGTGAAACAAACTCCAAACTTTAAAAAGACTCTTATAGAAAGGTGGAAAAACAGACAAGTCCATTTTTAAAGGGTTTAGTAGGAACAGATGTTTGTCTAGTCCGAAACCTCCAAAATTTTGCAAAACAATATGGGCCATTGCCCTCCAGCTGACATCCGATGCACCATCTAAAAGTCTCTGCAGAAACTGCAAACGATAAGCGGCAGTTCTGCTCTCTAAATGGATCAGTCCTTGTCCTCCTTCTTCTTTCGGCAAATAAAGAACACTCTGTCGAATCCAGTGCAATTTGTCCCCAAAAAAGTCTACAAGAATCGCTTGTATTTTCATCAGTAGTTGAGGAGGAGGATCAATACACGCCAGCTTATGCCACAGTGAAGACGCGACCAGGTTGTTGATGACAAGAATGCGTCCTCTATATGACATTTTAGGGAGCAGCCACTTCCATTTCTCCAAACGTCCTTTAATTTTTTCAACAACTCCTTCCCAATTCTTTTGTTGATTCGTGTCATCACCTAAAAAAAACTCCCAAATATTTTAAACCACCTTTACCCCAGACCAAACCTTCAGGCAGTTTTGGTTTTCCATTTTTCCATCTACCAACTAAAAGTGTTTCACATTTCTTCCAATTCACCTTTGCTGAAGATAAAAGAGTAAAATCATTCATTATTAAATTAAATAAACTTTGCACATCTTTTTGTCCACTTACAAACACCATTACATCGTCAGCATAAGCAGATAAACATATATTTTTTGTACAATTAGGCAAATGTAATCCATAAATATTTTCCCTTATTTTTTGTAATGAAGGCTCAATGGCCAAGGCGTACAACATTCCAGATAGAGAGCACCCTTGTCTTACACCTCTTTTAACCTGAAATGGAGCACATAAACCGCCATTAATCTTCAATACACTTTCAACCTCACTATAGAGTACCTGGACCATCATAATAAACTCTTTTTTTAAAACCGAACGCTGCTAAAGTTTTCCACAAATAGGGGTGCTCAACCCTATCAAAAGCTTTCTCCTGGTCCAGTGAAATCAATCCAAAATCCAAATCCAGCAATTTTGACACTTCTAAAGCATCCCGAACTAAAGAGATGTTGTCAATAATGGATCTGCGAGGAATACAGTAGGACTGGTCAGGATGTATTACTTGCCTTATTTCTTCAGCCAATCTATTTGCCAATACCTTCGAGAGCAGTTTGTAATCACAACAAAGAAGTGATACAGGGCGCCAATTCTTTATGTCTGTCAAATCTCCTTTCTTTGGTATAAGCGTTATCACTGCCCTCCTGCAGCTCAACGGCAACATACCTTTTGACAGACTCTCACTCAGAACGTGTAACAAGTCCACTCCCAACTCTGCCCAGAAGGACTTATAAAAGTCAATTGGGAGGCCATCAATCCCAGGAGCTTTCCCGGATTCCATGTCGTGAAGGGCCTTATATACCTCTCCCAGACTTAGCCCGCCTGAAAGAGCCACATTACCTTCTTCTGACATCTTTGGTAGGGAGTTCAAGAAAGTACTGTCCTCATCACCCTCCGTTACATACTCACTTCTATACAGATTTTTGTAAAAAACAACTGCTCTCTTTCGAATGTCACTGGGGTTCAGCAAAACTTGACCATCTTCCGACCGCAAGGCTTTAAACAACCTCTTCTGTCCATTTTTTTTCTCTAAACAGAAAAAAAATGTTGACGGTGCATCCATATGATTTATATTTTGAAATCTTGATCTGACCAATGCGCCCTGTGTTCTGTATTCTAGCAGATCCGCTAACTGAGCTTTCTTTTTGAAAAATAGTTCAAAATGATTACTTGCCCCAGTTGATTCAGCAATTTTTTGACACTCACTTAATTCATTCTCCAAAATTTCCAAAGATTTTTTAAACTCTATAGTGACGTTGCGAGTGTATTGTTGACAAAACTGTCTAATTTTAACTTTACCAATATCCCACCACTGCTGTATTGATCTAAAATTAGTCTTTGATTTTCTATACTCCTGCCAAAAATACTTAAGAGTCTCTAAAAAAAACTATCACTCAATAATGAAATATTGAAATGCCAATAGGCGCTGCTAGGTTTAATGGAATTTAAAATAAAGTTACATTGTACCATACTATGATCAGAAAACCCTATTGGGATTATAGAGCAACTTTTGAAAATATTAAGCTGATGTGTAAAACCATACAATCTATCTAATCTGGCAAGGGATGCCATGTTTTCCCTCATATGGACCCATGTATATTGTCTCACGTTTCTATTTTATTGTCTCCAAATATCACATAATTCAAACTTCTTAATGAAATGAATGAGACGTTTCTGAGATGGCAAATGGGGTTCAACGTGGTTCCTATCCTTCATGTTTTCTGTACAATTAAAATCTCCCCCCAAAAACAAATATTCCTCTTCCGAGCAATTTTGTAAAGTAGTACACACTAAATCTAAGAAAAACAATCTTTCCACAGGAACTGTTGGAGCATAAATACAGATAAAAACCAAAACATAGCTTTCATAGACGGCTCTGATTTTTAGTAGTCTTCCTTTCACAACTTCATCAACAACGTAAGAAATTGGACTAAAACCCTTAGAAAATAATACTGCAACTCCTGCACTTATTGAAGTGTTATGGCTTAAATTAGTTAACCCCTCAAATTATCTTTCCCAATCTGTTGCATTCCCCCTGTCACTACTGTATGTGTTTCTTGTAGCAATAAAATATCAAGATTCTTCTGTTTCATTAATTCAGTTAACATTCCTCTTTTCTTAATATCTCTAGCAACATTCAGGGTTGCTAGACGAACTTCACTCATGACAAAGAGGAGAGAAAACAACCCCAGAAAATCCACACTCATTAATGTGGAAAATGAGCTTAACTTATTAAACATCATTCTTAAGTTTCTCTACAAAGAAGGTGCTACTAGTGGAAATGATGTAACACAGGTTGTACAGAAAAGGAGTGGAATTGATTGTGTGGAATTGGAAATGGAGACAGGAATAGAAATGTTCAAAACACCTCAAAAAAGAAAAATGAGTGATAAGTCTCAAAGTAAAAAAGCTGTGAAGAAAGCTGACTTGTGTGGTAGCGATGATAATGAAACCGAGAGTGAAGGTGAATCCTCAGATTCCAGTGTGGCGTTGTCTTTGAGTGACTTCTCTGTTCGTAGCTATGATGCTGAAGAGATAAAATTATTCCTTAAGTCAACGAAGAACAGGAGAGGGGTGTGTGTACAAGATTATTTCCCTAATGTAACACAGTTTGCTGAGAAAACGAGGAATTTAATGGCTGAAGGATGCTTCACAAATAAAGAAGTTTATCGTTTAAAAAAAATTGTGAGGAATGTAACTCTGAACTCAGTGAAACTACACCAGCATCTCTACTCGTGCTTGGATTGGAAACCATGTCCCCTTTCTCAGTGTAACGTAAACGCATTAGCTCAAATGATATACAGGGAATTTATATAATTAATCAGGAATATGATTAATATATATTGCATATTACAGTTACATTAAAGTTATGAAAAATAGATAAATTGAATATATCAATATACAATTTTTTCAGATCAATTATCCTGATATCCTTTACTGGAAATTAATGTAATTATCGAACAGTTGTTTGTCCAGCAAAGACCGTAAGATTAACTTATCAACTTCTCATAAAAGGTATCACTTCTTAACTTCTCATAAAAGGTATCACTTCTTATAAGTCCAGGAAACGTAGCTTCTGTCCATGGAAACCATTCTCCTGTCCTTACAAAATGTAGGTTACTTAAACCATAATCAAATTGTAAAGCTTGTAGCTAGGATCAAAAACATTTCAGGGACCCGTAATGTGAGAAATATAGACAGAATCAATCTAGGATATAATGGATTTTTAATCATTGAACTAACATGCTACAGTTATACACGGAATATATGTATATACAGAAACATCAAGACAAAACTAGACAAAACACATTACAAGAAGATGAATAACGCATTACGATAGGATGAGAGAGTGAGGATGAGCGAGGGAAAGTGAAAGCAAAATGAACGATCAGAGAGAGATCGGAGAGAGAATGAGAGAGTGTGAGAGAAGGGAGGAAAAAGAGATCCTCTGGAATGATCTCTTTAAGTTATGGCAAAATCACAAACAAAGTGGACCTTGAGAGCCAACAAGGAAATCAGATCACATTAAAAGTTCAGTAAACTTATCTTGCAAAATGGTTCTCTTGTGTTGGTTGAGGAAAGCAGAGTCGTGTGTCCTTAAGAGCAGTGTGCGTGTGTTCCCTCTCCGAGGTCGCGGGAGATTCAAAGAGTCTCTTTCTTTGAGGTGAAGTTGCCCGGAATGATTCAGGCTAAGTTCATTCAGCTTGTGAATGAACGGAGGCGAATAGGAAACAAACGAAACTATAGAAAACATACAAAGAAATAAAAGGGAAGAGAAGCAGGCCGAAGCCGGTCCGGACTTGGGTTTCCAGAGTTTTCTGAAGGAGGGAGAAGAGAGAGAGAAGGGAGAGACTGAAGGTTTGGACTTTTATCAGTGTCCCGTGTACAGTGTCCCGCGTCCCCCCCCTTTTCGTGGAGGACGAATCATCTTAGAGCATTCCGAGCGGGAAGATTCTCTTTGTGTGTTAATGCAGCCCGACCCTCGTGTGGAAACACGAGGGAGCAAAATATGATATTATGCTCGGGGAATTAAAACGCATGGAACCACAACGTTTATCACAGTCTCTTATCAAAAATCTCCTTCGTCGTACAAAGGGGATTAAAACAAGACCAAGAACGAATAGTGACAGAGATAGAAACATAGCAATACATTCTTAGGTTGAACAAAGGTACTTTAGGATTATACTACAGTGATTCAAAAACACAACTACTCTAGTATCACACTGGGGAACATGCAAATCACCTGGAACACTCTTTGTACATTTTTAATAGTTAGTAAAATGAAATTTTACTAGTGGAGGTCCATATATGGCAATGTGTGTGTGTATATCTGTGAGGTCGGCATCTGTTGCATCTCGTGGTGCATACCACGTGAGGGGTTGGGGGTTTTAATCTGAAGATGGCACTCTCAGAGACTAAAGTAGTTAAAATCCACTTAGCCTGAGGGGTTCTAAAACTTGATGAGGGAAGCAGTTAGTTGAATGGAACCAGCCTTTGTAATTTGCCTTCGGTACACAAAGAACAAACGTTCGAAACGTTGTTCTTGGTTAGATTGGGAACAACAGGGGCCTGTTCGTTGATTTCATCAAGTCGTCGTAAAACATTAACCAGCGGCCTGCTTGTAGACACTTGTAGTCATTGTGGCCGAAAGCCAGTCAGTTAGGGCTTTCTGAATATGAACGTGTAGTGTTCATATTTAGTCAGTATGAGAAGAACAATCAGGATTCGCTAATTCAGAACATCTGGCCGGATGCCAAGTCAGTGTCGCTACATCAGTGACTTTCTTTTCTGGGAAAATTTTCAAAATCATCAGCTCTAAAACTAAGTGAAAGATGCAATTCTTCATCGTCCTTAGTTATCATGTATGCAAATCTCCTGAAAGACACAATATGTTTCAGAAGGGGAGAACCCGTGCTAATCGGGATTTTTTTAATTGGAGATACCAATTTTTCATAGCGTGATAAAGCTTCTGTTATTAGCACGTCACTGAGAAAGGCGGGGGACGTTAGATATGGTAACCCTCTTAGAAGGTAGTGAAGAACAGGAACAAATTCGCCACCAATCACAATTCCACACTCAACTACTTCATTCACTTTTTCAACATTACTAAGAAAAATAACAGCAGCGTTATTCATCCTCGATGCGGATAAAATACATCCATGTCCTACAACTTGGCCAATCGCTAAGCAATTCTCTTCTACACTCGCCGCCAACGCCACTTTCACCGCATTGCGCCGCGTGAGTGTAGACAAACCCTGTGTGCTTTCCCCGGTAAAGACCGGTAGCACAACTACCACAAACTAAACACAAAACAAACAAAAACAAAAAGTTGGAAAAGACAAAGATATTAGACACAGAAATCAACTTCACTCACCGCAATCGCAATACACCACTCACGCACTCAACACCCACACCGGAAGAGAGAGAGAGAGAGAGAGAGAGAGAAAGGAGAAGAGAGAGAGAGAGAGAGAGAGAGAGAGAGAGAGAGAGAGAGAGAGAGAGAGAGAGAGAAAGGAGAAAGAAGAAAGAGAGAGAGAGAGAGAGGAGAAAGAGAGAGACAGAGACCTTTAAAATCTGATTTATTTTACATTAAATTTTTCAAAACATAATAAAACTTTTTTTTTATATAATCCAACACATAATCATAATCCAATTTTTAAAATATAATTATATAATAACACCACGAGGCTCGCGAGCCTGGCCATCATCATCGAAGATGGCCAGACGGAAACGCAGCACACGGATTGTTAATTTCTCACAATCCTCGCAAGCAGCCCCCTCGAGAGCTGCCCGCGCGTGCTGCGCTCCCAAACAGTGTACACACAGTTGGTGTGTGTCCCCACCCGTGATATAACGAGGGCAGGGATGCACACACCTCCTGTAACTGCTTTTACTCGCCATGCTTTATATATATGTGCTTTGTGTAATTGATGGACAAACAACACCAAATAAGACGTACAAGAGACAGAGATCTCTGTTGTGTGCCGGCGTCCTTTTGTAGCTTCCTTCCGCATATGCCGTCACACACTACGTCATGACGCAACACCAATCAGGATTGGTTTAGTTTCATTCATACTTCAGAAGCGCTACGCTGAGGGGCGTTCCCCCAAAGTGTCATTCGACGCAGTTCGAGTTCCCTCGAAAGGGAACAACACTCTACACTATGCAAAGGATCCAGGTGTGCTTTGTATCTGTTTGTGGCTATTGCCCAATGTACAATCCGCCACTGAAAATCACCTAATCTTTTTTCAGTGGGCTTCTTGTACAGGGACCTCCAACTGCCTTTCGGGGAAGATCCTTGCTCAGCCACTCCGATCCACTTTGACTCGATCACTTTGTCAAGAGCTCTTCGGTTAAGAGCTTTAACACAAATCTTATACAGGCCTCTCTTGGAAAGAAGTTCAAAGTTTCCAAGTTCAGGTGTCCCTTCAGTCTCTTCCCAATCTCCCACTTCCACAGACACACGTATTTCAGGGAACAATCCATCAAAGTTCTCCAAATGTAATATCCGAAGACACAAAAGATTCCAGCAATCTTTGAAGAACTCGAAGAGACCGAATGTCTGTTTTAAGATGCAATTCTTCTGCTGTAATCCACTGGTTGTTAATCTTTAAATGTCCAATTTTACAAATGCCAGCTTTTATCAGAAAAGTCCATTAACCCTCTGAGGTCTGAGCTGTTTTCTGGGCCCTGGAGGTGGTCTGACATGCTCTGACATTTGTGTTTTTTTCTGTTACTAGTGACATTTTCATGGCTAAAGTCTGATTACACTGTATTCAGCACAAACTCTGCTACAATAATATATCAGCAGCATGTATGTAAAAGTTTGTAGTTTTGAGATAATGACATTTATGCGTGGTTTGTGAAAATACAAAAAAAAATTCTCACTGAAATAAGGCCATGAAACCCATACTGATTATTTCTTCACAAGACTTTTGAAAATTGTATGACATAGCCTAGAATATTTGGTCCAAAACTATGTGAAAATCACCCTGACTGCTCATTCAGATAAGACAATATATTGATTTAAAATTTCTAAGACGTGTTTTGTGTGACAAAGCCATATTCGAAGAGGCGTGATCATCTCATGAATATGTAAGCCTTCAACACCTGAGAAAGACAAAGACACTCCCCTAACTGCCCTATTAGGAGCGATCAGGCCCTGTCATTCAGAGCAACCTTGCACAAAGAATGAGGAGATTTAAAAAAGAATGGCTTTTAGATTGTTTGGATTTATTTACAGCACAACACAATCCAAAAATACAAATGACAAAAGAGCACATTGAAAACAATGATCCAAAGACAGAGACCTTTGTGCCATTCCTAAAAACATTGTACATACCATTTCCAAGATGTTTGATTTTCACTTTACCATGTTCATGTACAGAGACTCATGTGAATGTTGAAGTCAGCAGGACTCAGTTGCATCTGGTCACTGAAAGAAAAAAAAAAAAGAAAAAACTGTGAACATAATGATATCAAGAGAAACTATAGGGCTGCACGATTTTGGGAATAGATTTTAGATTTTTCTGGTTAAAATTTCTTTTTAAAATTCACAGAATACACACACACACACGTTTCCAACAATATATAATGAACACTAGGTTTGTTGTGCCTTGTAGGCATAGGCTACGCAGTGCTGCATAAAATAATAATAACAATAAATTAAATCTTCCAAAAGATTTCAAGAACAACTACGCTAGAGAAAAATATATTGATTATCATATGTTACTTCAAATGTTTCCATTCGTAATGATGATATGAAATGAGATAATAGTAAAAACATAAAGCCTAATGTTTGGTGCATTTTTCCTTTCAAACGCAATCGCGCTCCAAAATATGATACATTAAAACCCACAGCGCGCTCCAAAATATGATACTCAAACCCACAGCGCGCTCCAAAATATGATACATTCAAACGCCATCGCGCTCCAAAATATTAAACATTATGGTTATACATATCTATGTTTGAGCAGATATCCACAAACAGTATTTATCAGGAAACACGGGTCTAAATAGTATAATATTCACCATATACAGTATCTAGCAACAGTTCAACTGCAATGTGAAGTTTATGCAACAATACCATAAACTAATAAGTAAGAATTTCTTACCTTACATCTTTCTTGTCTTCAAATCGCGTTCTTCTTCTTCTGATGTAAATCCAATGTAAGCTCACAGCGCGTCTTCCAAACTCGACGAAAAGCAGAGACTTGTGAAGTGTTTTGGTGTTTTGTGTTTGAGGTAACGAGGGCGTTCGTGTTCCATGTGGAGATTTGCATGTGAATCTCTTTTGCGCGAGTGGGTGTGTCGAATTAAAAAATAATTAGCAAGCGTTTGAGATACTGGACATCCTGTTGGTTTTATACAAATTACTTAAACAGAGAATATTTGTTTTCAGTTTGAATCCGATCATTTAAAAGTACACACATAAATGTGTATAAAGGTGTATGGCTCATAAATGTGTGAGAAGTATTCGTTGAGTTTTGTTTCAGTTTATAGACGTGCTCAAGAAAAAAAAAGTTCACCGCGACGGAGAGGCAGAACGCACACCCTGTTTATTTTCTTTATTTTACAAAAGCACAATGTTTTGATTTGATTGTAAGTGGACACATACAAAAGTAGAAATATCACAGATTATTTTTTTATATTTCTTTTTTCTGTATAACCATAAATGACGGAGTAATTTAAGTTTATGTTGCTGCTATGTGAAAAAAATCCAGCAAAACGCGGGGGCGCGTTTCTCGACCTCAGAGGGTTAAAAAACAAAGGCTCTTCCAAAGTCCAGACATTAACTCTTTCCACAGAAAAAAAATCTGCCACACTTGTAAAGCTGAAGCATAAAAAGATGTGAGTCCGTTAAGGTCCATATTCTTCAAGTTCATTAAGAACAGATGTCTGTCAAGACCCAGACGACCCACCCTCCTCAAAAGGGCACATGCCACTTCCATCCAGTTCTGATCTTGGTAATAAAGAAACCGTTGGACAGTCTTAAGACGAAAAGCCGCATACCTGGATTTTAATTCAATTAGGCCTTGTCCTCCTTCATGAACTGGTAGATACAAGACTGCCTCTTTCACCCAGTGTTTTCCAGTCCAGAAGAAATTAACAAGAACTCTCTGGATATCCACAAGAAAGCCCAGTGGTGGGTCCAGAACATTTAGCCTGTGCCACAGGGTGGATGCCACTAAATTGTTGATAACCAGCACTCTTCCTCATACGATAGCTGAGGCAGCAACCAGTTCCATTTAGACAACTTAGCACATACTTTATCCTTTACATTCTCCCAATTCTTTTTTTTTAAACTCTTCACTTCCTAAATAAATCCCTAAAAATGTAAAACCTATTTTCCCCCATTTTACATTTTCAGGAATAACTGGTAAGACTTCTGTTGAATGTTCAAGACACCACAAAGCTTCTGTTTTACTCCAATTTAACTTTGCAGATGATGCCTTTTCATATAAGCTTAGACACTTACTAATTGTGTTTACATCTTGTTGATTCTTGACAAATACAATAATATCATCTGCATATGCGGTCAGCTTAATTTCATTATGAATACTGTTTCCTATACATATACCAGACACATTTCTCCTAAATAAACACAACAAAGGTTCAACTGCTAATGCATACAACTGACCAGACAAAGGACATCCCTGTCTGATTCCCCTTTGCATTTGAATTGGTGGACTTAAATCTCCTCCAATTTTCACTAAACACGAAGCGTTTGTATACAAAATCTTAATCCAGGATAAAAAACCATCACCACAACCAAAAGCTTTTAATGTTCTGAATAAATACTCATGGTCTACACGATCAAATGCCTTCTCTTGATCTAACAACAGAAGACCTAAATTGATCCCATTTGATTTACAATAATCCAGTAAATCTCTCACGAGAAAATTTTTATCATAAATAGTTCTATCTGGAAAACAATATGATTGATCCTTATGAATGATATTACCCAAAACACACTTAAATCTATTGACCAAAACTTTTGCCAGAATTTTATAATCAGTAGTGAGGATGGAAACGGGTCTCCAGTTCTTCATGAGACTTATGTCTCCTTTTTTGGGAATAAGAACAGCCCTCTGACAGCTCCTGGGAAGATATTGTTCCTCATAACATTTCTGTACAACCTCATAGAAGTCTTTACCTATGATTCCCCACATGACTTTATAGAATTCCCCCAGCAGACCGTCAATACCTGGTGCACGACCAGGTTTCAACTGTTGTACTGCCTCAGTCAATTCTTGAAAAGAAAAAACACTGTCCAAACTTTCACGTTGTTTTTCATTAAGAGTAGGAAGTTGTTCAATCAAGTCCGATGTACTCTGTGAATCACATTTTTCAGCTCTAAAGAGTTCTGAATAAAAGTCCACAGCAATATTCCTCATCGTCTTTGGGTCAGATGTTTTAGACCCATCTGGGAATGTCAGACAATGCATTACACTCTGCTTTTTTGAGACTTTTTCAAGATTAAAAAAATATGTAGTTGGTGCATCCATATCACGTACTGACAAAAAAACGTGACCTTATAAGTGCCCCCTTAGCTTGCACTTGTAAAAGAGAGGTAAGAGTATTCTTTCTCTCACATAAGTTCTCAGTCATCACAGTATCTGGTTGCAGCACCAAATTCGATGTTATTGTCACAGGTCGGGATGGGCCAAGCTAGACTGCACCCACCCCTGAACCAGGACCACCTCGAGGAGCGTGTCAGAGGGAGGAGTCGGAGACCGAGAACAGATTTAACAAGTTTTATTTCGAAGTAAAAGCAATTTGAAAATCCTAATCTAAAATCTTCCTTGTGGCCCTCAGGGTTCGAAGACGGACAATGCAGCGGCCGGGGTCTCTCCCACCCTCTTCCTCAATGCAAACCCTGCAGTGGATGGACGGCGAACCGGTGAGTGGTCGAGTAGGTCTTTCGCAGGTGGGAATACAGTTGGCAAGGGAGCAGTCCGGTAAGTCTCCTCTTGCAAGTAGGTAATTCCGGCCTTCCTTCCTTCTTGCACAGGTGCGGAATTTGTGGCGGATGGATGTCAGTCAGGTACGTATATAACAGGTGCACAATCTTAAGGTAGGGTGGCCAGGGGAGTCTCCCTTGAGAAAGGGGCTTCACTGTAAGCCGTCAGGTGAGTATACAGGCACGTAATCCTCTTCTTCTACAGATGACAGACAGAGAATTTACGGCTGGGGAGCTTCACTGCAAAGCAGTCAGGTGAGTATTCAGGTATGAAATCCTCTTGAAGGGCTGGCAGACACAGAGCTTACGGCAGGAGAAGTTCGGGCTGAGGAGCTTCACTGCAAAGCAGTCAGGTGAGTATACAGGCACGTAATCCTCTTCTTCGACAGATGACAGACAGAGAATTTACGGCTGGGGAGCTTCACTGCAAAGCAGTCAGGTGAGTATACAGGCACGTAATCCTCTTCTTGGCTGGGGAGCTTCACTGCAAAGCAGTCAGGTGAGTATTCAGGTATGAAATCCTCTTGAAGGGCTGGCAGACACAGAACTTACGGCAGGAGAAGTTCGGGCTGAAGAGCTTCACTGCAAAGCAGTCAGGTGAGTATACAGGCACGTAATCCTCTTCTTCGACAGATGACAGACAGAGAACTTATGGCTGGGGAGCTTCACTGCAAAGCAGTCAGGTGAGTATACAGGCACGTAATCCTCTTCTTGGCTGGGGAGCTTCACTGCAAAGCAGTCAGGTGAGTATTCAGGTATGAAATCCTCTTGAAGGGCTGGCAGACACAGAACTTACGGCAGGAGAAGTTCGCTGCAAAGCAAACAGGTGACTATACAGGCACGTAATCCTCTTCTACAAGTGGCAGACAGAGAACTTAAGACTGAGGAGCTTCACTGCAAAGCAGTCAGGTGAGTATTCAGATATAAAATCCTCTTGAAGGGCTGGCAGACACAGGACTTAAGGCAGGAGAAGTTCGCTGCAAAGCAGACAGGTGAATATACATGCACGGAATCCCCTTCTACAATAGTGGCAGACAGAGTGAGTACGTCAACAGTATACAATTCTCACAGTTGCCACAAGGGGACGCGCACCTCTCACAATGTAGGCAGGTTGCGGAGCTGCAGCAGACTCGAAGTCGACAGGCTGAACGGGGCTCCTACTGAAACAGACAGAATGGATGCTGCAGGCAAGTATACAGTTCACATGCGCTGAAAGGGACGAACACTTCTCACAATGCAGATGAGTTGCAGGGATGCAGCAGACTCGAAGTTGACAAGGCTGCACAAGGCTTTTACTGAGACAGACAGTGAACATTTCAACAGGGCATCTCCTCTCCTATTAGCGCAAACAGAGGGGTTAATTCAAAACCCTGATGATAATTCAGCATCCAAACAGTTAGAACAGATCAATGTCACAGAATTCTCACTATTGACAGTAGACCAGCATAACACAGGGAGAGTGCACAGCAAAAGGGTCAAGGTCAAGGTCAAGGTCAAATTTATTTATAAAGCACATTTCCAAGCAGTCATTATTGCCACAAAGTGCTGTACAGAAATTCATACCAAACATAAAACATATTAATTAATCAAAAAGAGAAATTAAATAGGCAAAATGTCCCAATAATAATAATAATAGTTAAAACACATATAGACATTTTTACAATCAAACATCACAACGTCACAGCTCGTATTATATTAAAAGCTTTATCAAAAAGATAAGTCTTTAAAAGCGATTTAAATGACTCAATAGAGCTAACTTCCTTAATATTAAGGGGAAGAGCATTCCATAGCTTAGGTCCTGCAACGGAAAATGCTCTGTCTCCTCTGGTTCTCAGTCTAGATCTAGGACAGTCTAGAAGTCGCTGGTCATTTGACCTAAGTGCTCTGACTGAGGTGTGCATAGTCAGCAAATCCGCTAAATAAGACGGTGCTAATCCATTTAAAGATTTAAAAACAAATAATAAAATCTTAAACTGGATTCTGAAAGCAACAGGCAACCAGTGGAGGGACGACAGTACCGGAGTAATATGATCAAATCGTTTTTTCCCTGTCAACAGGCGAGCGGCTGCATTTTGTACTAATTGTAAACGGTGAATAGACGACTGATCTAAACCATAGTATAAAGAGTTACAGTAGTCCAAGCGATTTGTAATGAGGGCATGTACAACTTTTTCTAGTTGACTTTGCGGCAGGTACAGCTTCACTTTCCCCAACAGTCTAAGCTGAAAAAAGCTTGTTTTAACTACTGAACTAATTTGTTTCTCTAATTTAAAAGAACTATCAATAATGACTCCAAGATTTTTTACAGATAGGCTGTAATTGGGGAGTAATGGGCCTATAGCCCTGTTTAAACCTGAGATATCCGGCTTCCCAAAAATTATAATTTCAGTTTTTTTGTCATTCAAATGTAAAAAATTTAGTGACATCCAATCCCTTATTTCACCCAGACAGTTACTCAGTGCTTCAGTAGAATTGGTTTTAGAATTTAGAGGTAGATATATCTAGACATCATCAGCAAAGCAGTGAAACGAAATTTTGTATTTCCTGAAGATTGATCCCAAGGGCAACATATACAATGAAAACAGGACTGGGCCCAAGATAGAACCTTGGGGCACCCCGCTATTAATTAGAGTTTTCTTAGAATAAAAAGGTCCGAAATTTACAGAAAAAGATCTGTCAGTCAAATAAGACTCAAACCAGTTCAGAGCTGTGCCTTTGATACCTGCACAGGACTCAAGTCTTGACAGTAAAATCTTATGATCGACCGTATCGAACGCAGCAGTCAAATCTAAAAGCACCAACACAGCAGAGCTACCAGAATCAGAAATTAAGAGGAGATCGTTAAATACTTTTAAAAGTGCGGTTTCCGTACTGTGACCTGATTTAAAACCTGATTGAAATTTTTCAAATATATTATTTGATTTAAGGTGCAGTAAAAGTTGCTTATAAACCACTTTTTCTAATATTTTAGACAAAAAAGGCAGCTTGGAAACTGGCCTGTAATTAGACAAGACAGAGGGGTCTAAATTGTGTTTCTTTAGAAGAGGTTGTAAAAGGGGAATGTATCTTCCACACACACGGCAATTCCACTTCAAGCATATAATATGGGAGAAACGTCAATCCTAGGCACTGCAAACTCACTTCACAAAGTGCAATTTAGAGCCAACACTCACCCTTGGGTCTCTGTGCGAGGGGGCCGCGATCATCAATACTGCTGAGGAGATTTTGGGATGTTTTTCTTCACATATACAGGCAGAGTTCACATCACCATTTTTAATGGAGGGAGAGATAAGAGATCGGTAATGAATCAATACAATCCACTCAGTGATATTTATGATTGTGATCCAAACACTCCAAGCCACATCCAATTCAGTGTCAAATACATGCAATTACGAGACTCAGTTCTCAGTTACTTAGCTCTTCTCCAATGCAAACGGGGTATTTCACTCTCCCTCTGTTGTCCTCAAGTCCCTCATCAAGCCAACACTCTCCTCTTCATTCACCAATACTCCAATAACTGCAACCGCCCAATAAAACGACTTCCCACGGGGGAGAAAGACCACCCAACCTTCTCTCTCTCCTGCTTTTTATCCTCTCAAATGCTGACTGGCTTCTTCCAAACTCTCCGAATAAATTCCCCACACCTGCTGCCAATCTGTTAGGGTCGCCATGACAACAGACGCACACACAGGCCTGGGGACGGAGTTTCACTCATAATTGTCCCCCCGGAAACACCACTTCAGCGGAAATAAGTTCCATATGTTTTGTCACCTCGTGACATTATCTGTATTATTTCCTTTTCTAATTCGTTGATTTTTCTCTTAATCTGTGTTGTAGAGAAAGAAGAAAACTGTTGACTAAAAATTCTAATTTGTGTTTTTCCCAATTCCCACCACTGAATTAAGTTTTCATATTCACCTTTCTGAGAAACCCAAAAACCCCAAAAACATTTAAATCTCTCAATAAGTATTTCTCCTGTAACAAACGTACATTCAATTTCCAGTAAGGACTTTTGCACTGAGTCTGTGACAAAGTAAATTTACAAGAAACAAAATGATGGTCTGAAAAACTACATGGTACAATGATCGCACCCACAATCCTGTTATTGGTTCTCTTACAAACATAGAATCTGTCTAATCTAGCTGCACTTATTCTCCCTTGTGAAATTTTTACCCAAGTATATATTTTTACTTTTAAATTCCTCTCTCTCCACACAGCCAACCAATTGTTTTGATAGATAAAAATTTTTTAACAAAGCAGGCGATTCAAAGTCTGGTTCAGTATTATTCCTATCCAATGTAAAATCAACTGTACTATTCCAGTCACCTCCTACTATTAGGAAATCATCAGCATTCACATTTCTCAAATATCCACTCAGTCTTTTAAATAGTATTATTCTATCTGCACTTCTGTTTGGAGCATAAATATTAACAAATATAAAATTGTATTCATCGATTTTTGTTTTTACAACAAGAAGGCAACCTTTTTCTAATTCTATGCTTGACAAGATATCAACATTGAGGTAAGGTGAAAAAAGTATGGCTACCCCAGCACTTAAATTTGTTCCATGGCTTAAAGAGTAACTGCCCTCCCAACACAAACCCTAGTCTGCCTCATTACTCTCATCACTATGAGTTTCTTGTAAAAAGGTTACATGCGATTCTTTAAAGGCACAATATGGGATTTTTTCTCCACTAGGGGTCGCTAACCTATTTACAATAACAAAGGCGTAGATTGATGACGCAACATTTGCTATGAATTATGGATTTTGTCGTCAACGTCAAGCCGAACGATCTAATAATGTATATGGATTACTGAATACATCAATGCTTTTATCATGACTGTGATATGAAGCAGTTCGGGATTGCTAAGAGACAGCTATCAGCTCCAAACGCGATGCGAGTCCCGTGGATATAAAAGGAATATGGACATTCCATTCTACCGAACTACACGCAGAATTACTACTCACAGGTCAGTTTATTAGACAAATTAAACTTGTGAGGTAACGCAGCGCTGTTTCACTTGGTCTAACATTACACTATCACTCTAAACTGCATTTGAATGTGTTGAAATGTATGTGTTAACATTAGTTTGTCTGTATGAGACTAGCAGTAAGCTAGCTAGATCAACATTAGAATAACATACAGATCATATTCTAACATTTTATCATTGTTGAACTATATAACCTTGATTAGTTTTATGTAAATGTGCTCACCTGTTTAATAAAGTACATGTAGGAGTTGTCGAAGTCTCGGACGTGGAGCTCTCGTTTATATAGTGTCCATGGGAGCTCTCGACATCTCGAAAACACCGCGCTGATATTGATTCTCGGTTTAGTTCTCCTTTTTTTATCCAAAGTCTGCTTGCCATGGTCCATAATGTTTGAACGAAACAACAACAGCGTGCAAATAGACATTGCGAACTACACAGTTGTCCGCGTCAGTTTGGTTACTATGAGAGGGCTCTGGTTAATAGCTCTGGTTGCCATGGCAGCACGAGCAGAAACCAGAGACAACACGGATATGACGGCATTGACGGCGACAAAACGGAAATAAAGACACGGTCCGTGTCTTCGAATTAAAATATTAATTTCTCTGGATTTAGAAGTTACTACCTACACTCTTCTGAACACTTATAACTGACCTCAAGAATTTAGCAGCATCAGGAAAAAACTTCAGGACATCTACTTTCTGTCCTTTTGTTTGATCCAGAAAGTCATTAACTTCTTCCACAGTATACAAATCCCCAGATGATTGACTCAACTCAAACTCAGAAACTTCTGAACAGCTGTCACTATCGCATCTTGATTCATCTACACACACATCATTCTCAACAAACTGTAAACCACTTCCACTAGCCTTTTCAATTTCCATATCCTTGTCACATATAATACTCTGACCAGCTCCTTCTGAAACACCAAGCACTTTAGGAAAAGAAAAGTCACTCACCTCTGATCTTGACATTGACTCCTTATCTGACTCAACCTGTCCTTCTGAAAGCTGTAGGCCTATGTTCTCAAGGGAATGAGTATGTCCACTGTTGTTTAGGCTTTTATCCTGAGTCTCCTCGATTTGTTTTTCGTTTTGTACTTTTTGTTTTTTATTTTTCGATTGCACAGTCGTCTCTTTTACCAGCGTGGGTCTTTTTTCGGTTTTGTCAGTTTTTTTGTCCTGGCCCAGTCACAAGAGCTGGCAGTTCGGCATCGAGATGTCGTCCTTGCCCACATCCAGAGCCTGGGGTTGAGACTCAACACGAAAAAGAGCGTGTTGGCACCAGCCCAGAGAACCACGTTCCTGGGAGTGGTGTGGGATTCGGTCACGCTGCGGGCACAATTGTCTCCTGCACGGATCGAATCCATCCTGGCCACGGTGACCAGGATAAAGCTAGGCCAGGCCATCACTGTTAAACATTTTCAGAGAGTGTTAGGTCTCATGGCAGCAGCATCCAACATCATTCCATTCGGTCTCCTGCACATGAGACCCCTGCAGTGGTGGTTGAAAACCAAGGGGTTCTCCCCGAGGGGAAACCCATTTCGCATGATCAAGGTTACGCACAGATGCCTTCGTTCCCTATCTTTGTGGAAGAAAGCTTGGTTTCTGTCCCAAGGTCCCGTGCTGGGAGCGTCATATCACCGCAAAGCCGTTTCGACAGACGCCTCCCTCACGGGCTGGGGCGCGGTCATGGACGGCCGCTCTATGAGAGGTTTATGGCAGGACCATCATTCCTCCTGGCATATAAACTGCCTGGAAATGTTGGCGGTGTTCCGAGCTCTGAGGAGCTTCCAGCCGGACCTCAAGGGTCATCACGTCCTTGTGAGGATGGACAATATGTCGGTGGTGGCCTATATAAACCATCAAGGGGGTCTGAGGTCTCGCCCTCTATGCAGACTGGCGCATCAGATCCTTCCGTTGTTCCAAGGGAAATTGTTGTCAAAGCAACATACATCCCAGGGAATCAGAATCAGGGAGCAGACATCCTGTCGAGGCAGGGGCTGAGGCCCGGGGAATGGAGACTCCATCCCGAGGTGGTGGAGTCAATATGTCAGAGGTTCGGCCCAGTGGAAGTGGATCTATTCGCGTCTCGAGAGACGACTCACTGTCCACTGTGGTTCTCCCTCACGCATCCAGCTCCGCTGGGGTTGGATGCCATGGTACAGACGTGGCCGAGGCTGCGTCTGTATGCATTTCCCCCGATCGCTCTGCTCCCGGGAGTTCTAGAGAGGGTTCGTTGCGACGGGATCAGTCTATTATTGGTAGCCCCGTTGTGGCCGGCCCGAATATGGTTCTCAGACATAATATCACTCCTGGACGGCCCTCCATGGGAGCTTCCCATCAGGAGGGACCTGCTGACTCAGGCAGAGGGCTCAATATTTCACCCTCGGCCCGACCTATGGAAACTGTGGGTCTGGCTCCGGAGGGGGCACAGTACCGAGAGGCCGGCCTGTCAGCAGGAGTAGTGGAGACCATACTCAGCTCTAGAGCTCCCTCCACGAGGAAATTGTACAGCCTAAAATGGAATGTTTTCACCGTATGGTGCAGAGAGCGTGAGGTGGACCCAGTTAACTGCCCAGTGGCTTCAGTGCTGGAGTTCCTCCAAGATCGCTTCTCGGCTGGTCTTACCCCGTCCACTCTCAAGGTGTACGTGGCTGCCATTTCGGCTTTCCACGCTCCTCTGAGTGATGGGCCTCTTGGGAGACAGCTGTTGGTCGTAGGCCTGTCACGATTATGAAATTTGGCTGACGATTAATTGTCTAAAAAATAATTGCGGTTATGCCGATTAATTGTCAGTTTTAGGGCTTTGACGATTAATTGTCTGTGTTAGGGCTTTGGCAATTATGCTGATTAATTGTCTGTTTTAGGGCTTTGTGCTTCATTCATTAAATAATTGTGATGAATTTAATCCTTTGTAAGTTATCATTTTGCAGTGTAAGTTTACAGTTAACACCTTTAAATATTAAATAAATAGGCTATATTCAATAGCCATGACAATTTGTTTATTAAACTTAGTGAGTGTATAAATCAGCAGCAAAAAGTAATTTTTGAAAACATCTGCACAGTAATTTAATAAAATCTAAACATGTTAATAAAAACAAATGTGCACAAACCATGATAATATGAAACGCTTCAAAACAGAGCGGAACAAAGCGCGTATGCGCATCGCGGGTGCAGAATGATGTGCTTAATGCAACATGGAGTCGCAGCGATGCACAAGTGCGCATTTAAAAGTTCACGGCACAAAGCGAAGAAATGTCGAGGGCACAAATCCTAGTGTATATCAGTCCAACAGTTTATTGATCATTTGTTTCTTCACAGTTTTAAACTCCAGTTATTGTGCGTCTGATGCCAATTCATAGTCCTTGTGCTGTGTAGGCACACGGTAGCGAGCGAGTCATTTAGAAACAGCAAAAAACTCCAGCAAAATAAAGTCATTTTATGCAAATCCACAGCCCTTTATCTACAGATCAAGCATTATAACGTCAATGTCACATTGGAGAAAGTTTTACCGTGTATCCTGTCGTAACCGGACGACGCGCGCTGTTTGAATGCTGAACGGAATGATTGACAGCTGCAGAGTTTGAATGCTGAACGGAATGATTGACAGCTGCAGACGAGTTTGTGAACTTTAATTTAACAATGTAAATATACTACTGTCCCTCACATTAAGCTATGGAATGGCTTCAGATGACTTTGAATATATTGCTAGAAAACGTAATTAGTGCTTGACTGCTTGTCTATTTATTTTGGTTCATGACTCCCCCTTGTGCCGTAGGTCTATAAAAGAGCGCAATAATCGCGGTTGTCTGAAACAATCGCGGTTAGATCAAATAATCGCGATCAGACGGTTATTTAATTATCGCGACAGGCCTAGTTGGTCGTACGTTTCCTCCGTGGCGCTTGGAGGATGAGACCTGCGGCTCGTACCAGGGTTCCCACTTGGGACCTGGCGCTGGTTCTCAAAGGGTTGGTTGAGGCCCCCTTCAAACCACTGGAGTCGGCTGAGGCCAAGAACCTTTCCCTTAAGGTGTTTTTTTTTTGTTGGCCATTACTTCTCTGAGGAGGGTAGGAGATCTCCAGGCGCTCTCTATATCTAACAGGTGCCTGGAGTTTGCTCCAGGCAACATCAAAGCCATCCTACATCCTAGGCCGGGCTATTTGCCCAAGGTGCCATCTAATGTGGCACGGCCTACGGTTCTGCAGGCTTTTCATCCTCCACCTCACGTGATGGTGGATGAGGAGAGACTTCACCTGCTCTGCCCTGTCAGAGCTCTCAGAATATATATCCAGAGGTCCTCCTCATGGCGGAAGTCAGACCAGTTGTGAGTGTGTTTCGGGTCGCCCAAGAAAGGGCTTCCTGCTTCTAAACAGACCCTTAGCAACTAGATTGTCCATGCTATATCTATGGCCTACCAGGTGCGCAATTTGCCTTCACCTCTGGCCGTGAGGGCTCACTCTACCAGAGGCATGGCGTCCTCTAGAGCCCTCCTCTCAGGGGCCCCGATCCAAGAAGTCTGCGATGCAGCAGGATGGGCCACCCCTCACACTTTTATTAGATTTTACAGCCTGGACATTCCATCGACACCTGGCACCCTCGTGCTCTCGTCCTAAGTGTGCCTGTGCGCAGCTTCACATTAGGACAGGCAGGGCTCGTTGTGGCATAGTGGGTACTCGTTCCCCCAAAAAAGTGTCATTCGACGCAGTTCGAGTTCCCTCGAAAGGGAACGTCTCGGGTTACGACTGTAACCCTTGTTCCCTGAGAAAGGGAACGAGAACTGCGTCCCTTCGCCACACCTCCCCCTGCCTGGGAGCGCTTGCTTCATCACAGAATGCTATCTCTGTTGTGTGCCGGCGTCCTTTTGTAGCTTCCGCATATGCCGTCACACACTACGTCATGACGCAACACCAATCAGGATTGGTTTAGTTTCATTCATACTTCAGAGGCGCTACGCTGAGAGGCGTTCCCCCAAAGTGTCATTCGACGCAGTTCTCGTTCCCTTTCTCAGGGAACAAGGGTTACAGTCGTAACCCGAGACGTTTTTGTGGGGAATCTGAAACAGTTAACCCTCTGAGGTCTGAGCTGTTTTCTGGGCCTGGAGGTGTTCTGACATGCTCTGACATTTGTGGTTTTTTTCTGTTACTAGTGACATTTTCATGGCTAAAGTCTAATTACACTGTATTCAGCACAAACTCTGCTACAATAATATATCAGGAGCATGTATGTAAAAGTTTGTAGTTTTGAGATAATGACATTTATGCGTGGTTTGTGAAAATACAAAAAAAAATTGTCACTGAAATAAGGCCATGAAACCCATACTGATTATTTCTTCACAAGACTTTTGAAAATTGTATGACGTAGCCTAGAATATTTGCTCCAAAACTATGTGAAAATCACCCTGACTGCTCATTCAGATAAGACAATATATTGATTTAAAATTTCTAAGACGTGTTTTGTGTGACAAAGCCATATTCGAAGAGGCGTGATCATCTCATGAATATGTAAGCCTTCAACACCTGAGAAAGACAAAGACACTCCCCTAACGGCCCTATTAGGAGCGATCAGGCCCTGTCATTCAGAGCAACCTTGCACAAAGAATGAGGAGATTTAAAAAAGAATGGCTTTTAGATTGTTTGGATTTATTTACAACACAACATAATCCAAAAATACACAACAAATGACAAAAGAGCACATTGAAAACAATGATCCAAAGACAGAGACCTTTGTGCCATTCCTAAAAACATTGTACATACCATTTCCAAGGTGTTTGATTTTCACTTTACCATGTTCATGTACAGAGACTCATGTGAATGTTGAAGTCAGCAGGACTCAGTTGCATCTGGTCCCTGAAAGAAAAGAAAAAAGTGAACATACTGGTATCAAGAGAAACTAGGCCTGCACGATTTTGGGAATACATTTTAGATTTTTCTGGTTAAAATTGCTTTTTAAAATTCACAGAATACACACACACACACACACACACACACACAAATGTTTCCAACAATATATAATATAAAGAACACCATATTTGTTGTGCCTTGTAGGCATAAGCTATGTGCAGTACTGCATAAAATAATTTTATTTTACAAAGCAGCCTATAAATCTTCCAAAAGATTTCAGTAACAATGCTAGAGAAAAATATATTGATTATCTTATGTTACTTCAAATGTTTCCATTCGTTATGATGATATGAAATGAGATAATAGTAAAAACATAAAGCCTAATGTTTGGTGCATTTTTCCTTTCAAACGCAATCGCGCTCCAAAATATGATACATTAAAACCCACAGCGCGCTCCAAAATATGATATTCAAACCCACAGCGCGCTCCAAAATATGATACATTCAAACGCCATCGCGCTCCAAAATATTAAACATTATGGTTATACATATCTATGCTTGAGCAGATATCCACAAACAGTATTTAACAGTAAACACGGGTCTATATAGTATAATATTCACCATATATCTAGCAACAGTTCAACTGCAATGTGAAGTTTATGCAACAATACCATAAACTAATAAGTAAGAATTTCTTACCTTACATCTTTCTTGTCTTCAAATCGCGTTCTTCTTCTTCTGATGTAAATCCAATGTAAGCTCACAGCACGTCTTCCAAACTCGACGAAAAGCAGAGACTTGTGAAGTGTTTTGGTGTTTTGTGTTTGAGGTAAGGAGGGCGTTCGCGTTCCATGTGGAGATTTGCATGTGAATCTCTTTTGCGCGAGTGGGCGTGGCCGAATTAAAAGTAATTAGCAAGCGTTTGAGATACTGGACATCCTGTTGGTTTTATACAAATTACTTAAACAGAGAATACTTGTTTTCAGTTTGAATCCGATCATTTAAAAGTACACACTTAAATGTGTATAAAGGTATATGGCTCATAAATGTGTGAGAAGTATTCGCTGAGTTTTGTTTCAGTTTATAGACGTGCTCAAGAAAAAAAAGTTCACCGCGACGGAGAGGCAGAACGCACACCCTGTTTATTTTCTTTATTTTACAAAAGCACAATGTTTTGATTTGATTGTAAGTGGACACATACAAAAGTAGAAATATCACAGATTCTTTTTTTATATTTCTTTTTTCTGTATAACCATAAATGACGGAGTAATTTAAGTTTATTGTACTACAATGTGAAGAAAATCCAGCAAAACGCGGGGGGCGCGTTTTCCGACCTCAGAGGGTTAATCATCTTTTTGTTGAATGTTCAAGATTAAAGGCCATTGCACACTGAGTCCGAAATTTTCGTATGCGTTTTTTCGTGTTCGTCAGCCTTAAAATTCGTCACGCACAGAAACCTTGCACACTGAGTCCGATGCGTATTTATTAAACATTAAACCTAAAAAAACGCAACAAATTAAAATTGGATTCGTCAAGCAGTGAGGATGATTTTGTTGCCCTCTTTCTTCTTAAAAAGAGAAAAAGAAAGAGGAAATATTGGGTCCATCCAATCCTGAGATTGCGCCGAGAGGAAGGAGAGTTTCACCTCCTTATCAAGAAGTTGCGAAATTATCCCGAGCGATTCAAAATTTACCTCAGAATGTCAGTGGAACAGTTTGATGCTTTGCTAGCGATACTCCACATATTAAAAAGAAGACCACCAATTTCCGTGAACCAATCGATCCTGAACATACTGGCAGTATGTCTAAGGTATGGACACACGGGGACACACACACACGGCTGGCGTGTGACAGACACTTGTCTGCTTGTCAGACGCGTTTATATACTGTCTATGGTCAGACGCCACTCTGGATTTTGTCGTTTGCTTGTACGGTGGCTTTGAATTGTCAAAAAACCTCTCAAAATACTGGCTGTGGATGCGATAAACGCAGAAAATCGAACCCGATCCGAATTTTTTTATTACGGACGAAAGTTTCGTAGACAGTGTGCAAGCGTGATTGACATAACGTGAGGTCGAATTTTTTTTTTTACGTGCGAAAATTTCGGATGCTAATTTCGGACTCATTTACATTTACATTTACATTTATTCATTTAGCTGACGCTTTTATACAAAGCGACTTACAATTGCTATATATGTCAGAGGTCGCACGCCTCTGGAGCAACTAGGGGTTAAGTGTCTTGCTCAGGGACACATTGGTGTCTCACAGTGGATTCGAACCCGGGTCTCTCACACCAAAGGCATGTGTCTTATCCACTGCGCCACTACCACCCGTACTCAGTGTGCAATGGCCTTAAGTGAACTTTTTTGGTTGTTAAAATATGTTTGTCAAAGGTTAGGTTTTTTGTTTACTAATGGGTTATTTATATTTGGCCCAAAATATAGTGCTACAAATAAACAAAAAGTTGTATTACTGAATTTTATTTTTGGTAAAGCAAAGATGGCAATTTGGTTAACCAGGAAAAACAAAACTCTTAATTTAAGTGGTGTAGATCCAGTGCATATGTTAAACGGTTTTATAAAGGGATGCTTGATGCTGGAGTTTGCTTATTATGAAATGATCAATGATATTGAGACCTTTTTGTGGGGAACCGAAGGTGTGTTGTGTAAGCCCAGTGAAGGGCAAGGTTATCAGATACGTTTTGGAGTGTTTTAAAAGGAGAAGTTGTGTTGTTTTTATTTTATTATTATTTTTTTTTCTATCATGTTTATTTTTATTATTAGTATTATACATCTTCTTTTCTTTTTTTTAAGGTGTTTGAATATAATGTTTTAAGTGTTGGATTATATAAAAAAAATTGTTTATTATGTTTTGAAAAATTTAATGTAAAATAAATCAGATTTTAAAGGTCTCTGTCTCTCTCTTTCTCCTCTCTCTCTCTCTCTTTCTTCTCTCTCTCTCTCTCTCTCTCTCTCTCTCTCTCTCTCTCTCTCTCTCTCTCTCTCTTTCTCCTTCTCTCTCTCTCTCTCTCTCTCTCTCTCTCTCTCTTCCGGTGTGGGTGTTGAGTGCGTGAGTGGTGTATTGCGATTGCGGTGAGTGAAGTTGATTTCTGTGTCTAATATCTTTGTCTTTTCCAACTTTTTGTTTTTGTTTGTTTTGTGTTTAGTTTGTGGTAGTTGTGCTACCGGTCTTTACCGGGGAAAGCACACAGGGTTTGTCTACACTCACGCGGCGCAATGCGGTGAAAGTGGCGTTGGCGGCGAGTGTAGAAGAGAATTGCTTAGCGATTGGCCAAGTTGTAGGACATGGATGTATTTTATCCGCATCGAGGATGAATAACGCTGCTGTTATTTTTCTTAGTAATGTTGAAAAAGTGAATGAAGTAGTTGAGTGTGGAATTGTGATTGGTGGCGAATTTGTTCCTGTTCTTCCCCTCTCACTACCTTCTAAGAGGGTTACCATATCTAACGTCCCCCGCCTTTCTCAGTGACGTGCTAATAACAGAAGCTTTATCACGCTATGAAAAATTGGTATCTCCAATTAAAAAAATCCCGATTAGCACGGGTTCTCCCCTTCTGAAACATATTGTGTCTTTCAGGAGATTTGCATACATGATAACTAAGGACGATGAAGAATTGCATCTTTCACTTAGTTTTAGAGCTGATGATTTTGAAAATTTTCCCAGAAAAGAAAGTCACTGATGTAGCGACACTGACTTGGCATCCGGCCAGATGTTCTGAATTAGCGAATCCTGATTGTTCTTCTCATACTGACTAAATATGAACACTACACGTTCATATTCAGAAAGCCCTAACTGACTGGCTTTCGGCCACAATGACTACAAGTGTCTACAAGCAGGCCGCTGGTTAATGTTTTACGACGACTTGATGAAATCAACGAACAGGCCCCTGTTGTTCCCAATCTAACCAAGAACAACGTTTCGAACGTTTGTTCTTTGTGTACCGAAGGCAAATTACAAAGGCTGGTTCCATTCAACTAACTGCTTCCCTCATCAAGTTTTAGAACCCCTCAGGCTAAGTGGATTTTAACTACTTTAGTCTCTGAGAGTGCCATCTTCAGATTAAAACCCCCAACCCCTCACGTGGTATGCACCACGAGATGCAACAGATGCCGACCTCACAGATATACACACACACATTGCCATATATGGACCTCCACTAGTAAAATTTCATTTTACTAACTATTAAAAATGTACAAAGAGTGTTCCAGGTGATTTGCATGTTCCCCAGTGTGATACTAGAGTAGTTGTGTTTTTGAATCACTGTAGTATAATCCTAAAGTACCTTTGTTCAACCTAAGAATGTATTGCTATGTTTCTATCTCTGTCACTATTCGTTCTTGGTCTTGTTTTAATCCCCTTTGTACGACGAAGGAGATTTTTGATAAGAGACTGTGATAAACGTTGTGGTTCCATGCGTTTTAATTCCCCGAGCATAATATCATATTTTGCTCCCTCGTGTTTCCACACGAGGGTCGGGCTGCATTAACACACAAAGAGAATCTTCCCGCTCGGAATGCTCTAAGATGATTCGTCCTCCACGAAAAGGGGGGGGACGCGGGACACTGTACACGGGACACTGATAAAAGTCCAAACCTTCAGTCTCTCCCTTCTCTCTCTCTTCTCCCTCCTTCAGAAAACTCTGGAAACCCAAGTCCGGACCGGCTTCGGCCTGCTTCTCTTCCCTTTTATTTCTTTGTATGTTTTCTATAGTTTCGTTTGTTTCCTATTCGCCTCCGTTCATTCACAAGCTGAATGAACTTAGCCTGAATCATTCCGGGCAACTTCACCTCAAAGAAAGAGACTCTTTGAATCTCCCGCGACCTCGGAGAGGGAACACACGCACACTGCTCTTAAGGACACACGACTCTGCTTTCCTCAACCAACACAAGAGAACCATTTTGCAAGATAAGTTTACTGAACTTTTAATGTGATCTGATTTCCTTGTTGGCTCTCAAGGTCCACTTTGTTTGTGATTTTGCCATAACTTAAAGAGATCATTCCAGAGGATCTCTTTTTCCTCCCTTCTCTCACACTCTCTCATTCTCTCTCCGATCTCTCTCTGATCGTTCATTTTGCTTTCACTTTCCCTCGCTCATCCTCACTCTCTCATCCTATCGTAATGCGTTATTCATCTTCTTGTAATGTGTTTTGTCTAGTTTTGTCTTGATGTTTCTGTATATACATATATTCCGTGTATAACTGTAGCATGTTAGTTCAATGATTAAAAATCCATTATATCCTAGATTGATTCTGTCTATATTTCTCACATTACGGGTCCCTGAAATGTTTTTGATCCTAGCTACAAGCTTTACAATTTGATTATGGTTTAAGTAACCTACATTTTGTAAGGACAGGAGAATGGTTTCCATGGACAGAAGCTACGTTTCCTGGACTTATAAGAAGTGATACCTTTTATGAGAAGTTAAGAAGTGATACCTTTTATGAGAAGTTGATAAGTTAATCTTACGGTCTTTGCTGGACAAACAACTGTTCGATAATTACATTAATTTCCAGTAAAGGATATCAGGATAATTGATCTGAAAAAATTGTATATTGATATATTCAATTTATCTATTTTTCATAACTTTAATGTAACTGTAATATGCAATATATATTAATCATATTCCTGATTAATTATATAAATTCCCTGTATATCATTTGAGCTAATGCGTTTACGTTACACTGAGAAAGGGGACATGGTTTCCAATCCAAGCACGAGTAGAGATGCTGGTGTAGTTTCACTGAGTTCAGAGTTACATTCCTCACAATTTTTTTTAAACGATAAACTTCTTTATTTGTGAAGCATCCTTCAGCCATTAAATTCCTCGTTTTCTCAGCAAACTGTGTTACATTAGGGAAATAATCTTGTACACACACCCCTCTCCTGTTCTTCGTTGACTTAAGGAATAATTTTATCTCTTCAGCATCATAGCTACGAACAGAGAAGTCACTCAAAGACAACGCCACACTGGAATCTGAGGATTCACCTTCACTCTCGGTTTCATTATCATCGCTACCACACAAGTCAGCTTTCTTCACAGCTTTTTTACTTTGAGACTTATCACTCATTTTTCTTTTTTGAGGTGTTTTGAACATTTCTATTCCTGTCTCCATTTCCAATTCCACACAATCAATTCCACTCCTTTTCTGTACAACCTGTGTTACATCATTTCCACTAGTAGCACCTTCTTTGTAGAGAAACTTAAGAATGATGTTTAATAAGTTAAGCTCATTTTCCACATTAATGAGTGTGGATTTTCTGGGGTTGTTTTCTCTCCTCTTTGTCATGAGTGAAGTTCGTCTAGCAACCCTGAATGTTGCTAGAGATATTAAGAAAAGAGGAATGTTAACTGAATTAATGAAACAGAAGAATCTTGATATTTTATTGCTACAAGAAACACATACAGTAGTGACAGGGGGAATGCAACAGATTGGGAAAGATAATTTGAGGGGTTAACTAATTTAAGCCATAACACTTCAATAAGTGCAGGAGTTGCAGTATTATTTTCTAAGGGTTTTAGTCCAATTTCTTACGTTGTTGATGAAGTTGTGAAAGGAAGACTACTAAAAATCAGAGCCGTCTATGAAAGCTATGTTTTGGTTTTTATCTGTATTTATGCTCCAACAGTTCCTGTGGAAAGATTGTTTTTCTTAGATTTAGTGTGTACTACTTTACAAAATTGCTCGGAAGAGGAATATTTGTTTTTGGGGGGAGATTTTAATTGTACAGAAAACATGAAGGATAGGAACCACGTTGAACCCCATTTGCCATCTCAGAAACGTCTCATTCATTTCATTAAGAAGTTTGAATTATGTGATATTTGGAGACAATAAAATAGAAACGTGAGACAATATACATGGGTCCATATGAGGGAAAACATGGCATCCCTTGCCAGATTAGATAGATTGTATGGTTTTACACATCAGCTTAATATTTTCAAAAGTTGCTCTATAATCCCAATAGGGTTTTCTGATCATAGTATGGTACAATGTAACTTTATTTTAAATTCCATTAAACCTAGCAGCGCCTATTGGCATTTCAATATTTCATTATTGAGTGATAGTTTTTTTTAGAGACTCTTAAGTATTTTTGGCAGGAGTATAGAAAATCAAAGACTAATTTTAGATCAATACAGCAGTGGTGGGATATTGGTAAAGTTAAAATTAGACAGTTTTGTCAACAATACACTCGCAACGTCACTATAGAGTTTAAAAAATCTTTGGAAATTTTGGAGAATGAATTAAGTGAGTGTCAAAAAATTGCTGAATCAACTGGGGCAAGTAATCATTTTGAACTATTTTTCAAAAAGAAAGCTCAGTTAGCGGATCTGCTAGAATACAGAACACAGGGCGCATTGGTCAGATCAAGATTTCAAAATATAAATCATATGGATGCACCGTCAACATTTTTTTTCTGTTTAGAGAAAAAAAATGGACAGAAGAGGTTGTTTAAAGCCTTGCGGTCGGAAGATGGTCAAGTTTTGCTGAACCCCAGTGACATTCGAAAGAGAGCAGTTGTTTTTTACAAAAATCTGTATAGAAGTGAGTATGTAACGGAGGGTGATGAGGACAGTACTTTCTTGAACTCCCTACCAAAGATGTCAGAAGAAGGTAATGTGGCTCTTTCAGGCGGGCTAAGTCTGGGAGAGGTATATAAGGCCCTTCACGACATGGAATCCGGGAAAGCTCCTGGGATTGATGGCCTCCCAATTGACTTTTATAAGTCCTTCTGGGCAGAGTTGGGAGTGGACTTGTTACACGTTCTGAGTGAGAGTCTGTCAAAAGGTATGTTGCCGTTGAGCTGCAGGAGGGCAGTGATAACGCTTATACCAAAGAAAGGAGATTTGACAGACATAAAGAATTGGCGCCCTGTATCACTTCTTTGTTGTGATTACAAACTGCTCTCGAAGGTATTGGCAAATAGATTGGCTGAAGAAATAAGGCAAGTAATACATCCTGACCAGTCCTACTGTATTCCTCGCAGATCCATTATTGACAACATCTCTTTAGTTCGGGATGCTTTAGAAGTGTCAAAATTGCTGGATTTGGATTTTGGATTGATTTCACTGGACCAGGAGAAAGCTTTTGATAGGGTTGAGCACCCCTATTTGTGGAAAACTTTAGCAGCGTTCGGTTTTAAAAAAAGAGTTTATTATGATGGTCCAGGTACTCTATAGTGAGGTTGAAAGTGTATTGAAGATTAATGGCGGTTTATGTGCTCCATTTCAGGTTAAAAGAGGTGTAAGACAAGGGTGCTCTCTATCTGGAATGTTGTACGCCTTGGCCATTGAGCCTTCATTACAAAAAATAAGGGAAAATATTTATGGATTACATTTGCCTAATTGTACAAAAAATATATGTTTATCTGCTTATGCTGACGATGTAATGGTGTTTGTAAGTGGACAAAAAGATGTGCAAAGTTTATTTAATTTAATAATGAATGATTTTACTCTTTTATCTTCAGCAAAGGTGAATTGGAAGAAATGTGAAACACTTTTAGTTGGTAGATGGAAAAATGGAAAACCAAAACTGCCTGAAGGTTTGGTCTGGGGTAAAGGTGGTTTAAAATATTTGGGAGTTTTTTTTAGGTGATGACACGAATCAACAAAAGAATTGGGAAGGAGTTGTTGAAAAAATTAAAGGACGTTTGGAGAAATGGAAGTGGCTGCTCCCTAAAATGTCATATAGAGGACGCATTCTTGTCATCAACAACCTGGTCGCGTCTTCACTGTGGCATAAGCTGGCGTGTATTGATCCTCCTCCTCAACTACTGATGAAAATACAAGCGATTCTTGTAGACTTTTTTGGGGACAAATTGCACTGGATTCGACAGAGTGTTCTTTATTTGCCGAAAGAAGAAGGAGGACAAGGACTGATCCATTTAGAGAGCAGAACTGCCGCTTATCGTTTGCAGTTTCTGCAGAGACTTTTAGATGGTGCATCGGATGTCAGCTGGAGGGCAATGGCCCATATTGTTTTGCAAAATTTTGGAGGTTTCGGACTAGACAAACATCTGTTCCTACTAAACCCTTTAAAAATGGACTTGTCTGTTTTTCCACCTTTCTATAAGAGTCTTTTTAAAGTTTGGAGTTTGTTTCACATCCAGAAATCCGAAAATCCTTATTCACTTTACTGGCTTCTTGAGGAACCTTTAATTCTTGGGGCCCGGTTGGATGTAAATGAAAGTAACAGGTTTTTTAATTGTGGTTTTAAGTTGCAAGAATCAAAAGTGTTTATTTTTAGACAATTGTTGGACATTGCTGGAGAGAAATTGGACAATGCTGTAAAAGTAGCTTAATTTTTAGGCACTAGATCTATTCGACTAGTTGCTCTTTTTTTAGCTAAGTTAAAGTCTACCCTCACAACAGAGGAGAGTCTAATGGTAAAAGAATATTTTGCTAAAGTAACTATGATGAAAAAGATTTTTTCCCTTGTTTGATGCTTTCACCAAAATTGGATGGTTTTAAGGGTTTTCCATTTAAAACTTGGGACTCGCAGTGGTTGGATGTATTATCTACTAAAGGAAAGATATTGTATGGAGCTTGTGTAATGGGTTTTAATAAGAATCATCTGGCAAGAAAAGCGGATACACCGTGGAGGAATTCTTTTGGTTTAAAGGAAAATGTAAAACCAGAATGGATATGTTTCTATTTTAAATGTGGAAGTTAATGATGATTGTCCCTTTTGTTTGCAAAGAGAAACAATTTTTCATGCATTTGTACAATGTGCTAGATTGAAATCGTTGTTTGATTTTTTTAGAAAAATGTTTTTGTGGTTTTAATGAATCGTTTGCTGAAACTGTATTTATTTTGGGTTTTAAGTATAGTCAAAAAAATAAATATATTTGTCAGTTACTGAATTTCATTATTGGTCAAGCAAAAATGGCAATATATATTAGTAGAAGGGATAAAATTGAACAGAAACCTGGTCAAAACATCATTGAGACTTTTTTAACATTGGTGAAATCAAGAGTACTGATTGATTATACGTTTTATAAAACTATGAATGATACGTTTACTTTTGAGAAGATTTGGTGTTGTAAGGGAGGTTTTTTTGTACAATTTTTGAAGATGAATTAATTTTTTTCCCTTAATTTTGGTTTCTGTGGTTAGCTTGTTAATTTGTGTGTATTAAGATGATTGTGAAATAAAGTTCTTTTTCAAATTCAATTCTGTCTGTCTCTCTCTCTCTCTCTCTCTCTCTCTCTCTCCACTGCAAACGATACCTATGTAGGATGTACACAATTCTAATAGTAAAAGCCCAAGGAACTGGATTTGTTGTTGAAAAGGCTGGAGTGATACCACAGCCTGCATCCGCACAACTTGCTGAACTTGTGGGGTTAACAGAAGCGTGTTTGTTAGCAGAAGGAAAGCGAGTGACGATACTGATTCTGCTTACGCACATAATGTATGTCATTTGTTTGGATGAGTATGGAAAGGTCGAGGGTTTAAGAAATCGGATGGTTCACCGATACAGCATCACACGCAAATACTAAAACTGTGGCATGCTATGATGAAACCTAAAGAAATATTCTGATATTTCTGATATAGAGAGAAAGGGAGAGAGAGAGAGAGAGATCTGCCACTCTAAAAATGAACTCCAGAAAAATGATAAAAGATTGAGCCAAAAAGTGTGAGACATAGAGTGAGATAATGACAACAAACAAGAAGAAGCAACAGAGGAACAACTTTGATTCACTAGAAATTTTTACTAGAAAATACATTTTAATGAAAGAAAGAAGACTTGAACCTGTGGATTAGCATCTGGCTACTGGATCACCACTCTATCAGCTAACTGGAGTTTTCCCTCCAAAACCTGAAAGGCTTTTTTAACAATACACACCAAATCAATATACAGAAAAACAGATTTCTAAAATAAGGTATAGGCCACGAATCTGTGAGTACAGTTTGCAAAACTGAACAGGTGATGTTGTGTAATATTCAGTTATTTTTCCAGAGGGTGGAGTTTACTGGTACTGAATATTACACAGCCTACTTCATTAACTGGCACATATTTTTACTGGAACTGAACATTACATCCAAATATTATGTAATCAATTGGCATATTGTTGTGTAACTTCACCTATTCAAACACTATTTCACAATTTGAACAGGAACTAAATATTACAAACAAATATTGCGAAATAACGATTTACAAAACAATGATTGCAAAATAACGATTTACAAAACAACGATTGCGAAAGCGTGCACGGATTATGAATTTGTTCACTGTTACCTTGTACGTAGTTTTTTTTTTTTTTTTGTATAGTTCTATTGTGTTAAAATCTTCTAACTGATTGTTATAATATTGCTGGACTTCCAACTGCAGTAACACAGGGTTTGTGATGTGAAGATATTAATGGTACAACACAATAATTAGATTCTAACTACATCAGTGATTCAGTCTATTTCAGGATGATTATAAAACCATCAACAGGTAACCATCATCACCTGATCTCATTTCACTTTAGCTTTCTTTGCTGCCGCAAATGTGTTTGACACACACACTGTCTCAGCGGCCAAAGAAGATAAAAGATATGATTAGAGTTAAGAGCCCAACTAATGGAAACACTAATCACTGTTATGGTGACTTCAAATGAATTAGAGTTAAACCTCTGTTAATTCTCAATAAAACTTCTGTAGACGTCTGACAGAAATAAAGTCAGTCTGGTTAGTAATAAGTGAAGCTGGTAATGCTGTTTGTGGAGTTGTTTAATCCTCCTCTGCTGAGATCTTCACAGATTTAATGTCTTCTTTTCTCTTCAGTTGATTTCATCTTAGGCTGTGTCTGAAGTCAGTTGTAGTTCTCGTGTTTCTGCTCATCTCTTTTTCTGTTCTCTTCTTTCTTTCAGTGATTCTGCTTGTTAACAGGCTTATTAAGGCTGAGATGACTCCATATTTAATATACACAGATTTTGTGGCTCAGATAAGGTCCAGTTGTGGTTTATTTCTTTGCTCTCGGCTGACATGTGGCATTGCTATGTGGCATTGTACCCAAGTGCCGTAATTCCACACTGCATGTGGGCCAGATCATCTTTCCACGTGTGCCAGATGTGGGCCGAATCTGGGCCGACACAATGTTGCTATGTGGGTAACAATCAGTTAGAACAGGGAACGACAACTGGCGGCCCGCGGGCCAAAACTGGCCCGCCAGCAATATTTTCTGGCCCGCCGGATTATTTTGGAAGTCCTAAATGCTGCACAAAACTCTTCCACTACTTGAGAAAAGCCGTAGTCGCGCGGCAATTTCACCGCCGCATATATACGTGAAACACCCATAGGGAATCATGCGGCGCGGGATTACATTTTAAAGTATAACTGTGCGTTCACACCGGACGCGAATAGCGCGTCAAATTCGCGCCTGCCGCGTCTAGTTATACGCTTGACCACTTTGTGTCCATTCGCGCGTCAAAAGACTGTAGCGGTCAGAACTCTGGTGTAGGCTACTTTGGACGGAGCGGGCGGTCTGACTGACAATAGCCCACTCCCGACATCTTTTGACAGCGTATCCACACTTAATTCTGACCGCCTGTACACCTAGCTCTGAGGAGCTGTTTGGTACTGAAACCATCGGTCAACAACATTCTTTTTTTGCAAGGATGTTTGAAATAGTTCGGCAGAAAATAGCCTACTTCATTTGTCAGTAGGGCAATATGATTTTCGTTTATGTTGCTTAGAAATTTGAGTGATAGGCTTTGTCCTTTTTAATTTATGTTAGTCTATTTATATTTCATAATTTTTTTCTGTGGCATTTTTTTTCTCTGCTGACAGTACAATGTTAAAATAGCCTAATATTTATATATTGACACTAACACAATTTTTGTATAGCATTTATTATAGGCTACTTAATCTCATTCTTGCCGTTAGAGACATTTGAATGTGAGATTATGGAAACGAGATCAAAATTTTGCGGAACCGTCAGGTCGGGAAATAAAGCGGGTGAACACCGAGTGTATTTTAAGCGGTTGCTGAAAAGAACCTTGTGGGACAAAAAAAACAGACAAAAAAACAGTCCCGCGCAGAACTCCTTAAACCTTAGGTGTGTATGTGTGTGTCCCGAATAAATAATAATACAAAAAAAAAAAAAAAGGAATAAAGTTCAAAAGTCGGACTGTAAGCGAATGAGTATGATTGCTATTCACACCTTTATTAAAATGGTTGTAATCTGTTACCACAATAGTACTTGATCTGTTTAAAATGATTTCCTTGATATATGCCTAAGGTGTTAAATTAAAAATCAAAATTAAAATTTGTCTAATCCAGTAGGTAATTTTTTCTATTTTTGATCTGAGCACAATCAGAAAATCAGAAAACCCATTGTTATTCGTTTTTTCATTTTAGTTCAGGAAATAAATAATGGAAAAACAAGTCGTTTTTCATCTTTTTATTTTTGGTTTTAATTTGAAAAAACGATTGAACGAATGATCCACGGACGGTGACGGACACATCATATTCCGCGATTATAGGCCTATATAAAAGTATTTAATTTGTATCCATAGGCCTACTCCGTGTAGCTGGCCCGCCATCTATTGGCTAAAAAAATTATTGGCCCGCGGCCAAAGTTACTTGCCGACCCTTGAGTTAGAAGATTTTAACAAAATAGAACTATACAGAAAAAAAAAAAAAACTATGTAGGCTACAAGGTAACAGTGAACAAATTCATAATCCGTGCACGCTTTCGCCATCGTTGTTTTGTAAATCGTTATTTCGCAATAGTTGTTTGTATCATGTGCAACTAAACCTCTACAAATGATTCAGAACGCTGCAGCTCGTCTTGTCTTCAACGAGCCCAAGAGGGCCCACGTCACTCCTTTGTTCATCTCACTGCACTGGCTACCTCTCTCTGCTCGCATCAAGTTCAAGGCACTGACGCTTGCTTACAGATCTGTCACAGGCTCAGCTCCGTCCTACTTTCACTCACTCCTACAAGTCTACATCCCTACCAGAAGCCTTCGATCGGTCAACGAGCAACGTCTCGTGGTCCCATCCCAGAGAGCCAAAAAATCACTTTCCAGAACATTCTCATTCACAGTTCCATGCTGGTGGAATGATCTCCCCACCGGCATCCATGCCAACATTCAAAAAAGAGCTGAAAACTCTTCTCTTCCGTGAGCACTTAACCGCATAATAAAAAATAAAAAATAAAAATAAATAAATGTACAAAAGTATATATTCCTGTAAATGTATATATTCCTGTAAATTCTCGCTTATCGGGCTTATGCTACTCTGAATAATGCCTGAACTTCTTATTTTGAGCACTTCTTGCGTTGTTTTTTGCCTCTTCACGATGACTTGCTTAATTTAGTCCCAATTTGTAAGTCGCTTTGGACAAAGGTGTCTGCTAAATGACTAAATGTAAATGTAAATGTAATATTCAGTTCCTATGAAAAATTGTGAAATAGTGTACGAATAGCAGTCTAATAGATGTGTTTTTTTTTTTATGCAACCATTTACGTATTTGCACGCCGTGTGTGTGTGTGTGTGTGTGTGTGTGTGTGTGTGTGTGTGTGTGTGTGTGTGTGTGTGTGTGTGTGTGTGCGCGTGCATGTGCGTGAGTTCCACAGAAATGATCAAACCAGTTTTTGGGTAAAAATAACAAAATCAAATGTGTGGAATATGACATCTCAAAAGTAGATATTGCACAATAAGCCCTAGCATCTCTCTATATAAAGGCAGCTGACTTGTGGTAAGTACAACAAAATTCAGCAGACCAGTTGACTTCTTCCTGCCGAACATTCACCATCAGCAGACAAGTAAGTGTTCAAGAACTTTATTTTCTTTATGTGGAACACACTTTATACTATTTCAAAGTTACTATATTAAGTATAAATATGTGCAGCATGCACATTTAAAATACAATTGTAGATAATAGTGATCCATATTTGATATTGATATTTTAATTTGTCATAATCATATTGGAGCTCATCTCAAAAGGCACAGTCATGCTGCTAACTTTTCATATTGTGTTTACTCACTATTGTGTTTTCTATGAGGCGCCACGTAGGATTTAAATCAAACTTCGCTTATCAATACATACATAACACACGTGCATATACACCTATAAATTACTCACATATACATGTATACTATTGGATGTTCAAAATACATATATGAAATACACGTGCACACACAGTAAAAACCCCAGTGTTAAATCAACACTGCTCAGAGCACATATGGTCCCACTCTACAGAGTGTTAAAGTAACACTGAAGCAGTGTTGAAGTTAATGAGATAATTAAGTGATTAATTAAGTGATTGGCCATTAGTGGTGACACCTGATGTTAATAAGCAGAATCATTGACGGAAAGAGAAAAAACAATAACAGAAAAAAGAGAAACACAAGAACTACAACTGACTTCGAGTCATTACACATTGTTGCACTTATTATTACCAGTTTGACTTTATTTCTGTCATACATCGACAAAAGTTCTTGAGATTCAACAGAAGTTTAGACGGTAATGTTTTATGGAAGTTTTCTTTTCAAGTTACCATTATGGTGATCAGTGTTTGCTTTAGTTGGGCTCTTGACTCTTTTCATTTTGTTAATATTAGTTTTTCTCTGACTGTTCCAACATTGTGTTTATAAAGCACATGTATTACTGCAAGAGAAAACATGACCTGCACACAGTATGTTTTGATAATGACATTATCAACATGTAAAGACCTGATTCACTGATGTCATTCAGAGTCTAAAACTTTGACTATAAGCTTGATGTCTTGTTTTAGTATTGGTGATTGTAGCTCTGAGATTCTACAGTTTGAGATCCAACAGCAATATGAAACATTTTGAAAATACTTTGTGCAAAGAAGTTATTGTGTTAAAACACACAGACATCAAGAATCAGCATATGAATCTCAACAATGGTGACAATAAACAAACTAGTGACAAACAGATCAACTCTGAACATCACAAAACAAGCTACTAAAGTCAGAACAAAACAATAGCAAAATAAAAGCAAACAGAAAAAACAATGAAAATTACAGGACAATTCAGCTGCATAATTTATTCATGCTGCAATGCATGATGTGAGCCATTGATGCGTTCTGATTGGTGGCTCCCATCATGCACTGCAACATTAAGCGTTTGTTTGATTGTCACCATTGTTGAGATTCATATGTAGATTCTTGATTTCTGTGTGTGCTTTTAAGACTTTTAGATCATTAAAACATTGCTGAAAGTAACTACTGAAGTGAAAAATTAATAAAACATTTGGACAATCAGTTTATGATGATGGGTGCCATCATTGAATCAGGTCACTAGTAATTTCATCATCAAAATATGACCAAGGCTGCATTTCCAAAAGCATCTTAAGCCTTACTTGATTGCAGACCAACTGCAACAAATGGTCGGTATGATCAAATTAGGCTTGCAATGCTTTCAGGAAACACAGCTGAAGTCATAGTTTCTCTTGCCTCAACACATATGCTTTATAAACAGAGTTGGAGCAGCCAGAGAAATACTAATGTTAAATAGTAAAGGGTCAAGAGACCAACTAAAGCAAACACTGACCACCATAATGGTGACATGAAACGAAACATTCCATAAAACATTACCATCTAAACTTCTGTTAAATCTAAATAAGACCGTTTGTAGATGTATGACAGAAATAAAGTCAAACTGGTAAAATAATAAGTGCAATAATGGTTCAAAGTCAGTAGTTCTTGTGTTTCTCTTTTTTCTGTTCTTGTTTCTCTTTCCTTCAATGATTCTGGTTATTAACATCAGGTGTCACCACTAATGGCCAATCATCACTTAATTAATCACTTAATTACCTCATTAACTTCAACACTGCTTCAGTGTTAATTTAACACTCTGTAGAGTGGGACCATATGTGCTCTGAGCTGTGTAGGTGTATATGCATGGAAGTGGTGTATATGCAAGTTATTCACAAGTGTATATGCATTCATTACTAACATAATATGTATTGGTATAGATTTCATATTAGTGTGCACATGTATTTCATATATGTATTTTGAACATCCAATAGTATACATGTATATGCGAGTAATTTATAGGTGTATATGCACATGTGTTATGTATGTATTGATAAGCGAAGTTTGATTTAAATCCTACGTGGCGCCTCATAGTTTTCCACACCATATTCACAAGGTAACAATCATATAAATATATGCATTATACATACAAACAAATGATGTGTCTTTCTTTTATGCAGTTACCCACAATGGCCACCTACATCACAGAACTTGATGTGTCCACTGATCAAGCTGAGGAGCAAAATCTCCAATCAAACGGCTTCAAGAAAATAAATATTAATCTGAACCAAGGAGCAGGAGGAAACACCATCTATCTTTGGTACAAAAATGGGCCAGCAAAACCAATCACCAGGGTTCAATTTACATTCAACGATGGCATGGCTAGTGGATTGATCGAAGCAGGGTACAAAAAGATTGATAAAAATCTCAATGCTGGAACAAGAGGTAATGTCATCTACCTTTGGTACTTCAGAGGGTCCGGGGAGTTCAACACTCCCATAGTGAAGATTGATTTCACTACAGATGCAGAAAGGGAAGCCGATAAGTTCAAAGACGGCTGGGAGAAATCAGCCTGTAATCTGAACCGCCACGCTGGAGGGAACCTGATCTTTGCCTGGGTGAAGAGAGAGAAACAAACCTACATCTGTAATGTCTCTGCCACTGATTCCTACGAATCAGACGACAGCTACTATGACAATGGTTACATCCGTGTGGATGAAAATACTAACAGAAGTGCAGGAGGAGCCGATGTCTTCATCTGGTACCGTCAGACCACCGACCCCAAGCGTGCGCTCACTGATCTGAATATCTCCACCAATGATATTGAGTTTCAGACCCTTCAGCAGCAAGGTTACACTTCAGTGAGTGTTAACCTCAACGAGAAGACCAGAGGCCCCCCGGTGTACCTGTGGCACAACAATGACGGCGCCAAGCCCATTCAGGCCATGTCCCTGCTTCTTAACACACATGCTGTACAAGTGTATAAGAAGGCTGGTGTCTCTGTTATAGAAAGAAATCTCAACACAGGCAATGCAGGCTGCACTGAGTACCTGTGTTTCTATCGGTCAAAGGCTTAGAAAGCCTTCTGGAAGCAGAGCTGAGAATTCCCAACACTCACTGAAGTGGAAAGCAACGTCCAACAATATTCCTTGATCATTTTGCTGATAGCATCTTTCATTTTATTTTCCTCTTTTTCTTCATTATAGAAAACCATGTGATTCATTGTATTCTGGTAATATCAGAAAGTACATATCAGTAAGAAAATAATAATGGTGTATGGGTTCTGCTGATAAACTTGATGTCAATCAAATCAATCAAATTATTTCAAAAATGTTTTAACCAATGATGTTGAGGATTGAATATGAAAACTCTGTATCACTTTAATCTGAACATTTCCTGCTTTTCAATAAAGACAACTCTGCATGTAAGGTGTGTTTGCTTCAGACTCTTCACTATAGAAAAATTTGGACTGGGGGGGATTTTAATTCAGATTTGATTGTCACTCAATCTTTTAATTAAGTAAAATAAGTTACACCACAATGTACAAGTAAAGCTTGAGCATTAAAAATGTTACTGAAGTAAAAGTACAAAAGTACTATCATCAAAATGTAGTGAAGTACACATTATAGTGCATTTCAGAATAAAGTATATAATATTTCATTATAATTTGTGATGCAATACATGTATATGTAATATGTATATTGCGTTAATGTTACAGTTTAATACTTTACACTGTAAACTGCCCAGTAGCTTGTAAATTTCACCAAGGGATGAATAAAGTCTTATCTTATCCATAATAATACATCATCATTTATTTGCAGATTAAAGTAAAAGAGTTTAATTTGGTTTTTACAACAGGCCACATCACAATTTCCCAAAATAAATAACTCAATCGAGTCACCTTGAAATAGATTGTAATGTCTATACCACAACTAAGAATGTGAAAAAAGTAATGGTAGTCAACTACAAAGATTTGTGTCGCTACAGAACATCAGTGTACTGAGTTGTGTCTATGACGAAAATTCCAATACTATGGGGTAGGCTAAACATCACAATTGCTTGAAATAAAACATTACCTGTTTGATGAACTAACAGTCCACCAATCAGAAGTCTCCATTTGTCAACTAAGGTGCTCAGGTTACAATTGTTAGTACCCACAAGAGACAGCAGATGTCATCATTTCCACTTCTTAACAAATCAATTAAGTACACACAAAAACTGACTTCCTGAAAGGAACATACCAGTGCACAACACGGTGACACATAAAAGTTAAAATACAAGCATAGTATATGAATTTCAAACCACCATACGACAACAGAACATCAAAAATATAGATAACTGTGATACAATAAAAACTGGGGTATTATTGAAAGTGATGAGGTACTAAATCAGGTCTTTCCTGAACCACCTCTCATTAGTTTTAGAAGATGTCCCACCACTGCATGAAAAGTGGGATTTTCGTCAGTAAGCGGCAATGTAGATTGTCGTGGAAGTTCAGGTTTACGACTGCACACGGCAATTTGCAGGCAACACCGAAAACTGACGTGAATTGTCGGAAATTGACGTGGACCTTGCTTGGCAGTTGTCCCCCCATGACCCCCCTCCCCCTAATTCTAGGGGAGGCTTTAACATGTAAATGAAAATGCTGTGAGCTATACAAATGCAAATCAGGGCAGGGGGAGTTTTACCCCAGGTAACATTTTTACTTCATTCACTTCATTCTAAGAAAATCTCTGGTATAAATAGATCAGGCTCAGTATAGCCTAATTATAGACTCTTAAATCTGAGCTTAAATTGATATATTTAATGAAAGTAGCTAGATTAGTTACTATGTGTCATTAGCAATAGCCAATGTTATGTAAAAAAGACACAAAAGCATTTATTTCAACAATTAATTTCAATCAGGTTTTGCCACAAAGGTAAAATGTGCATTCCATGCAAACAGCATCACAATCTCCTAGAGCTCAACCACTGTGCATAATACAACTGTTCACGAACAGAAGATTGTATTTGACTCATGCTGCATACACATACGCAATGACAAGAATTATGCCTACTGTACATATAGAGTTACAACTATGATTAGAGTTGTTTGCATAAAATGTACCGTGAACATTCACATGTTTGCCCTGTGATAGGCTACAATTTTGACCCTTGAGTAGTGTAAATATACCTCGTTTCTATTTTGCATTAAAAATCTTTGTGGCCCCTTTAAGAAATCCCTCTCTTCTCGCGATACTATTCACTTGTGCTGGACGCGTGCGCGCGACCAGAGAAGCCGAGAGAGCTCAACGCGCTGCAAATGAAGAAAACGCATGCAAACAGAAAAAAACACATGCAAACAGAAAAAAAAAAACACCAGCGAATAAGAAAACATCTTCATCAGTTTTACAACTCACGTGCGTCCCAATACTCACAACACAACCAAATACGGAAACGCGCTGCAAATTTGAAACGCGCTGCAATTACAGAAACGCGCTGCAAAAGTTCACAACACAACGGAAATGTTTCGAGGGGAACCAAATAAGTGACGAACCCGGTAGGGACATGCTTATAAGATACTGTCTATGCTTATAAGACCTTAATAAGACCTCATCAGAGGTGTTGTCGTCTGTCCATCTGAAAGGCGAGTTATCTTTTACTTTATTTAAAAATCCTGATCATATAATTCATTGGCCTTTTAGATAGTATTAGCCTAAATAATCTGAAATACACAATTAACTGTGAAACGTTATGTTAATGTTACAGGAGTTACTCTGCAAGTTAATTGGGAACAAAACAGTAAAACTAGACCTATAGGTTTAGCTGACAGCTACTAATATGAAATTAAATTAATTTTATTATCTTTTTCTTATCAGTTAACAATTAATAACCTTAACTGGCATTGCTTAAAGTAATTAAACTCTGATTGGAGGATAGTAATACAAGTTATAACTTTATGAAACTAACAAAGAACTTTGAGCATAAAATTTAGACAAAATAGCCCATTTCTTATGAGTGTTGAGCTATATTTACATTTCAGTGAGAATAAGTGTTGAATAACTTTTGTGTATGTTGGGGTAATCATCATAAGCAAATCTTTCTTTTTTGACCTCATTAAGGGTCATGGACATGTCTGCAAGTTGTGTACAATGTGTGATGAAAAATGTATATACAATGATTATGTTAAGAGTAATTTGGACTCTTAACACTTTCATATTCAAAATAGAAACCTTTCTTTCATGTACATTCTTGTTATGTGCTGTTCTTGCTGCACTGTGAATGTGATGGTGATGGAGCTACCCTTCATTTCTTATAATGACGCTGTTCTCTTTTCCCTTCAGGCCCAGAAACAGTGTCAGCTGAACTCACAGAGGCAGACCTTATCCACAAATATTTCTCAGAGGGCCACACATATGAAGTGATCCTTGATTTTCTTGCAACAAAGCACAATATTTTCCTGAGTCTGAGCACCTTAAAGAGAAGGCTAAGAAATGCAGGCCTAACAAGGAGGATAGAGTATACTCCCATTGACACTGTGAATGCCGCTATTACACATGAACTGACAGGTGCAGGTCAGCTTTTGGGTTACAGAGCACTGTGGCAGACATTGCGACAGAAGTATTTCCTGACAGTTAAAAGGGATGATGTAATGCATACAATTCGCAGGCTGGATCCATCTGGAATTCAACTTCGCCATAGGCACAGATTTGTCCGAAGAGGATACATTACAGCAGGACCAAACCAAGTGTGGCATGTCGATGGGTATGATAAGCTCAAACCATTTGGTGTTGCCATCAGTGGCTGTATTGATGGCTTTTCTAGGAAAGTGATGTGGCTCAGCAGTGGCAGCTCTAATAACGACCCAGGGATAATTGCTTCCTATTACATGCAGTGTGTATCAAACTTTGGACTTCCAGCACGCCTTCGCACAGACTGTGGGACAGAAAATGGCACTATGGTAGCCATTCACTGTGCATTAAGAGCACAGCATACAGATGATTTTGCAGGAGCCCTCAGTCACATGTATGGCACCTCAACTGCAAATCAACGAATTGAAAGTTGGTGGTCCTTTTTCAGGAGGCAAAGGTAAAGTCCTTTTAAAAATAATTGCAAATGTAATGCTACTTATTAGTCTGTCGTGTTTTTTTGTGTGTTGTCACATGACTGAGGGTTTAAGCTGTGCCACAACATATACCATAACACTAGACTAAATGTGATGCAAATCTTTTTCCTTATGCTTTAAGGTTTTATTTACATGGATGTTTAAAATTATAAAAAAAAAAAAAAAAATGGTATACAATTTAAATAATAGCATTTGTTTTAGAAATCATATCCATATAACATTTATTCAGCACTAAAGTAAAACATTGTGTATACTGTCATTTCATCGTTAGGACACAGTTCTGGATTGAGCTCTTCAGTGACCTGAGAGAGAGACTTTTCAATGGCAGCCATGAGCATAAGTGCCTTCTACGGTATGTCTTCTTGAGCATCCCTGCAGAAGGACTTTGATGAGTACAGACAACTTTGGAACAACCACACCATCCGACCTGTTCGTCAGTCTCGATGTCATTCTGGTAAACCAGAAGCAATGTATCATCTGCCTCACAGGTTCGTATTTATCCATACAATGTGTGACCATTTTCATTAAAAATCAGATTCCATTTTCACGTGAAATTGAATCATTAATTATCGCAGAAATGTAATCATTATTGAATTATTACTATAGGGTTGCCTATAGCTGACTGTCAAGATTTGTTCATGTGGTGTGTGTGTGCAAACACATGGCCTGTGTTTTGGGCATGTGATTGCGTTGTCTTGTGTTGTTTACCACGCCTCCTTGTTCTCCTCGTTAGTCTTGATTGTTCATCGGTGTCACCTGTGCCCTGGTGATAATGTCTCTTATTTAAGGTCCTTGTGTTTGTTACTCGGTGCTTGTTCGTTTTGTATCTTGTCCTCCTGTTTGGTGAGCTGTTTATTCCTGTGATCAGAGTTGGTATCCTGCCTGTTAGTTCTAGTCTTATGTTATTGTCAAGTTTAATAGTCTAGTCCTGTTAATGTTCATTTGCCCCCTCGAGGGTTTTTGTTTTCTGGCTGTTTAATAAATCCATGTTTCATTTATTACTGTCTGCATTTGGGTTCATATCCGTTTAACGTGACAGAACGAACAAGCCATTTTTTGAACCCAGCAGACAATATGTCTTTTCCTGCAAGAGGTCAGTCGGAGGACCACGAAGAATGGTGGCTGACGCTAACCACTGATATGAAGGGAGGTAGGACTCCGTTTCCTCCCCAAGGAGAGGAGTTCCTGGAGAGATATGTCCAGAGGGTGGATGAGAAGAGGGGATTCATGCCAGAGATCCTCTTAAACTCCTTTTTCATCGCGGGTCTCAATGCACCTCCTCCTATGTGTGAACGAGAGGGGCTGATCCGACGCCCGTTCAGTGAAGTGGTGAACTGTGTGTGTCGGGGAGAGCGACAGGATCCTACTAGTACATCTTCATCATTGCCGGTGGTCCCGGAAGGTCGCGTCCTGGCCCTCGCAGCACTTGGGGACCATGTTTCCTTCATCTCGACTCCCAAAGCACCTGCTGTAGCTGGAAACCTTCGCGGAAAGCAAGGAGGAGGGGTGTCGAGGGAGTCTGCATCGGAAGCCGCATCTACTGAGTCAGCATTGCCTGTGGTGGTCTCTCCACTTGTTGTAACGGTCCCAGTACCGATTACAAATCCGGATATGGTTTCTGCTCCGCGGTCAAGGAGGAGAAGGAGGAAAGCTTCATGTCCTCCATCCCAGTTTTTTCCGGGACCCATATCGACTCTCCCGGTCGCTGCGGCCAGTCCTGTCTACGCTGAGTTAGATGGGAGAAGGACCGAGTCCAGCACTGTCCCAGCCAAGGAGTCCAGGCTTGTCCACGCTGAGGTAGAGGGGAAGGTGAACATGTCCAGCCCTGTCCCAGCTAAGGAGCCCAGTCCGGTCCCAGCTTCAGAACTTTCAGCTACACCATTTGTCTCAGGGTCACAGTCATCTGTTTTGTTCCCTGTGGTTCCCCTGGTTACCCCTGCTACTGTGTTGCCCCGATCGGTTCTCCCCAAGACTGTACCTGATGTGTCTCCACCCAGACTTGTTCGGTTTTCTTGCCCTCAACCCTCGGCCATGTCCAGTGAGTCTAGGACCGTTGCTTCTCCGATCCATTCTGGACCCCTGCCGATGAACTCTTTTGTTCCCCCACCCCCCCTCCCTTGTGTGTTATTTTTATTGAGTCACCCCAATCCTGTTATTATGTACTCTTGTTTGCCATTGTTGTTAGTAGTTATGTTTTGTTGGTTTGTGGTTGAGTTACAGTTGGTTATGTCTCATGTGGAGCGTCTGGTAGCCGCTCCGTGAGACGGGGGTTATGTCAAGATTTGTTCATGTGGTGTGTGTGTGCAAACACATGGCCTGTGTTTTGGGCATGTGATTGCGTTGTCTTGTGTTGTTTACCACGCCTCCTTGTGTTAGTCTTGATTGTTCATCGGTGTCACCTGTGCCCTGGTGATAATGTCTCTTATTTAAGGTCCTTGTGTTTGTTACTCGGTGCTTGTTCGTTTTGTATCTTGTCCTCCTGTTTGGTGAGCTGTTTATTCCTGTGATCAGAGTTGGTATCCTGCCTGTTAGTTCTAGTCTTATGTTATTGTCAAGTTTAATAGTCTAGTCCTGTTAATGTTCATTTGCCCCCTCGAGGGTTTTTGTTTTCTGGCTGTTTAATAAATCCATGTTTCATTTATTACTGTCTGCATTTGGGTTCATATCCGTTTAACGTGACACTGACGCAGAAGTGTATAGTGGAATGTTTAAATGTCTACTTTGCACTCTTTCCACAAGTCCCTCACTTGACGATTATCCTATTATTTTAAATCAGAAAAAAAGACAGATAAAAAAAAAAAGAATTCAGATATTCTTAGACAAAAAAAAAAAAAAAAACATTCCACAACAAAACCCAAATGTACAATGCACAACACAAAAAAGGTGGATTATTAAGATACAGTACCACAAAGTGCCTTTGTAGTAGAAGCAAATATAATGACGATATTTGACAACAGAGGAGGACCTCTCAATCAGCCTTTGGCTGACTTGTCATCAAATTCAAAACCATAAAAAAAAATTAGATGTTGGGTTATAATTTATTACAGCTGGGGAACTGACTTGCAGAATGTTTTTTTTTTTTTTTTTTTTTTTTCCTTAGCCATAGTAGCTTTTAATATTACAATTTGAAAATGAGTTGACTTGGAGTTTTTTTTTATTTCTGACTGGCCTTAGGTTTGGTGCAAGAGATTGTGGATTCCCAGTGTCACAGGAAGTGATTCAAGAGTTTGAGGACATTCTACCACCGCAGCGAAGTCTTTGTGGTGATGGTAATCTCCAAGTTCTTTTTGCAGACTTAGAGAGACAGAGTGGGCTGTCTCGACCAGTAAACTGGATAAATGCTGTTGAGCATTACATAACACTCAAAAATATGTCTGGACTTTAAAATCATTAGTTTCTTATAATCTGATATGCCATTACAGTTAAGTCTTCTCACAATCTACTGGGTGGCTTGATCTGCTATTTGCAAAGAACATTTATGCTTCCAGGAGGATATAGATTTTTTAGATCCTGTGAACAGCCCTCACATACTTTAAAGTGTTATATAATCCCTATTTTACTTATCTAGACAGTATAGTGTAACTTCTTAACTGCTGACTTAAACTAATACAATACAACTTGTGCGTGCAAAATCCAAAATCACATGAATGTGCAGCATTTTGTACAAATAGAGACATAGTTGTTGATACAAAACCTTGATTTTGTATTAATGTAGGCCAGAATTTGTGCATGCAACAAGTAAGATGTGTATTTGTGGATGAGGTGGATGTGACACGCGTGCATTCATTGACTCGTTTCTGAGTCGACCCTATTTGATTCATTTGGATTTTGAGACTTTCATTTCGCGGTTTCGCCTTGCATGATCCACACACAGCTGTCTGAGAAAACCTGCTACCACTAGATGGCAGTATTTCGCTAAAACAGACAATGGCAGCGGAATCAAGCGTTCTTTCTCATTTAAGCACCAAATTTAGTGAGACAGGGGTAGCTGCAGCTTGGAGTAATGGGCGTGGCAAGAGGTAGGGGCGTGGCAAGAGGTTTCTCATTGGTCAAAGGAGTTTCCTCCTGGACAGAGTCAGAGCCATAGAGATGTGGCGACACAGCAATGGCGGCTCGTGGAGCCTCTCAATATTTCCCGAAAGTAGCAGCAGCGCGGTAGAACAGACCGTTTGTGATGCACTTTTAAAAGGTAAGACATTTAAAGAATAAGATTGTATATTAGCAGTACATCTGAATCAAATTAACTTGTGTATTAAAGCATGCTAGTTTACTATTGCTCTCTAAATTAGTAGTTTTAGGGGACGTTATCAGACAAAAGAAAGGTCACTGGATAAAGTTAGTAGTGCATAACAAACCACGAACAGCCTATTAATGGTTAAAACCGTTCTATTAATGCATTTTTATCCTTTGTTGTGTAATAAGAGGTAAATGCTTCTAAACAGGTGTTAAATATAACATTGGGGAGTGTGATAGTGATAGGTGGAAGTGATCAAATGAGAATAACCATTTCATTCCTCATTAAATGTGCAATAACAAAACAAAAAAATCCTTATTTTAGATTGCATTTTTATGTAACAAAAACTTATGGGTGGAGTTTTTTAGTCATTGTGTTTCTGTAAGCTACCTGTCTATTCATGGATTTCATCCGGTCCCTTTCCACAGGTGTATTAATCAAGCACAATGCAGTCTGCATTCATAATCTAGGTGCTTGATTTTATACACCTGTGGAAAGGGACCTGATGAAACCCATTAATATTATGTTTCAGCTCAGCTGATTTTTGGATTGATGGGAAAGGGAAATGGAAGTTTATTCGTGAGATTAAAAACAATGCTTAAAAGCAGCAAGCCATTTACAAAAACAAATCACACTAGACTAAATGGGGAATAATACTAAATACCACAACATGTAATATATGCTACTATAATTTGTCCCGTTTTTGTCTCCTTTATCTCTCTCAACACAAGAAGCAGAAAGGGATTCAGTGGATCCTGAAGACTCCCTGCACTGACGCTGTACCCTCACCTTCAGTTTCAACTCCTTGGATTTTACAAGACTTTCCTTGCTCCTTATTTTTAATAAAAATTAAACTTCCCAGTGTTGGTCTTTGTGAAAAAGTTCAGATGCACCCAAGTATGATTAGTGCACAATTTAGCATAAAATCTTTAGTTCTATTTAGACTGCTCCTGCTGACTCAAGCATATTTTCTCCTCTGTGTCGGACACTACAAGAACAACATGGAGGAAATGACAGACAACATGCTTGACGTGCAGTTTATTAGACATTTATAGACATTATTAGACACTTATAAAATCCCATTGTGCTAAATCAATGCTATATATATGTGTGTGTGTGTGTGTGTGTGTGTGTGTGTGTGTGTGTGTGTGTGTGTAATTGACAAATAAACCTTCAAAAATTGTTTTTTAAAAATCTCAAAATCTTTTCCAAACTGATGTTTTATAAATTTTTATTTATTTTATTTGTTTTATTTATTTATATTTTTGAGTCATTAACTTTGACTTTTTGAAATTTAAACAAGTTTCAGTTGTAAACATTTCTAAGTGTTTAAATTCAACTGACATGGACAGTGTACCAACCTACCCATACTTGAAAGCAGTTTTTACCAGTATTAGAGAGATCTACAACCCTTTTCACTCATCATTAAGGCTCCTCTGAACGATGCATTATCATGTATACTGTTATTATTACCATAATAAAATAACCATGTTTGCAGTTTTGCCACCCTGACATGCAAATTTCTGGACAAAAGTTTTTCAATTAGCTCAACAACTTTAAAACTACTGAAATTGATTAACTTTGTTTATATGAAAGGTTCAAATGATGCCATAGAATTTCATTTTTTTATTCTTAAGTCACCATTTGAGTTTTTTAGACTGTTCATTTGTGCAGACAGTTGCTAGGCTCCAGACAAAGTCTCAGGCAAGCACATTCTTAACAAAACGCACGCATCACCATCAGTAAAATTGTAAACTTCAGTATATTCCTCCAAGTTTTTTAGAAAATCTAATGGATCTTGTTTGGCAGGATCAAATTTCCCAATATTCTTGATCACAGCATCTAGTTCAGTTGGATTAAATCCTCGGACTATGGTAGTGGTCATTGGTTCCTCCCTTCCTTCTCTAGCAGGCGTAGTCGTAGTAGAATGAACTGGTGCCATCGGAAATCTAACTCTACAGTCAGAGTATTGGCTATTGAATGACTGATAATCTTTTTCCCAACCCACAGCACTGTCTTCCTGCAAATCTGGCATCTCTGGAACTGGGTTACACAACGTGATACCTAACAATGTCTTACCAGGGTTTTTCTCTGTTGAGCCATTCTTTATCATAAACTGACAAGTCGCCTTCGCTTCCTCCAAATTTTTAGACAATGTTTCCACAGATGATTTAAGCATACTATTGTTAGTTCTAAGAAGTGAAATCTCATTCTGCATCTTGATCTTTTCTTCTTTCTATATCGTTTCACTAGCCAGGTAATTTTTTGTAGAAATTACCCCAACACGGAGTCGCTCATTTTCAGCCTCTAACTCATCTACTCTCCTCCTAGTTACTTCCCAGATAGCAACATTGTTTCTGCCCAGATCCGGCCCACATCTGGCACTTGTGGAATGCGGATCTGGCCCACATGCAGCGTGGAATGACGGCACTTGGGTGGCCCACTCCTGTTGGCCAGATCTGGGCCACAAGCAGGCCATAGCAATGCCACATGTCAGCCAAGAGCAAAGAAATAAACCAAAACTGGACCTTATCTGAGCCACACAATCTGTTTATATTAAATATGGAGTCATCTCAGCCTTAATAAGCCTGTTAACAAGCAGAATCACTGAAGGAAAGAAGAGAACAGAAAAAGAGACGAGCAGAAACACAAGAACTACAACTGACTTCAGACACAGTCTAAGATGATCAACTGAAGAGAAAAGAAGACATTAAATCTGTGAAGATCTCAGCAGAGGAGGATTAAACAACTCCACAAACAGCATTACCAGCTTCACTTATTACTAACCAGACTGACTTTATTCCTGTCAGACGTCTACAGAAGTTTTTATTGAGAATGAACAGAGGTTTAACTCTAATGTGTTTCATTTGAAGTCACCATAAGAGTGACTAGTGTTTCCATTAGTTGGGCTCTTAACTCTTATTATATCGTTTGTCCTATTTGGCTGCTGTGACCGTGTGTTTGTCAAACACATTTGCAGCAGCAAAGAAAGCTAAAGTGAAATGAGATCAGGTGATGATGGTTACCTGTTGATGGTTTTATAATCATCATGAAATAACCTCATTTACTGATGTCTTTGGAATCTAACAATTGTGTTGTTCCATTAATATCTTCACATCACAAACCCTGTGTTACTGCATAATGAGATCTAGCAATATTATAACAGTCAGTTTAAAGCTTTAATCAAACATGAGATAAAAAAAATTTGCTTAAGCTGACACACACAGAAATCAACAATCAGCGTATGAATCTCAACAATGGTGACAATCACAAATATTTTGATAAAAAGAATAATTCAGAACATCACTGAAAAGCTACTAATTCACAACAGAAACAACAGCAAAAAATGTAAGCAAATATTTAGAATCAAACTAAATTTTAGGACAATTCAGCTGCATAATTTATTCATGTTGCAATGCATGCTGGGAGTTTTGTACTATGCTGGTACCCAGCATGCATTGCAGCAAAGTACTTTTGATTGTCACCATTGTTGAGATTCATACGCTGATTGATGATGTCTGTGTGTCATATTAAACTGACTTTTTGGTGCTCATGCTTGATAAAGTCTTCTAACTTGTTATAATATTTCTGGATCTCATGCTGCAGTAACACGCAGAGTTTGTGATGTGAAGATATTAATGGCTCAACACAATTGTTAGATTCCAAAAACATCAGTGAAAAAGGTTATTTCATGATGATTATAAAACCATCAACAGGTAACCATCATCACCTGATCTCATTTCACTTTAGCTTTCTTTGCTGCTGTAAATGTGTTTGACACACACACTGTCACAGCGGCCAAAGAAAGACAAAAGATATAATAAGAGTTAAGAGCCCAACTAATGGAAACACTAATCACTGTTATGGTGACTACAAATGAAACATATTAGAGTTAAACCTCTGTTAATTCTCAATAAAAACTTGTGTAGACGTCTGACAGAAATAAAGTCAGTCTGGTTAGTAATAAGTGAAGCTGGTAATGCTGTTTGTGGAGTTGTTTAACCCTCTGAGGTCGAGAAACGCGCCGACGCGTTTTGCTGGATTTTTTTCACATAGCAGCAACATAAACTTAAATTACTCCGTCATTTATGGTTATACAGAAAAAAGAAATATAAAAAAATAATCTGTGATATTTCTACTTTTGTATGTGACAGGGTGTGCGTTCTGCCTCTCCGTCGCGGTGAACTTTTTTTTCTTGAGCACGTCTATAAACTGAAACATAACTCAGCGAATACTTCTCACACATTTATGAGCCATATACCTTTATACACATTTAAGTGTGTACTTTTAAATGATCGGATTCAAACTGAAAACAAATATTCTCTGTTTAAGTAATTTGTATAAAACCAACAGGATGTCCAGTTTCTCAAACGCTTGCTAATTACTTTTTAATTCGACACGCCCACTCGCGCAAAAGAGATTCACATGCAAATCTCCACATGGAACGCGAACGCCCTCCTTACCTCAAACACAAAACACCAAAACACTTCACAAGTCTCTGCTTTTCGTCGAGTTTGGAAGACACGCTGTGAGCTTACATGGATTTACCTCAGAAGAAGAAGAATGCGATTTGAAGACAAGAAAGATGTAAGGTAAGAAATTCTTACTTATTAGTTTATGGTATTGTTACATAAACTTCACATTGCAGTTGAACTGTTGCTAGATATATGGTGACTATTATACTATTTAGACCCGTGTTTACTGTTAAATACTGTTTGTGGATATCTGCTCAAACATAGATATGTATAACCATAATGGAACCGAATGGAAACATTTGAAGTAACATATGATAATCAATATATTTTTCTCTAGCGTAGTTGTTCTTGAAATCTTTTGGAAGATTTAATTTATTGTAATTATTATTTTATGCAGCACTGCGTAGCCTATGCCTACAAGGCACAACAAACCTGGTGTTCATTTTATATTGTTGGAAACGTGTGTGTGTGTATTCTGTGAATTTTAAAAAGAAATTTTAACCAGAAAAATCTAAAATCTATTCCCAAAATCGTGCAGCCCTATAGTTTCTCTTGATATCAGTATGTTCACAGTTTTTTCATTTTTTTTTTCTTTCAGGGACCAGATGCAACTGAGTCCTGCTGACTTCAACATTCACATGAGTCTCTGTACATGAACATGGTAAAGTGAAAATCAAACACCTTGGAAATTAAAGGTATGTACAATGTTTTTAGGAATGGCACAAAGGTCTCTGTCTTTGGATCATTGTTTTCAATGTGCTCTTTTGTCATTTGTATTTTTGAATTGTGTTGTGTTGTAAATAAATCCAAACAATCTAAAAGCCATTCTTTTTTAAATCTCCTCATTCTTTGTGCAAGGTTGCTCTGAATGACAGGGCCTGATCGCTCCTAATAGGGCAGTTAGGGGAGTGTCTTTGTCTTTCTCAGGTGTTAAAAGCTTACATATTCATGAGATGATCACGCCTCTTCGAATATGGCTTTGTCACACAAAACACGTCTTAGAAATTTTAAATCAATATATTGTCTTATCTGAATGAGCAGTCAGGGTGATTTTCACATAGTTTTGGAGCAAATATTCTAGGCTACGTCATACAATTTTCAAAAGTCTTGTGAAGAAATAATCAGTATGGGTTTCATGGCCTTATTTCAGTGAGAATTTTTTTTTGTATTTTCACAAACCACGCATAAATGTCATTATCTCAAAACTACAAACTTTTACATACATGCTGCTGATATATTATTGTAGCAGAGTTTGTGCTGAATACAGTGTAATTAGACTTTAGCCATGAAAATGTCACTAGTAACAGAAAAAAACACAAATGTCAGAGCATGTCAGAACACCTCCAGAGCCCAGAAAACAGCTCAGACCTCAGAGGGTTAATCCTCCTCTGCTGAGATCTTCACAGATTTAATGTCTTCTTTTCTCTTCAGTTGATCATCTTAGACTGTGGCTGAAGTTAGTTGTAGTTCTTGTGTTTCTGCTTGTCTCTTTTTCTGTTCTCTTCTTTCCTTTAGGGATTCTGCTTGTTAACAGGCTTATTAAGGATGAGATGACTCTATATTTAATATACACAGATTGTGTGGCTCAGATAAGGTCCAGTTCTGGTTTATTTCTTTGCTCTTGGCTGACATGTGGCATTGCTATGGCCTGCTTGTGGCCCAGATCTGGCAAACAGGAGTGGGCCACCCAAGGGCCGTCATTCCATGCTGCATGTGGGCCAGATCCGCATTCCACAAGTGCCAGATGTGGGCCGGATCTGGGCCGAAACAATATTGCTATCTGGGTCATGTACCCCAGGGGGTAGCATGCAGAGATGCAGAGATAAGGAAGAAGAAACGTTTGGACAGGCTAGGTCACACTCAATAATGCAGGTCTGTCCTGTGCTCTGTCTTTATTATCTTCTGTCCAGGGTGCGTTTTATGGCTTTATTGCTTTATTGCAGGGTGAGCTTTGTCTAAGCAGGAAAATCATTCCTTACAAAGTCCATAAATACAAACTGCATTCACAAGTTTAGGAGCCCGATGATTCAAACTGATCCCTTAAACCTTCTATAAAAGCAATGGGTTCAGGTAACAGCAAAGCAGGATGTAAGAAGTGCAAGAAGAACAATTGTAAATGCAGAAGCCGTGATGTTAAAAATGGCAAACGCGTCAAAGTTTCTAAATCTTCTAGAGACTTGGGTGATTTTGGAGATTTCTCTGGAGACTTCAATGCGGGAGACTGTGGTGGAGCGGGAGACTATGGAGGAGACTGTGGAGCGGGAGACTATGGAGGAGACTGTGGAGGAGACTGTGGAGGAGACTGAGTTATGTCAGACAAGTGAGTTACATTTAAGTAATATTCACTCTCTCTATATAAAAATATGCCATATACATAATTACATTACATTACATTTAATTGAATTGATTATTTAAATCTGATGAAGAAAAAGTAGTTGGAGCAGTTTTTTTTTTTTGAGTAATCAACTTGAAAATTTGTTTGCTACACATTATGTAGTTGCTCTGAACTCAGTGTAGTTTGTTGGATGAACATAATGTCATTTGAAGTTTTCATAACTCAAAAAGATTGATGCAAAGTTGCAAACCATTACATTACGTTGTTTTAGATTGTATAAAAATATGGCATAAACAATTGCACTTCATTACATTGATTTAAATCTGATTAAGAAAAATAAACAAGATTCTTTCAGAAAAAAATAAGTCATTTTTTAAGATTGTAATGTTTTATGAATGTTAAAATATTTCTACATGAAAACAATGCTTAACTTTTTTCCAGTGCATTTGGAGGCATAATACACATTTAATTCAGTACTGAATCTGTTTTTGTCCCAAGTGAATAATCTGTGTGGACTGAATGGATTTGTGGAGACGCTGCGCCGTTCAGGACGAGTTTCAGATCCCCAACATCATCAACACAAACACAACAGAACTACAAACTACAATCAACATCAGGACGTCTTAAGTGTCATTATGAATGAATCATTAAGACAGTGTTATTTAAATGATCATTGTTTTACATGAACAATAGACTGGTTAATGATTTAGTTAGGTCACCTATTAAAAGAATTCTACTTATTACTTCCCTGCGTTTGAAACCAAATGAATGTGATTTCTTGCTACATCAATAGGAAGACAGGTACAATATTATAAGTGAAGCTCCGACTGCTCAACCAAATGGAACACTGATCACCATAACCACGAGTTCAATCAAAAACATTATAAACAAATCAACATCAATTTATTAAGTCAGAAATGAGTGGATGCAACTAGAGAAAGATAACTGCAGAAGTGGAGATAATGAGTGAAAAGTCTATTAAGAATTTGCCTTTTAAGAATTTGACTATTATTTAATTTTTCCCTTTTCTTTTTTTTTAGCAATCAACTAATCTTAAAGCTACACTGTGTAGGATTTTTTCCCATCTAGCGGTGAAATTGTATATGACTACCAACTGAATATTACTTTCTAGCCCCTCCCATTCCGAGGGCGTTTTAACTCCTACACTGGCCATATTATTTCAAATCTGCCGGCAGTCGCGAGTAATCTCCCCCTCGCATTCGTCCAGAGGTGTATAGTCCAAGGGTCAGAAAGTAGAAGTACTGCCATATGTTTATTCCACCCATTAACTCAGTCAGCTGATTTCACTAATTACTTCTATCTCCTGGCTTATTTAGCAAATCCAGGTGATTGGAACAAAATACTGAGGAGGACTTTTACTTTCTGAACCTGGACTTTACACCTCTGCATTTGTCACGGTGCCACTGAGTGTAAAAACGCGAAAGGCGAAGCTTGAATTTCCAGGTACGTCCCTCTTTGTCTAATGCATTTACAAGATGGAGGCGCAACATGGCTTCCGCCATTCGAGCGACTCATGTGATGATCACAGTGACATCACAGCATTCTCATTCTCTGATACTCACACACTGTGAAACCCAACAAGTTAAGCTAACTCATTTCATTGATACATTTCAAATATATCAAATTCTATGTAGTAGAGAGCTTTAAATCATTACATTTGCGGGGTGGTAGTGGCGCAATGGATAAGACACATGCCTTTGGTGTGAGAGACCCGGGTTCGAATCCACTGTGAGACACCAATGTGTCCCTGAGCAAGACACTTAACCCCTAGTTGCTCCAGAGGCGTGCGACCTCTGACATATATAGCAATTGTAAGTCGCTTTGGATAGAAGCGTCAGCTAAATGAATAAATGTAAATGTAAAATGTAAATGTAAATCATGTTGTATTTCATGTTGTATCATGTTGTAACTTGATCACTTATGCAGATTACCTTCATTTTTTACTTTCTGTTTTACTGTTTCATTAGGCCTATGTCAAATGCAGAGAAAAAAAGACAATATATGATCCATTTTTCTGTGTTGTATTAAACTGGTCTATGAGAGTCATATTTGGTTATTTTATACTGACCTTTATATGCTAATGTAATAATTTTTTTTTTTTGCCGTCTCTGTCTTTTTCTGACTGTGTGAACCTGAATAAGAGGAAATAGACGTGTCTGAACTGCCTCATACAAAAAAATACAGTGAACGTCGCTCATTGGCTGCATATTTGACCTGCTGGTATTAAAATCACGCAGAAGTATGTTTTTGGCTGAGGCACCTTGAGTTTGTACAACTGATGTAATTTGAATGGAGTAACTCATGAATTTACATTAAAATTATATTTACATTTTGCATGCCACAGTTACAATCTAAACTCAACTTTAAAGGGGACCTATATGCCCCTTTTTACAAGATGCAATACAAGTTTTAGGTGTCCCCAGAATGTTTCTGTGAAGTTTTTAGCTCAAAACACCCCACAGATCATTCATTATACCATGTTGTAAATGCCCACATTTGAATGGAAGGGAAAACAAGCTGTTCCCTTTCAAGGGAACTTCGAGCTGCTCGAGACGCGGTGGGAACGCCCTGCGTAATTGCGTCGTGAAGCACGTGTATAATCAGTCCAATGGAAAGACGAGACGTCATAGGCGGGTGACGTCATCAACCAGGAAACTATAAGGCAGCCCAGCTGACACAGATCGCGTTAGCTTCTGTGCCTTCAGCAAGCGATCTGTGTATTCTGTCCTTGTCATATTTATTGTTGTCTGTCAAGTTGCAATATATATATATATTATGTCAAAAGAGAGCAAGCAAGCATTGTGTTGTTCCCTCCCCACGTTATATCACGGGTGGGGACACACACTTCAGCTTTGTGTTGCTTGTTTGGGAGTGGAGCATGCCAACAGTCAGTTCTCGAGGGGGCTGACTGTGAGCATTGCGAGAAGCTGTCCGTGAGGACGCTCCGCTCCCGCCGGCCGTTCTTCGAGGAGGACGGTTCGGTGCGCGCGCCCCGAGGCGCGGGTCCCGCTGCTGCCGAGGCACGGCGTCGACGCGCATCTTGGGGATCGCAAATGGTTCTAAAACAAACACCTGTTCGATCCAGTGCCTTATCTCAGGGAGAAGCACGCTCTGCGGTTTCTCCTCCCCGGGATGAGGCACTCATGCTGCGATTTCCAGTTCCGAGGAATTGGTATCGTTATAGTGTTTTTGTTTAAAAAATAAATAAAAGAAAAAATATCAAAATAAGGCAGATGTTTATGAGTTTTCAATAAATAAATAAATAAGTCAGCTCATAACTCTGTTGAATAAAGAGGAGCTTATAAAAGGAGGTTTTATATAGTGCTGTTGCTAAGTTAAATATTACTGGCCAGCCGAACATATATGAGAGTGAAAATATAAGGAAAACTCTATATCTCAGCCTCCTCGTCGGGGAGTGCCGTTTTTTTCCCTATCTCCACACTGAGGTGTCGAGATCGTGGAATAAACCGGTTTCTGTTTATGTGTTTTATCCCTAAACTTCTACTATAGTAATGTTATGGGTATTAAGTATCATGACAGTGCCTCGGGTTAAAGAGACGCTTGCGAGCTATCTCTCTCCCGTGTTGGCGTCATCATAACCCCGACGTTACCCACCAGCCACTATAAATAATAGATCAATATTATTAGGCAGCACTGGTAGGTAAAGTATATAAGCATGGATGAATGTAACAACACTGACGCTATTCGAGAATTGCGTCACGCAACAGATAAACTATACCGGGGAGGGACGGTTTCGAGAAATCGTTTCTCCTCTGCGTCCTCTGGGTGGCGACTCTCTGAGGAGGGTCGCAGCGCTGCCAGTTCGGTTGTTTCCTGCTGGTGGCCACGGAGTGATATATTTATATATATATATATATATATAGTTTTTCTGATGTAAAGATAAAATATGTCTTTCCTTCTGGACGCTCCACTTTCAAAAAAACGAAGAAATAAACTCTTCAGCGGCGTTCCAAAGGTTTCTTCCTCACCGATCTAACGTTCCTGAGACTGCTGGGCGGGAGCAGTCTCAGCATACTTAAGCTCCTCGCAGCATAGAGTGCGGCAAAACAAGGATTCGCCATTCGGGCTCATCCACAATCGATGGGGACCTGGGTGGCGGTCACAGTCTAGCCAGTTAGAGATATGCAAGATCTGAGGACTGTTTTATCTCTAAAATAGCTAAGAATGGAAGAAGCCCTGACGCCGAGGCTGCAGGCTTCTGAGGGTGGTCCCCTCCGGGGTAGGGACGGTTTTGAGAAATCGTTTCTCCTCGGCGCCCTCTGGGGTGTGACTCTCTGAGGAGGGTCGCAACGCTGGCTGTTCGGTTTTCCTGCCGGTTCACCGTTTCAGGACACCGAGGTGTCAGCGTCCCCAAACGATCCTCTGAGGAGGGACGTAGAGCAGTCAGTTCGGTTTCCCTGTCGGTTCGCCATTTCAGGGCGCTGAGGTGCCTGCTTTTTCCAACGATCCTCCGAGGACATGATACTGACACTTCTGCAAAAGGAGCTATAGAAGGGGTTTCTCCTCCCAGCAGACAGTCAGGGTTTTACAGCCGTTACTTCATTGTTCCGAAAGAGGATGAGGGGTTGCGTCCTATTCTAGACCTGCGTCAATTAAACAGCAGGTTTCAGAATCTCAAGTTCAAAGTAGGTTTACGCTAAAATGATTGTGTCACAGATTCAGTCCGAGGACTGGTTTGTCACAATAGACTTGAAGGACGCTTACTTATCTATCCATCCTCATCACAGGAGGTTCCTGAGGTTTGCTTTCGGGGGCGACGCATACCAGTATCGGGTTCTTCCATTCGGCCTTTTTTATCACCCCGCACCTTTACAATATGCGTGGATGCAGCTCTGGCTCCTCTGAGACTCCAGGGCATTTGCGTATTATACTTTATCGACGATTGGTTGATCCTAGCTCAATCTGAGCAGATGGCAGTTCGGCATCGAGATGTCGTTCTGTCTCATTTAAAGATGTTGGGGTAGTGGCTCAACGCCAAGAAGAGTGTGCTCCTTCCAGCTCAGAGGACCACTTTTCTGGGTGTTTTATGGGATTCGACAATAATGCAAGCACGTCTGTCTCCTGCACGCTGCGATTCTCAGAGTTTCAGAGACTGTTGGGGCTCATGGCAGCTGCGTCCAACATAATCACTTTTGGCCTTTTGTACATGAGACCTTTGCAGTGGTGGCTCAGGATCAAGGGGTTTTCTCCGAGGGGAAATCCATTTCGCACGATCAAGGTCACGCGGCGATGCCTTCGTGCCTTGGTCATGTGGAAGAAACCTTGGTTCCTCGCCCAGGGCCCAGTGCTGGGGGCTTCTTGTCGACGCGTAACGCTTTCGACGGATGCTTCCCTCACGGGATGGAGGGCGGTCATGAGTGGCCGCTCGGCGAAAGGTCTTTTGCAGGACCATCAACGTTCTTGGCACATAAATCGGCTAGAAATGATGGCGGTATTTCAAGCTCTCAAATACTTCCTGCCAGACCTGAGAGGTCACCATGTGCTTGTCCTTCCGGACAACACACTGATGGTCTCGTATATCAGAGCAGATATCCTGTTGAGGCAGGGGCTGAGGCCCGGGGAATGGAGACTTCACCCCAAGGTGGTGGAGCTCCTTTGGGAGAACTTGGGTCAAAACTAAGCGTATTAGGTGTGGTTGAGGCTACACCTGTACGCATTTCCCGATATCTTTGCTCCCGGGAGTTACTATCATCCGAAGTTATGGATACTATGGGCTCGGCCTCTGAGGGGGCCCAGCTCATAGATTCAGGTCTCTCGACTGAGGTCGTGGAGACCATACTCCAGTCTAGAGCTCCCTCCACGAGAAGACTGAATATCTGAATCTTGCTATCTGCCCTATGGTACAGTACTTGATTTCTGCAATGAATGTTTCTTTGCTGGGTTATCTCTGAGGAGAGATTCTTATTTCGTCTTCTCCGTGGTACATGAGGCTGAGGCCTGCACATACTTGGATTTGCACCTCGTATGGTGATAGTCTTTCTTCACCCCTTGCCGGGTTGTATTCCTAGTTCCCTACTAAATTTGCGGGTCATTTGTGCTGCAGGCCTTCTGTCCTCCACCTCCAGATCAGGAAAAACTTAATCTGTTATGCCCTGTCTGGGCTTTGGATGCTTATGTCCACAGAGCTGCCCTGTGGCGTATATATAAGAGCAGTTATTTGTCTGCTTCGGGTTACCTAAGATAGGTTGCCCTGCATCTAAACAGATAATGAGCAAGTAAGTAGTTGAGGCTATCTCACTTGCTTATGAAGCGGCCGGACAGCCTTCACCTTTGGCTGTCCCGGCCCATTCTACCAGGAGTATGGCTGCCTCTAAGGCTTTATTATCAGGAGTTTCACTCTATGACATCTGTAATGCGGCAGGCAGGTCCTCACCGCATACATTTGTTAGATTTTATGACTTGGACCTAGGCTCCACTCCAGGGTCTAGGGTGCTTGTTTCCTAGTATGCGCATGGTCTTCATACAGAACAGGCATTTGTCATATGGCGTCGTGGGTATAGGGTTCCCACCGCGTCTCGACGCAGCTCGAAGTTCCCTTGAAAGGGAACGTCTCAGGTTACGTATATAACCCTGGTTCCCTGAGAGGGAACGAGACGCTGCGTCGCCTTGCCATACTCCCTGCATGCCTGTGATCGACTTGCTTCGGCTTTTCAGAAGCTAACACGATCTGTGTCAGCGGGGCTGCCTTATAGTTTCCTGGTCGATGACGTCACCCGCCTATGACGTCTCGTCTTTCCATTGGACTGATTATACACGTGCTTCACGACGCAATCACGCAGGGCGTTCCCACCGCGCCTCGACGCAGCGAAGTTTTATCAGAAAACTGATCAGAAAGAAATCACTGGAAACAGCGTGATCGCAAAACAAGAGCGACCGTTTGCTGGCATTTTTAATTGAATATTTAAAACCCAAGAATAGATATTTTACCACAGGTTTACAATAAAAAGTGATACATTGATCATAATGAATTAATTTGTGTCAAAATTGCACATTAGTCACACAGAAATAAAGTGGTTTACCGTTTATGACGTTTGTGAACGTTCACAAAAAGAAAGAGGACACACAACTTATTCAGTCGCGTCTGTTTCTGTTTATTTGGTAGCCTAGTTACAGGACATATTTACATCACATTTAGAAAGTGTAACAACAATGACTTTGTGTTGGGGAATTAATTAGCTCAAATTAGCGGTAATATTCATCAATGTGAATATGCATCTGTTGCTTCCATAAATTAATTTATTCAAAATAGGGAATAGGTCAAAACCTCGGCTTGTATCAGCGATTACACAATTACTTGTAATAATCACTGATAGAGACGGGTAGAATTTACTCAATTAGGGGGAATTTGAGGTAGAAGTTGAAGAATGTTCATTTATCATGCAGACGGGCCGTCCGGCGGACAGAATGTATAATTTATGAACAGAAATCGGGCGTCTTTAACACTGATATATAACACTTTCTTGTGGCCACAAAGAAGATAATTATCTTCGTGTTTTAGACAATTTTAGGTTTGTTTTAAGAATAAAACCAATCGTAGAGCTTATAAGGTCAAATCTGCACTCCTCAGGGACTCAGAATTTGAAACAAAACAGGCAAACTTAATTCAAATGATTTAACAAAGTTTATTTAAACACGCTAGCGATTACACAATTACTTTAAATCACGCAGGAGTAAAAATGCATAAACAAAACAGGCAATATAACGATCGTAATACAGAAATACAACAAAATAAAAAGGTTTGAGAGAGAGGAAGGGAGAGAGATTGGGAGAGAGAGAGAGAGAGAGAGAGAATCAGCGAGAGGAAACTAATAGTGGAGATAAGAATGATTTTAGGTGAGCGTGTGAGATGTTGAGAGGATAGCGTTTTGTAAGGAGAGGTGGGTTTGCCGGCGGCTCCGTGAGCACGTGGTAGTGTGTTTGTCTCGGCACACGTGGGTGAGAGTATGTGTGTGTGTGAATGTGTATGTTTGTGTGTGTGTGAAAGAGAATTTAGAGAGAGAGATAGAAACAGTTTTAGTCATTCACCACAAAACCCCAACGTTTCTTAGTAATATTTAGACAACTTTAAACAGCATTTCCTTCAGATTGCAAATTTAAAAGATCTACGTTACTCTGTTTGGAAGATCGGCCTTCTGTGTGTGTTCGTCTGTGTTGGATAAAGGCACCTGGATCATGTGGTCACAGCGTTCTGGTTGCTATGGCGACTTGAAGCGAGCGAAGACTCAGCAAAGATTATCTTAGCCTTAAGTTGGTTTCGTGGGTTGGTTTCAGAAGACTATCAACTTAAGTAATAGTAGTTCTAAGAAAAGACTTGGAAATAAAGGAAAATAAAAGGGAAAATAAAAGCGAGCGAAGCTTCCTTGAGGGAAGGAGGCGTGTCGTCTTTCTCTCTCTGGCGGACTGCACTGAGAGGAGAGGGGCGCGAAATTTTAAAGGGCTAAACTCACGCCTCCCTCACGTACGTGGGCCAATCGTCTTTAACAACGTATCGGGCCCACCTCCTGACGTTTCGAGGTCTATACGCCCCCTTTCCGCGGGGTTTTGAAACGATGAATTCGTCCATAACTTAATAACACTGGTATTTAATAAACAATGCATTCTCTGATATTTTGTGTTAAAGATTCAGCATCGTTGGGGTTTGTGGACCACGGCAATACCGCGAATGACAGTTCTAAGATCTAAAATCAAGGAGATACATAATTTCTTGTGATTTTGGCACAATAGATTGATTACAGACCAATAAACTACATAGGCATAATAGTTGGGACAGGGGATCATACACACATCAAGAAAATACATTTAAAACATTTTATACAAGGATTTTGGGTCACACGTGGTGGGATCTGCGTGTGTTTCTGTGTGTGTGTGTGTGTGAATGCGTCTTGAAAGTTCACAACCGCACGCTGAACTCTTGTCCCTGCGTCGCGGGTTGGGGGTTATGTGTGTGCGTTCGTTTGACTCCTTGGATTGATGTACTCAGCAGAGACCACATGTTTTGGCATCTGGTCTTACAACACTGTTTTATTGTTGTGAAGAGTTAATTAGTGTCTACGTGTAAATCAGTGTCCGAGAGACTCCCTGGGGGGGGGTGCTTTCGGGATCGCTCTCATTGCTCAACGTTAGGCTCTCTAGGCCATCCCACATGGAAAGAATCTATATGAGGATATATGCGCATATATGAAACCTATATGCAGTTTATATGCACATATATGCTGCATATATACAGCATATATGCACATATATGATAATATATATGCTGCATATATGCGTATATATGCCACATATAGGCATAATTGAGGTGCATATATGTGCATATACAGGCCATATAGGTCTCCTGTATTGCTTCTTTATATATACATATAAGCCCTATATGTAGCCTACATACAAGATATGTCTCCTATAGCTCATGGCAGGATGGTCATTTTGTAGCTCATATCTCACTTTGGAAACTGTCATACATGATGCCTAGCTCACGGAGCTGAGATCAAAAAGATAAAAATAATTTTTTTTTTTTTTATTCTGTTCAGTTTTTTGTCTTATTTTTGTTCTTGTACTATTTGATTGTTCTTAAGTAAATAAATAATGTAAATTTCTACATTTTGGGGTTTTATTTATGTTTCCTACACTGTAAAAAAAAGTGTACTTTTACAGGTAATGGTCTGTATTTTTTTAACAGAATTTTACCGTTTTGTCATTATAGTGAATGCCTGTTATTTTACAGATATTTGCTGTAATTTAAAGGTCCACTATTAAATTTACAGGTAATTGCTTGTATTTTGGTTTTACATCAATTTACGTTTTTTAAGGAACTTGTCTGTATTTTTACAAAGTAATATTTTACAGATTTTTTTCTGTGAAATTAGAAAACAAAGAAAAGAAGGTATAACTGCAGAAATCTGCATCTATTCAATATGTTGTCCTTACAGATTATTAAGCATGTGGGGGTTAAAGTGAGGTTTTTTTTAAGGTTAAATAATAGTATTTGTACATACAGCCTACCCTACATAGGCTACAGTAGACCTGTATTGAATTGTTTTTAGGCTATAGTCTTTTAATCTTGTCTTGCAAATAGATGCTCATTTTGATCATTATTTCATTGTCTTATTCTCCCATAATTTCATGTATATTTTATTAATATTTTTCTAAATCTCCGTTGCTGCACATTCAGGGCTTTGTGTGTGTGTGTGTGTGTGTGTGTGTGTGTGTGTGCGCGCGCGCGCACGCGATGACGCAGATTCAAATTCGCCGCCATTACGTTTCCGCTGTTTAGTCCCGCCCACAACGGTCAGCTGATCAGTCGACTTTGGATCTTAATCAAGTGCAAGTGGGAGATTTGAATTCAGTCTACTCTCCTGAAGTGGATTGTGAGATTAACAGGGGTTCAATATGACACCTCATAATTCAAAGCAATCGTGTTCGTCGAGAGCAGCCGTGAGCAGGAGCCCTAGCTGTTGTCAGTTTGGATTCTTCGGAAATAACACCCTTTTCAGTGAGCCTGGTTCGTCACAGCGGACATCATGCCAACCGATCACCGGCTGAGGTAAGAGTCTGCATGTGAACGATATTTTATATTACATTTGTGTTAAGTTTACGTTACAGTTTTCAAGCTAACATTAGCATTTTAAATGATGAGCTGGAGGCAAAACACTGAAAATGTAGCATGCATCTTTACATTTTCCATCTGTTTTAAGAAAGATCAGTTGAACCCACACCTCAAAAAATACCTAAAACAAGCTTTCGTAGACTTGTTATACATAAAGTCCGTTTAATTGTGTATAAAATCTTTGTTAATACGCGATAGTATCTGTCAGTAAATCAATCTCTTAAATGGCGGGACATTTTTAAACACTGTCTGGAAGCTGAAAACTCTTCTCTTAAAAAATAGTAACCACGTTTTTGGCGGATTTTTATTACCATTTTTAATAACCACAGTTATACTACAAATAGGCCTAACGTTACCAAGGTTTTTTTTTTTTTTTGGTTAAACCATAGTTAATTTTCATAAGGGTTAATGTGGTTATCAAGACCGTTAAGAAAACGAATTCAGCAAATACTTGTTGTTGATACAGGAAAACACATGACTAGAATATGAACACCACAAATTCCATATTCTGGCTGCATGCTTGCCAACACGTCAGTTGAGGTTTTGCATTGTCCCAGTGGAACATATTCTGACATATGCAAATGTAATACTGAGTTGTAAAAAAAAAATATATATATATATATATATTTGTGATTTCAGGTCAAGTGGAAAGCAGAATGATCATGGCAAACAAGGTATGGGAAGAAGTAATTTAAAATATTGTAATGGCCGAGTCTTCTGATTCCATATGATTGCACTAAAAGTGGCAGAAAATTTAATTTGTTTTATACTATATTTTCCCATGTGAATATTCATTTGATCCTTGTGAGGCCACTGGAGCTGCACAAGGTTTGGTTTTGCTTCAGTAAGACCACGATTGTGTTAGATTCCACCCATCTATTATTATTATTTTTTTGTATTGTAACTAGGCTCTGTCATTTAGAAACATGACTTTTCCTATCACTTAATGACACATATCTCTACCTTTCATTCCAGCCAGAGGAACTGACGGTTGCTGCTCGCATCTCAGCCTACCTGATGGAAAATTCTTGCTGGATGAATGACCTTCACCTTCAATTCAACCTTGCCAAGACAAAACTGCTTATGGTTTCACTTTCAGCCAAACCATGCGATCCTGCTGATTTGCCTTATACAACACCAGAAAGATCCGGCCCTTCCTGTCGGAGTCACACAACTCCGTGTCTAAGCTCTTGTTCTATCCAGACTGGACTATTGTAATGCTCTCCTGGCAGGCCTTCCAGCATCAGTCAAACCTCTGCAACTGATCCAGATGCTGCAGCAAGACCTAAACTCACTGCTTCAGATCTATGTGTCTCCAGAAGCTTGTGTTCTGCAAGTGAACGGCGCCTTGTGGTGCCATCATCCCAAAGAGACACAAAACCACTTTCACTGACCTTTACCTGGACTGTTCCCTGCTGGTGGGATGACCTGCCCAACTTAACACATTTTCAAGAAACTGCTAAAGATCCATCTTTTCATAAACACTTGACCCAATAATACTAAATCTTTGTTTTAATAATAAATAAATAAACTTGTGTACTGTGCTACACTAACTGGGATTTGTCACTGCACTTGTTGCTTCTATTGTTCTCTTAATTTTTAAGTCACTTTGGATAAAATGTAATTGTAAATGTGTAAAATAAGTTATATTAGAGTATAAAGGTATACAGTAATTGCCTTTTAATGTAGATATTTTTACATGTTCTAAATTATATACTAAGATTGTATTTCCTATCATTCACATATCTTGATGTTCAGTGTTTGTTTAATGAGTAATATTGTAAATGTGCAGGTATTTTGTACTTATACGTTTAATTAATTTAACAGAAATTGACTGTACATTTGCTATTATTAAGTACTTAATTAGAGATTGGTCAAAGTTGTGAAATTGGAAATGCCTTAACTGTAAATATACAAACTTTGAATTTGAATTTATGTATTTAATGCATTTTTATACATAACTTCATAGTTATTATACACAGGAAAAACTATATATTAAAAGATAATTACTGTAGATAGACAGCATTATTATAAAATAACTTTATAAAACCCTAAATTTACAGTTTAACTTGAAAGTTAAATGTTTTTTTTTTAAATGTAATTTGACATCATTTATCCGTTTTTCCACGGTTTAATAAGCCATTATCAACAGTAATGTACTGTAATTTAATAAATTTTGACTGTAAAGTCAATTCTGTATTTTCACTGTTTTTGCCTGTAATTTTGTGAAATGGTTATTTGCTGTAATTTAACGGAATCCGTCTGGAAACTTTGCTGCCAGAGATTTACCGTTTGTATACGGGATTTTTTTTTTTTTACAGTGTAGGCCTAGTAGCTATGGATTTTAATAATTTTACTAATATATAGTAGGTAAACATATAGGTGCATATATAGGTGAACATATAGGTGCATATATGTGAACATATAGGTGAGCATATATAGGTGAACATGTAGGTGCATATATGTGCATATATGTACATATAATATAGGAAAACGGCCAATTTTATATATGTCACATATATTAAAAACATATATTAAAACATATATGTTTATATAGGTTCTTTCCATGTGGGATAAACAGACGGTCTTTGTTGATTTAGACGTAAGAGATCATGTAGAGAGAGAGGTAATCAGTGATTTACACCATTCTTCTGCGCCATTTGGGCTGCACGTCTTGCGCAGAGCAATCTCAAGACAACAGAGGTGTCGTAAATGAGAGTGCTTTGGAATGTCAGAATAGCTTGAGTCAGAGCGAGACAGGGGTGTTTGTAGATTTAGACTGCATTAATTAATTTAATTTAATCACCATGCAAACTTGGTGATCTGCTCTCCGTTACAAAAGAATGATAATTTCTACAAATATGCCACCAAAAAATTACCTGAGGAGCTTTAGCACTCTCTCCCAGAAGGATACAGATTTTCAGTCAAAGAAAAAGAGGATAGTCCGAGACATAGGCTACTGACAGATAAAACAGGATTATGATAACTTATATGATTTGTCTGATTTCTTCAAGCATTCATATTTACCATGTTTACTATGGTAATGGTTAGCGTGCATAGTTTTTTGCATCAGGTATAAATATTCCTACCTTATACAGTGATCAGAATCCACATCGGATCACAAACAGAAGGCATTATGTTAGCTGACAGAATTATCTGGCGCAAAACCAGGCATGCGCAGAAAGACGTACGCTCAAAGTAATCGGATCAGCTCGTTTACATGGAGTAATCTTTCGTTTGATCGGTTCATGAAAAGGTTTATTCCACCCCCTTCAATCCGACTGAAATTTCAATCGGTTTGAGCATTTTTATTCCGATTGAGGTGTTGACATGGAGCATTTTCATTCTGATTGGACTTTTAAACTGGTTATAATCGGAATACAATGCTACATGTAAACGGGGCTATTGACTCCATCATGCTAACCTGAGCAATAGTTTATGTGCACTGACAGCAGGACTTTCTGTTTCTCTCGCTATAGTGTTTTGTGTTGTTTTTTATTTGAAGTTTGGCTTCGCTTGTTCTTTGCTCATGGTTCTGATCGTCAAGTGTTTGTTATTACCATTTCAATGCCAGCAATTACAGAAAATATGTATTTATACACAACCAAATACAAAAAATGATCATTGCCACTTTTATATATATAATTTTTTTTTTTTTTTTAATGCTGATATAAATGTTATTAAAAAACGTGGGTATTATAAAACACACTGACAGATAATGCTGTCATTTTTACCATAGAAATAAAACAAAGAATAACATGATTTATAGCTCATCTTTATACAGTCTTCTCTCTGTTCAGGGTCCTGCAGCCCAAAAACACACTGCTGCATAATGTCTAATATACAGCCAATGAACAGCGTTGAGATGATACTAAAAGGGGCAAAGTTCAATATAGACACTTCTAGATTCTCTTATTCAGATCGACAGTCAGACAAAAACAGAAAGACTCTGAATGACATAAAAACTGCAAGAGACATAATGGAATCAGAACATGAAGGTCAGTGTAAATTAATTAACATAATATGATACAGCCAGCTTAAATCAATACTCAGAACTGAATTATATGCTGGGATTTTTGTTTGTGGTATTGACAAAACTGAAACGTAAAACAGCGAGTAAAAACTGAATTAAATCGGATAAGTTGGTCATATTACAAAGCTTCTGATTTACAGCTGATTTAAAGCTGTTTCATCATGCATTAGTTTTAACAGAATCATTGTCTTATGTAAAATTCTATTTGGTTGTTATAAAAATGAGACGTAACAGAGAGCACATCTGCAGACTGACAGTTTTCAGTCTCTTACATCATGATCTGAGACGAGGATCTGAGAAGGAGTTTGATATGCTGTCGCTGCTCCTGCAGATTTTAGTCTCAACTCTGATTAAAACTCATTGTCTGTGATTTTCAAGTAATAATAAAAACTGGTTCAGGTATTTGGAAGGTGGCCTTACAAGGAAGAAGATTATACTTCCCTGTTCTGATAATTACTTTATTACTTATTACTTTATTGCGTGTCATTCAAATGATCTAGTTTAGGCTATATAAGTTAAAGGTTTACTCACAGCTGACTCTTTATATTAAAGGTCCCATGACATGCTACTTTTTGTAGGCTTTAATATAGTCCTTAGTGGTCCTTAGTACTGTATCTGAAATCTCTTTCCAAAAATTCAGCCTCGGTGCAGAATTATAGCCACTACAAGCCAGTCCCAGAATGAGCTTCCTTCAGACGGGCCGTTTCGGTGTCTGTAGCTTTAAATACTAATGAGGAGGAGAAAGGCAGCGAAAGGTGGAGGGTGGGTGTGGCCTTGACCATCTTGCGCAACGGTACCATGCATGTTTGTTTATGTTGGATATATTGCAATGGCACGAAGACACGCAGTCGTTCAAGCATTTCAGTTTGACCCAGAATCTGATCCAGATCGAGAAGCAACGGATGAAGAAGTTGCAACTCAGCGGCTCCAGCAGGACGTTTCCGAATGGTTAGTTTAAAATATTAAGTCTGGATACGGTACTTTCTTCGGATGGTTTACAGTTATCATCATGTAGCTAACGCGAACCTACTGTTGCCTTTTCATGAGAGATCTGTAACGTCTGTAATTTATCATATTACAACTACATCAAGCTCTGCGATCTTGAAATGCGGATATCGCGCGTGCCATATAACCAACAGGAAAACGGTTATCCAAATAACAAAGAAATGTACAACACTCGCGTTACAGTATGTGTAACTTGATGCTGTCTACCTTTACATTAGCGTAAGTAACTGCATAGTTACTTAGCTAATGTGACAGGGAGACACAGCCTACGTGTAAGAAGCTAGGTAACCATAAACAGTAAAGCAACACACTTATATATAATTTGTTGACTTACTTGTCCGACGTTCAGCAAGCCCAGCTCTGTATTGACCATTCGATGTTCATTTGTACATCCAATTATTGAGCAATTATTATGCTTCGCTCGCTCAAAAACCATGATATCTCTCGTGGACAAACTAAAATTGCGCGTGCGTGTTCTACTTCCTAGCTCATTTTCTCATGGGTGAGAAATATTCTCTGGGCGGGCAAAGCAGAGAAAGGGGAGGTAACATTTCTCCTTATGACGTCATAAGGAGGAGATTCAAGATCAGCCCGGTTGAGCCTCCATTTTCTCAAAGGCAGAGAAAAATAGCAAAAGCTAGATTTACACCGATTAAAATTTTTTGAAACTTGGGGACCATATACAGGCTAGGGGAACTCATATTAATGTTAAAAAAACTCAGAAAGTGGAAATTTCATGTCATGGGACCTTTAATGGGTCCAAGGTTAATAAGATGCCGGATCAGCACAGAGACATTTGTGATGTGACATTCAAAGCTCTAAATCTTGTGCCAATGAATAAATAAACATATTTAAAAAATGAAGCATTAGGACCTGATGAGTTTTTGTCAAAGTGATTGATGACACAGGACTGCATCAGTATCTGGTTCAACAGGAGTGAACCCCGGTGCTGTTTATCTTGCATTAAAACACTGAAATGTTTTAATAGGCCAATAATAATGCCAATACATCCAAACGGCATAATCTGTTTAAAGCCTGTGTTTATGTTAATAATGGGTTGGAAAATAATATCACAAAACAAACATACACATCAACAATATCTCAAGCTAATAACATGAACTGTTTGACAGGTGATGCACATGATCTGAGGATTGTGTTACTGGGAGTCTCTGGAGCTGGAAAGAGTTCAACAGGAAATGCAATACTGGGTCGAGAGGCATTTAAAGAGAGCAGAACCAGAGAGAGTGAGATACAGAGAGGAAGAGTAGAAGACAGAAACATCTCCATCATCGACACTCCAGGATTCTTCAACACTCAACTGACTGATGAAGAGATGAAGAAGCAGATGATGAAGAGTCTGGATCTCTCTGATCCTGGTCCTCACGTCTTCCTGCTCATCATCAACCTGGAGAACTTTGAAGAGGACAAGAGGAATGTAGTGGAGCAAATTCAGGAGAACTTTGGAGCTCAGGTGTTTAAGTTCACTCTGGTTCTGTTTACTGGAAGAGAAAACATGTCAAAGAGAGAATGGATGCTCTTTATACTTGATACAAAATGTCAAGAGCTGGTCAGTCACTGCAGAGATAATTATCATGGGATCAACAGTAAAAATGAGATGAATCAAACTCACATCATGGAGCTTTTAGAGAAGATTGATGAATTCGTCAAACAGAATAATCACCAGCATTACAATAGTGGGATTTTCTCAGTGTCTCGAACAAAGAACATAAGAATAAGGAAAAAACAAGAGGAAAAACAGACATACAAAAGAAAAGAGCAAGAAATTAAACAAATGCAAACTAAAACAGCATTTGAGACTTTCACAACCCACAGAGTAATAGAAGAGAGAACACATGCTGTGATTGAACAAGTAAAGGAAATCACTAGAGAAAAGACACTAGATGAGGAAGAAAAAGAGGAGAGACAAGAACGAGCAAAATCAAAGTCAGAGACTTTTGAAATGGAAAGTGCAATGGAAGAGAGAACAACACATACTGTGACTGAAGAATTAACGGACAATTTTGTTTCTTATCTCAGACAAAGAATGAAAACAACTCCCATGTATGAAAACCTGGATAATGAGTCATTAGACAGATTCGAGGAATTCTCTAATGAAAAAATGGGAGACAAAAATTTAGGCAAGACATCAGAAAAAATATGGGAAATGAGCCATAAGAAGAAATACCAGATAATATCGAAAGGTAAGAACTTTACACAAAACTCTAAACACAAAAACCAAACATCAATAGTGAATTCACTACACTGCAAAACCCCCAGAAAAACGTCTCTGGTTACTGATGTAACCTATGTTCTCTGAATAGGGAACGAGACGCTGAGTAGCTTTAAGACGCAGTGGGAACGCCCTCTGGGTGTGCCGATTGTCTGAAGCCCTTATAGAATCATGCCAATTTATTGGCTGATGGTGCGAGCGCCGCCCCAACGCTCTTACGTCGTCACATTATACAGGCGTGCACCAGGGGCGATTCCAGGATTTTATAAATGGGGGGGAACAGGGGGGACCAATAACCAGTGAGGGGGGGCCCATGGGAAATAAGAAAATTCAACTGGAAATAAATACTTGTTTAGAAAACATTAAGCACGATTTCAAAAATATTTGCAATGCCCTGTGCCCTAATATAGATGGTATTAAATGTGGCACTGCATGTTTTGGACCACACAGTTTTGTTCTAATAAAAATATATATATATCTTTTCATTCTCAACTCTCCCCAATTCTGCCTAAAAATAAATTAAAAAAACATTAAGTATCGAAATTACACAGAGTTGCATGCACTCAAAAAAATGTTTTTGTCTAAAAATAAGATTTATGTATTTGAATTGCATAACAAATTTCCATGCATTTGGATTACATAGTTTTAACATAAACCAATCAATAATCTGAATGTGATTCATATTTTTAAGTCAAATCTAAATGAAACAGATAAGATTTATGTAATTGTATTAATAAACTGAATGTGATTTATATTTGTCAGTCGTATGTAAATGAAACAGGTAAGATTTATGTAATAGTACACAGAAAAACGCCCATGTTCAATCAACACTGCTCAGTGTTCATATGTGTGCACACTACAGAGTTAAAGCGGTGTTGAAGTTAATGAGATAGTTAACTGATAATTGAGCATTAATTATGAACACCTGCTGTTAACAAGCAGAATCACTGAAGGAAAGAGAAACACAAGAACTACAACTGACTTCAGCCACAGCTAAAGGAAGACACTAAATCTGTGAAGATCTCAGCAGAGGAGGATTAAACAACTCCACAAACAGCATTACCAGCTTCACTTATTACTAACCAGACTGACTTTATTTCATTTCCGTTTGAATGAAATCAATAGTTATATTTTAAAGTCACCATGATGGTGGTTAGCGTTTGCTTTAGTTTGACTCTTGACCCTTGACTCTGTAATGTAATTTTTTCCTGGTTTCTATAATATTGTGTCTATAAAACACATTTGTTGCAGCGAAAAAGCCAAGAGAACATGAGATCAGCTGATGTCGGCTGTTTATGATGAAGGTGTAATCATCATATTGTGGCCTGAATCACTTATCTCTTTCAGTGTCTAATGCTTTGATTATCGGGGTTATGTGATTTTGTTTTATTTGTTATAGTAGCTGTGTGACCTGACAGCATTAGATCCAACAGTTAATCAAATAATATAAAGAATTTTAAAAACATTTAGTGCATTAAACTTTCTACATTATTACTTGGACATCAAGAATCAGTGTATGACTCTCAACAATGGTGACAATCAATGAAATGCTTCATGCTGCAGTGCATGCTGGGTACAACCAATCAAAACTCACCCATATCTCCCAGCATGCATTGCGGCATTAATAAATTATGCATCAGGATTTTTGTAGCTTTTGTCACCATTGTTGAGATTCATATGCTGTTTCTTGATGTCTGTGTGAGTTTTAGTATTGCCATAGATGAAAGGTTTTTGTGCACTAACTATAAAAAAAAAAAAAGTATATTGTTTGATAGATTTCATGCTGTAAAATCAAATGGCTTCTGTTATGGATAAAACAAAATAAAAAAACACAAGTCCTATATAATCAAAGCATTAGACACTGAACAAGATTAGCGAATCAGGCAATTACATGATGATGACTTTGTCATCATCATCAATAAACATCCAACATCACCTGATCTCTTTTTCTCTTGGCTTTTTTGCTGCAACAAACGTGTTTTATAAACACATAATTATAGCAGCCAGAGAATTTTTATATTAAAGAGTCAAGGGTCAAGAGTCCAACTAAAGCAAACGCTAACCACCATCATGGTGACTTAAAAATACACCTATTGTTTTAATTCAAACGGAAATTAAATAAAGTCAGTCTGGTTAGTAATAAGTGAAGCTGGTAATGCTGTTTGTGGAGTTGTTTAATCCTCCTCTGCTGAGATCTTCACAGATTTAATGTCTTCTTTTCTCTTCAGTTGATGTCAATCTAAGGCTGTGGCTGAAGTCAGTTCTTGTGTTTCTCTTTCCTTCAGTGATTCTGCTTGTTAACAGCAGGTGTTCATAATTAATGCTCAATCATCAGTTAATTATCTCATTAACTTCAAGACTGCTTTACCTCTGTAGTGTGCACACATATGAACACTGAGCAATGTTGATTTAACATGGGCGTTTTTCTGTGTACTATTACATAAATCTTACCTGTTTCATTTACATACGACTGACAAATATAAATCACATTCAGTTTATTAATACAATTACATAAATCTTATCTGTTTCATTTAGATATGACTTAAAAATATGAATCACATTCAGATTATTGATTGGTTTATGTTAAAACTATGTAATCCAAATGCATGGAAATTTGTTATGCAATTCAAATACATAAATCTTATTTTTAGACAAAACATTTTTTTTGAGTGTGTAGTTATGGTGTTAGTTAACATTCTCACATTTTAATGTTTACCATGCCACAAATATTATTGTGCCTTAAGTCTTTAAAACAACATAAAGTAGTATATCTCTTTTATATTTATGTGGTGGAGTGCGCTGCCGCTGAATAACACTGACAAGTCCTCTCTATTCAGTAACGTTAGTCTGACGAAGTTACGTTAGCTAATCTAACGTTAAGGTCCTTGCACACTAACATACAGTGCAATATTTCAAAATATATACTGTAATTGAGTGTGTATAAGTTACCATAAACAGTGACGTGTCGAGGTGTCTCTCTCTCCTGTTTGAAAAACGCAGACCAGTGATTCTGCTTTGCGAATCGCAAATCAAGCAGTGATTGACAGCGCTCTGATCCAATGGCGTTGGGCATTGTCATGTTGACAGTAAATCTAGCCCAATGATGTTGGGGGGGCACCAGGGGGGGGCAATCATATTACAAGGGGGGCCAGTGCCACCCCGTGCCCCCCTTCTAGACACGCCCCTGGCGTGCACGCCATCTGCTCCTCAGATTTCTCTGCCGAAAAAGAAGCTTGTCAGCGAACGCAGCGTCTCTTTCCCTATTCAGAGAACATAGGTTACATCAGTAACCAGAGACGTTCTCTTTCATAGGTTCACTCAACGCTGCGTAGCTTTAAGACACAGTGGGAACTAAATACCAAACTCGCCAAGCTAAGCGCTGCCATAACTAGTACAATGACCAGATAACTCACACGACTGGTTCAAGCAGATAAAATTTGAGAACCTGGAGTCATGTCGAGATCCAAACTGTAAAATCTGACAAAAGTGTGTGGAGAGGACCGACCTGCCGCCACACAAATGTCTTCTAGGAGGGCCCCTCTAAAAAGTGCTTGAGAGGAAGCCACACTTCTGGTGGAATGTGCCCTGATGCTAAGAGGTGAAGGCAGACTGCACACCTCATTTGGTGGCAGCACCAAAACATACCAAGAGCTGGTTAGATTTTCTCCAACTGCCAGAGCGATCCACATAGAACTTCAATGCTGGGCAGAGCAAATTAAGTTTCCTGTCCTCCTCCTCCAAAAAAGGAGGAGGATGGAAAGAGTGAAGGTTAATAACCTGGGACCGAAATACTTTGGACAATACTTTGGGCACATATCCTGGTCTCGGTCTCAAAGTCACCCTGACCAGACCAGGAGCGAAGTCCATACATGACTCGCTGACAGAAAGAGCTTGCAAATCCCCCACCCGCTTCAACAAAGTCAAAGCTAGCAAAAGAGTAACCTTGAGAGTCAGGATCCGCTCCGGAGCTGACTCCAAGGGCTCAAAGGGAGCCTCCGTTAAGCCCTCGAGGACGAGTGGTAGCGGCCGCTCCAGAAGCAAACTTCTCCTGTAGGAATTCCAGCACTGAACCCACTGGGCAGCTGACTGGGTCCCTAGCGTGTGCTGAACACCATGACTCAAAAACCCTCCACTTAGAGGAATAAAGCCTTCTCGTGGAAAGGGCTCTCGCACTCGCAATGGTCTCCTGGACGTCAGCGGGAAGACCAAAGCTCAAAGCTAGTGGCCTCTGATGGGCCATACACATAGCTTCCAAATGTCGGGGCGAGGATGCCATATCCTGCCCTGAAGAAGGGATAGTAGATCCTCCCTGACCGGAATCTCCCAGGGGGGAAATTCCAGAAGAGGAACCAGCTCCGAGAACCACAGCTGGGACGGCCAGAATGGGGCTATAAGTAGGAGACGGGCTCCGTCTGGAAATATATATATATATATTTTTTTTTTTTGATAAATTTGATGGAGTAAAAACATTAATAAACGGAGTAAAATTACATTTGTTTAATATATATATATATATATATATATATATATATATATATATATATATTTGTTACAAAATTACATTTTGATGCCTGGGGTCTCTGAGATATGTACTTACATGGCATTTGCCCACCGGCAACTATAGTTGCCATTTGGACTTTTGACTAAGTATAAAACAAACTATATATCTCTTGTAAGATTTGTTTTGTTTGGATGATTCTAGAGAACTTCATGATTATGTAGATATATATATGTCAATAAAAAATACTTATTAGTAACATGAAAATGACCTTTCTTTGGGAGTATTTGCCCTCGCCATGCTTCCTGGAAGTAGGGGTAGGAAGTTGACAGCCTCATGTGACAGGAAGTGAATATATTTTTTTTTTTTTTTTCTCGAATTCCTTTATTTGGTTGTTTGCTTGCATGTCATTGAGGCATAGAACAAGGATAACATCTAGAAAAATACTTACAAAAGGAAAATGAAACCCTTAAATGGGTTAAACGCAGCCGACTGAGACTTAGCAGCTCGGAATTTCTCAACCACCGTGTTGACCGCCTCCCCAAACAGACCAGACTGTGAAATAGGGGCGTCTAGGAGAAAAACTTTCTCTTTGTCGCGGATCTCCGTGAGATTAAGCCATAGATGGCACTCTGCGGCAACCGCACCTGCCATAGAACAGCCTACAGCGCGTGCTGTGTGCTTGGTGGCTCTTAGGGCCAGATCCGTGGCTTTACGAAGCTTTACGAAGGGAGGAAGTAGTCCTACAAGCTTTAGAAGGAAGGAGGGGACGTGACTTCCATGACGACGCAGACAATGGAGCGAGGTGATTAGCTAACGTGTCCACGACCGCTGGAATGGTGGAATAACCCTGCTCCACAGAACCCACAAGGTTGGTGAAGTCAGCGGCTGCCGCATTTGTCAGACGAGCGGAGAAAGGCTGCTTCCAGGATCTGGAAATCTCGTGATGCAGATCACTGAAAAAGGGCAGCTTTCTTCGCTCTGGCCTAGAATTAGGGCCACTAAGAAATCTCTCATCGCGTTTAGACGACTGTGACTCGCAGGGCTCGTCAGGCCAGTTGATAGCGAGCTTCTCCGTAGCGCGTCCATAAGTTCCGTGTAAGCCGCAGTAGGCCGTGTTTCCTGGCTGCTAGGTGGGATAACGTCGCCGGTTAAAGCAGGCCCGAAATCCTCGGAGTCGGAAGCTGCAGTATAAATTACGTCTTCCAGCCCGAAAGAAACCGTCTTGCGTGCTCCCGGGCTGAGGCATAAATAATCATGCGCGAACTCGACTGGCATGCCACGTGCGTACTCGGGAGAGGGAGGGAGAGAAAGGGCGAGTCCCGTCTGCTCATGCTCCAACTCCTCGAACTCTACATCCGAACCCAGAGGGCGTTCCCACTGCGTCTTAAAGCTACGCAGCGTTGAGTGAACCTATGAAAGAGAACTAATGTTAAAGTCAACGGTCAAGAGCCCAACTAAAGCAAACACTGATCTCCATAATGACAGAGGTGGAAAGAGTAATAAAATATTGTACTCAAGGAAAGTACTATTACTTCAATACAATTTTATATATGATTTATTTATTGAATTTTTCACAACACCAAAGACAAACAATCAATATAAAAACAAAAATGAATAATAATAATAATAATATAATAAAAAAGCACAAAAAAAACAGACAAAAATAAATAAATAAAATAAATAATAATAATACAAAAACACCAACACAAAATCCCTCACAGTACTAACAGGTTTAGTATAGTATATAATATATAACAGAGCTTTATGTCATAATACAGAAATAGGACAAGGTCAGCCTTAACTAGGTCCAGCAAGTAAAGTTGAGTAACCTCAAAACTTAGAAAATAATGTGTGCTGCTAACGATAATACCAGTTGAAAACTGAAAAACCACTGAAAGTGCAGGGTTGGGCGGTCAGTCAGTCAATTGAGACTGCATCCAGCTGCAGAGATTTAACATGCTCAAAAAAGGGTAACCAAATTCTTGAAAATTTAATCATGGAACCACGAAGGCAGTGTTTAATTTTTTCCAATTTAACAAAAAATAAGGCATCTTTTATCCACCGAGTATGAGAAGGGACTCGAGGACCCTTCCAGTTCATCAAAATGCAACGTCTCGCTAGTAGTGTAAGAAAAGCTACCAACTCAGCGAAATGAGACGGCAGTGAGTAATTAGGAGGTAAAACTCCAAACAAGCCAATTAGTGGAGAGGGATGGATATTGACAGAAGTAATAGCGGAAAGTGAGTCAAAAACCGACTCCCAGAAAAGAGATAAAGCAGGACAAGACCAGAACATATGAGTTAGATTAGCCGGTTCTAGATGACACTTGTCGCAGCTTGGATCAATGTCAGGGAACATACGGGCTAATTTACTTTTAGACCAATGTACCTTGTGGACCACTTTACACTGTAAAACCCCGTGGCGAGCACAAACAGATGATGTGTGAACACGTTTCAAAATCGAATGCCATGTTTCTGTCTCTATCTCTATATTAAGATCCCTAGCCCAGGTAATCCGCAGACTATCAGAATCCAAAGGGCAACATGTGAAAAAGGTATTATAAATCGTAGAGATGGCCCCTCTTTGATAAGGATTGATATTTGATATGGTATCGACAATGGTGGAGGGTGGGATCGAGGGGAATCCCAGAAAATGCTTACGGACAAAGTCACGAACTTGCAAGTATCTGAAAAAGTGGAACCTTGGTAAGTTAAAAACTTGAGTCAATTGTTCAAAAGAAGCGAATGTTCCGTCAATGTAAAGATGTTTAATGGAAATGATCCCGTGGTCCACCCAGGCCGCAAAAGCCTTATCAATGAGAGAGGGAGGAAAGAGGGGGTTAGAATGTACAGGGCATAGAAGAGGTGTTGACTGTAAAGTAAAATGCCGCCTGAGTTGACGCCAGATCTTAAGACAATTTTTAACTATAACATTACTGGAGAAGGTTAAAGGTGATAACGAGAGAGGAAGACACAAAAGAGACGTAAGTGAAGTGCTGCCACAAGCAGCCTCCTCGATCCTTAACCAGGGTGGAGGCTGATCGTTGGAACAGCACCAGATTAACATATTGCGAACATTTGCAGCCCAGTAATAAAACAAGAAGTTAGGTAGTGCTAAACCCCCCAGCTCCTTAGTTTTTTGTAAAATGCCTTTCTGTATTCTTGGAGTTTTTCCATTCCAAATAAATTGAGAAATAGTGCTATCTAAAGAGTGAAAGAAACGCTTTGGAATAAAAACCGGTATGCATTGAAAAAGATACAGAAATTTAGGCAGTACATTCATTTTTATACAATTTATCCTACCCGCAAGAGAAAGAGGCAATAGAGACCAACGATGAAGATCTTCGGTCAGTCGATCCAGCAGAGGAGAGAAATTACAGTTAAACAGGTCAGAGTAGTTCTTAGTTACGCAGACGCCCAAATAGTTGAATTGATTTAATGATGTCTTAAATGTCAATTTCGAAAGAGGATAAGCTATGGCTGCGGAATTTATAGGCAAGAGTTCACTCTTATGAAGATTCAGTTTATACCCCGAAACCTGCCCAAATTCCTTCAGTAAATCTAAAACGTGGGGTATAGATCTGTCTGGCTCAGAGACGAAAAGTAAAAGGTCGTCAGCATATAAAGACAGTTTGTGCACAGTGCCCCCTCTTATAATGCCCATCATTTGACTAGATCTAAGGGCCACTGCCAATGGTTCAATAGCGATGGCGAACAATAAGGGGGAAAGGGGACAGCCCTGCCGAGTACCACGTCCAAGGGGAAAATAATCAGAATAATCATTGTTTGTGCGGACACGAGCCAAAGGGGAAGCATAAAGAAGTTTAATCCACGAGATAAATTTACAGCCAAATCCAAACTTTTTTAATGTATGGAACAAATAAGGCCACTCCACACGATCAAATGCCTTTTCTGCATCCATCGAAATAACCAACTCAGGGGTGGTAGAAGTTGAGGGAGAGTACAATATGTCAAATAGACGCCTGACATTGTGAAAAGAGTGCCTTCCCTTGACAAACCCTGTTTGGTCTGTAGAAATGATTGAAGGCAAAACAGCCTCAAGACGCCTTGCCAGCATTTTAGCTAATATTTTAACATCCGCACATAATAAAGAAATAGGGCGATAGTTACTACAGAGAAGGGGATCCTTGCCTTTCTTCAATAAAAGTGAAATGGTGGCCTGTCTTAAAGTAGGAGGGAGTATGCCGCATTGTAAAGATTCGTTAAACATATTTAGCAGTAGTGGGGAAAGTTTATCTGTAAATGCTTAAAAAAATTCAATAGGAAAACCATCAGGCCCCGGACATTTCCCATTCTGCATGGAGTGTAACGCATCTTTAATTTCGTCAACCGTAAAAAGCTCATCCATCCTATTAGATGTCTCGGGGTCAATGGAAGGAATGTTTAGGGGCCCAAGGAAACTATCCAACTGAGCCTCATCAGATGAACACTCAGAAGTGTATAACAAGGCATACAAATTCCTGAATTGGTCATTAATAGTTTGAGGATTAATAGTTGTGCCATTGACAGTATTAATTTTTAAGATATGTTGAGCCGAGGCAGATTGTCGAATTTGGTGAGCCAATATTTTGCCTGGCTTATCACCAGATTCATAATAGCTATGACGAGACTTAAGTAATGCTTCTATTGCACCGTCGGAAGCCAATATATCAAATTCAGACTTTTTAGTAAGCAATTCTTTTATAAGTTCGGGTTCAGGTGCATCCTCGCATCTGGACTGCAGGTCAGCCAATTCCCTAGAGATAGAGATACTCCTTTCAACAGTGTTTTTTTTTCCGAAAGGCAGAGAAAGAAATTATCTCTCCACGTAAATAAGCTTTGCATGCTTCCCAAATTGTTGACGCTGACACGTCTGAATTAACCCTCTGGGGACCAAAAACGCGCCCCCGCGTTTTGCTCGTTTTTTTTTTTTTTAGCAATGAAAATAAACACTAAATGCTCTGTTAATTTTGATCTTTCATTTTCGTGTAATACATCAATCGATCCTGTTCAGTTTCTATTTTTTTTCTGTATATTCACAATAAAAATAAAGTGTTTTGCTTTTTGACAAATAAAGAAACTTTAACATGATGCGATTTCTGCCTTCTCTCTGTCAGTGAACTCCCGTTTGAAACGCGTTCGAAAATTATCTATAACTCTGCGAAAATTCAGTCAAACAGGCAAACAGACCCACGGGCATAAAGCTTGAGATCGCAGCTTTTAAATGAAGTAATTTATATAAAAAACAAATATTATCAGCTTCTGTAATCTGTATAAAAAGAGAGCGACTCCAGTCGAGCTCATTACGAGCCATTCAAAAGTAATTTGACCACGCCCCGGAGAGCGCGTGCTATTCAAACGCAAATTCTGAGAACCATTTCAGTCTGTGAAACGCCCCCACATCAGCTGTAAACAAAGAGGCATAATATAGCCTACCTTATGGAGAAAATTTTCCGTGCTGATATGAGGAGCAGATCCCGCTGAGGAGTGAGGTAGGCTAAGTTATCCTTTCTCAAGTGTTAATGTGGAATAACGTTATGGAATAACGTTGTAGGCTTATGTAAACAAAAAGATGAATCGCGTTTCTATAATATGAATCGCGTTTCTGTGAGATGAATGAAGGGTACATATTTGTAAAGACTGTTTAGCCTAAATATGAATCGCGTTTCTGTGAGATGAATGAAGGGTACATATTTGTAAAGACTGTTTAGCCTAAAATGAATCGCGTTTCTGTGAGATGAATGAAGGGTACATATTTGTAAAGACTGTTTAGCCTAAATATGAATCGCGTTTCTGTGAGATGAATGAAGGGTACATATTTGTAAAGACTGTTTAGCCTAAAATGAATCGCGTTTCTGTGAGATGAATGAAGGGTACATATTTGTAAAGAGTGTTTAGCCTAAATATGAATCGCGTTTCTGTGTGTGAAAGAATAAACTGCTTTTACAGTTACAGTTACTGCGTTACAGTCAGGCGAAGTATGAAAGACAACATTTTGTTGACTAGATTTGGGTACAGTTTTTACTGTAGAATATACTGTCACATCAAATAAGCTTTTCTGCTCATATATATAAAATACTATTTTGTCAAAAATAAAGTCATAGACTAAGATGTTCCAATGTTGGCTATATTCAAACTAATGAATACATATGATAAAATGTAGGCCTATAATCTTTTTTTTTTTTTTTTTTACAAAGAAAGAGTACTTTTTTGCAGAAATATTGCTGAAATTGTAATTATTGTTGTAATTGTAACCTTTTTAATAAAATAGCAAAACATATTTACAAGATAGATGTAAGCAAAATCTTAAATGGTCAATATAAGTCTTCTTCAAAATATATATTTTGTCCTTGCATTGTGGCTCAGTCAGTGTCACACCTGAATGAATGGCTAATTATGCAGAGTCATTATGCAGAGTGGGTGGGACTAAGGTGTAAACTACTCCTCCCCCTCGCATATTGGCTTTCCAAGCAAAACCTGTTTTACACCATTTAAATCAATGTATTTTTTTTTGTGAACGATAAAGCAAGACTATTTTCACATAATTTTGAAGCTAGAACTGAAAGGGACAACATCCATTAGTCAAAAGTCTTGTGGGCACATATTTTGTGTGAGTTTTGTGGTCTTATTTCAGCAACTTTCATTTTTATTTTTTTAAATAACCACGCATAAACATTATTCTCTTAAAAATACAAACATCTACATACATGTTGCTCGCATATTATGGTAGGCCTGTTTGTGCTATATAGAGTGAATTTACACCTTTGCCATTAACATGTTTATAAATAACTGAAAAAAGCACAAATGTCAGAGCATGTCAGAACATCTCAAGGGCCCCAAAAACAGCTTGGTCCCCAGAGGGTTAACCCCCTGGGGTCGGCGGTATCGCCGGCGATACCAGCTCGTTTTTTTTTTTTTATCAGTTCAAAAGAGATTCATTTTGCTCTGTTGACTTTGATATTACAAACAAGTTTCATACATCAATCGATTCTGTTAAATGTGTATTATTTGTGTGTATACTCACAATAAAAACAAAGTGTTGTGCTTTTCGCCAAATAAAGAAAAATAAACATGATGCGAGTTCTGCCTCCTCTCTATCAGTGAAGTCAATTCTGAAACGCGTCCGAAAATGAACTGTAACTCAGCGAATACTCAGTCAAACAGGCATACAGACACACAGGCATAAAGCTTGAATTCTCTTCTTTTAAATGAAGTATTTTTTATAAAAAAAAAAAAAATTCTCTGTTTATGTAATCTTTATGAAAAGAGAGAGATGTCAGTCGTTCTCATCTCAGCTCATTACGTTTTAATCTGCCCCGCCCACGGAGAGCGCGCGCTATTCAAACGCAAATGACTGAGACGATCCCATACAAACTATGAACGCCCACATATCAGCTCGAGAAAACACATCAAGTTTATTCAGATCATTGTACTTGTTTACACTGTCTCGCAGCACTGTGAGGAATAATAATAATGGAAAATGTACCTCAGAAGTGCTGGTATTTCGAGGAGCAACGGATGGAATACTGTAGTAAGTTTTTTTTTTCATTCTCAAGTAAATCGCGTTTCTGTGTGTGAATGATGAATGGCAGAGATGCGCTGTTTACCACAACTCGCAAAAAGACGGTTTAAATTTGAATTGCGTTTCTGTGTGTGAATGAATGATCTGCTTTTAGCAAACTTTTTTGCTATACTGAGTAAAAATCGACTGAAATATGTTGAAATAAAATGTATTTGTATAAGCAACGTATTAAACTGCAAATTAACATTTATATTCCTTATAATAAAAACGAAAGACCTATGTTACAGACAAATTCAGGATTGGTTTTAATATTGTAGTGCTGACTTTCAGGGCCTTAAACAGTCAGGCCCCACAGTACATCAAGGACCTTTTGAGCCCGTACTCCTCTAGCCGCACTCTTCGGTCCTCTGGCCAGAACCTGCTTATGGTCCCCAAAACTCGTTATTCAGTCTGTTGCCCCCAGACTGTGGAACGCCCTGCCCCTGTCTCTGCATCTGGAAAACTCTGTTGACTCTTTTAAAAAAGATCTGAAGACTTGTTTATTTAAGAAAGCTTTTGGTTGATGGGTTTTCACTAGTGTCACTTTGATTTTAAATATGTATATACATTTTATATTGTTTTGTTTTACCTTTCTCGTGTACAGCACTTTGTGATTTTATCTGTGAAAAGCGCTTTAAAAATAAACTTTACTTACTTACTTACTATACAAATTACTTAAACAGAGAATATTTGTTTGCAGTTTGAATCCGATCATTTAAAAGTACACACTTAAATGTTTATAAAGGTGTATGGCTCATAAATGTGTGAGAAGTATTCGCTGAGTTTTGTTTCAGTTTATAGACGTGCTCAAGAAAAAAAAGTTCACCGCGACGGAGAGGCAGAACGCACACCCTGTTTATTTTCTTTATTTTACAAAAGCACAATGTTTTGATTTGATTGTAAGTGGACACATACAAAAGTAGAAATATCACAGATTCTTTTTTTATATTTCTTTTTTCTGTATGACCATAAATGACGGAGTAATTTAAGTTTATTTTGCTACAATGTGAAGAAAAACCAGCAAAACGCGGGGGCGCGTTTGCCGACCCCAGAGGGTTAAGTCATTGACTAGAAGTGATTTATTTTTAAGTGAGTGGATGTTTAAAAGTGCTAACTTAACAGTCTTACTTTTTTCCCTACACCAATCTTAGTTAGACGTGCAATAGGCACCAGATTAGTTGAGTTTGCTGTATGGCTATTGAAGGCCTTAGACTTTCTATCTTGTAATAGAACAGCAATAGAGAAAGATACAGGCACACTGGGTTCCCGCTTGTTCTGTAAACATTTGAGAAAGTTAATGTTATCATAGCGGGGACCCAACACATATCACTGAGAGCTGGTATCAGTTGTTTTTGGTTCACCTCGAGCAGATGGAGGAGGGTGTGGGCCCTGGCGTTATGGCAGAGGCCGAAGAGCTCTCACAGAGGCAGGGGGAGGGTGAGCTCGGCCCGCAGGCTTTGGTGGAAGCGGTGCCTGACGTTTTTTGGTTGATATCTGGGGGCTTGCAGCAAAAGAGTGGGATAGTTTGGTTCCAGCATACACCAGTTCTTCCATTTTCTGTGAGAAGCACAGAAGTGGAGTTGCTGGAGAGAGGGGAAAAGTATCTGGTGAAAGGGGCTGTTGCTCAGGTGTTATCGGAGGCTGTGATATGCTGTCCTGGCTTCCCTGGCTGTTTTCCAGGAAGTCGTCCTTGGGTGCTGAATCTTGGAGCAGTTCTAATATGTCTGTCTGTGATGAGCTCTGTGGGCAGGGCTTAGCTGAGATTGTGTCCGTGAGCAGAGGTTGTTGTGGCTCAGTGGTGTTATCATTGTCCTTGTGTGATATGTCAACATCATGTCCAGTTTGCTGCTGAAGTGAAGTCCTGTGGTCATTCATACTGTGTCCAGGTGTGTGTGTGCCGTTCAGATTGAGTGGATTGGCACACACTGCAGAAGGATGATTGAGGGAGAAGTAGATATTGTCTAGGGCTGTGCGATATATATCGTGAGATTGTTATGCGCATCTCGTCAGTAAAGCCGGTTCCTTGATTAGTAGTAAATCACCATCACCTGCTTTCAGATGGAGCGGCATTTAGGGCTGAGGAGATAATTAAGTGATTCATTTAGTGATAATTGAGCATTATTGAAGACACCTGATGTTAACAAGCAGAATCACTGAAGGAGAAAATCTCAAATTGTAAGTTACCATTAAGGTGATGGGTGTTTGCTTTAGTTGGGCTCTAGACCATTATATGTTTACTTTAATATTTACTGTTGTTTGTCTGCTGTTATTGATTTATAACAGTTAAAAGAACAAAGTAAAATGTTATCTTATACTGTTGGTTATTTTTTGACATAATCATGCTGTGATCTGAAAAGGGAAACTTATTGAGATAGTTTGGTTTAACTTGTTAGCAGCAGTTTAGTGATTCTTCAGCCTATGATTATCAGTATTTTACTTATAATTCTATATTTAATAAACATTGTTCTGATCAAAAGACATTCAAATAAATTCATTTAAAACACAGACATCAATAATCAGCCTGTGAATCTCAACAATGGTGACAATAATAAAGCATGTTGCAGTGGCTGCCACCAATCACAACTCATTAATGGCTCCCATCATGCATTGTGGTATGAATAAATTATGATCTGAATTGTATGTAATTTACTTTTCCTAATTGAATATTCTGCTCCTCACCATTGTTGAGATGCATATACTGAATCTTGACGTCTGTGTGTGCCTAAAAGAAAGATTTTTTTTTTAAACAACTTTTAAGAAATCCTTTATATTATATCAAAAATCTTGGGCATTTATGCAGACTCACTAACCAACAACATAAATCGAAGTCAGAAAGAAGGATTTTAATGAGTTTAGTGATCAAGTTCAAATGATGATTGTCATAACATAACCAACACCATCAGATCACTTTTTTCTTTGTTCAACTAGTGATTATAATTCAGAAACAACAGACAAACAAAATCTAAAGTTAATAATATATGGGTCAAGAGTCCAACTAAAGCAACCATTGATCGTCATAACGGTAACTTACAATTTGAGATTTTCTCCTTCAGTGATTCTGCTTGTTAACATCAGGTATCTTCAATAATGTTCAATCATCACTAAATTAATCACTTAATTATATCATTAACTTAAACACTCTTGAGTGTGGACTCATACACTCCCAGGAGTGTTAATTTAACACTGGAGTTTTTGCTGTGTACAAAGAGCCGTAGTTAACTGACAAGCTGAGCCATATCGCATTCATTATCGCTGGCGATACGTCCGCGATATTAATGCGATATGGCTCAGCTTGTCAGTTAACTACGGCTCTTTGTAGTAAATGCCGCTCCATCTGAAAGCAGGTGATGGCGATTTACTACTAATCAAGGAACCGGCTTTACTGATGAGATGCGCATAACAATCTCACGATATATATCGCCCAGCCCTAATATTGTCCTTTAGCACTCTTGAGCCAAGTTTGTTTGGATGGCGGCCATCCTGATGAAACAGTTGTCTCTGACTCCAGAAGAGATTGAAGTTGTCAATAAAGTTCACTCCTTTTATATTGCAGTTTTTTTGCAGCCATGTATTAAGCCCAAGCAACCGTGAAAACCTGTTTGTTCCTCTTGCTGGGAGTGGTCCACTGATGAATGTCTGAACTTTCAGTCTTTTAAGTGTTTCAAAAAGTTCATTGAAATCCTTCTTAAGGAGTTCTGACTGCTCTTTATGAATATCATTCTTCCCCACATGAATGATGAGTCGATTTGCAGTCTTATGTTTCATCAGAATGTTCTGAAGTTCCCTGTTTATATCTGAAGTTGTTGCTTGTGGAAGGCAGCACGTAGTTGTATCCCTGCTGCTAATGTTTCTGATTATGGAGTCCCCCATTATCAGAGTCCTGGGCTAGGCTGCGCTCTGAGCTGAGTGCCGCTGTCTGCTCGACCTTGAGCTCCAGTTAGCATCAGTGTTACTGGCTGATACAGTCTGTGTTCGATCACATTCATCACGTTTGGGGATTCCTCATTTACATTCATTAGTACTTCAAATCTGTTCTCAAGATGTATAGGTGTTGGTAGGAGACCAGTGTTTGCAATCCTTGTCAGAGCTGTATCTGGGGTAGAGGATGCTACTGCGGCAATATGTGATGCTCGTGACAATCTGATGTCTCGAGTACCTTTGGGTTTCGCTCCCTGTTTGTGCCATCGATTTGTAAGTCGATCGGCTTGTTTCTCTACCTGTCGAGGAGCACTAGTTTCATGGGACTCACCGGCTATATGCTGAGGGTGTCCATGACGAAGCTCTGTTGTGTGTTCCGTCTGGTTTGGTGGTCCCGTAAGTAACTTTGTTTCAAGAACTGCAATCCTTTGTAAAAGTCTGTGGCAGTTAGTGCAGCAAGTAGATTCCAGAAGAGGCATTTTCTCTCTTATCCTTGTAGGCAGTTGTGTTTTCCTTTCCCCGGAATGTAAGCTGGTCGGGTAGAAGAATTCTGTGTTTTTGTAGTAATCCAAACTTTGCCGTTTGAGCACTGATTTGCTGAAGTTAAAATTAGGTGATAAAAGGAGCTAAAATATAAAAATATAGAAGATAAAATATAAAAGCGATAGAGCAAAGCACGGAGCAGTGAGCAAGAGCGTCCGAACAGTAGCTGAGCAGGAAGTGTATTTGTATTCACATCACAAACCCTGTGTTACTGCAGCATGAGATCCAGCAATATTATAACAATCAGTTAGAAGATTTTAACAAACTTGAGCATGAAAAATTAAGCTATGATGACACTCACAGACATCAACAATCATCACATGAATCTCAACAATGGTGACAATCAAAAATTGACATTATCACCTGCCATTATTGCTTTGGGAGCTAATTTTCCAACTATGGTAACAGACGTGACATTTTCATCACACGCTTAAGGTTTTTGGGCCAATCAAAATGTACTGGATCGCTGACCAATCAGATCACACCACGCTTTTCAGACCGATGAGCTTTGTAAAAATTGACGTGTTTCAGAAAGGCTGGGCATAAAGGAGCAATAATAGTGTACAGCAGGGATGGGAAAACTCGGTCCTGGAGGGCCACTGTCCTGCAGAGTTTACCTCCAACCCTGATAAACTCTCCTGTCTGTAGCTTTCTAGTAATCCTGAAGACATTGATTAGCAGGTTCAGGTGTGTTTGATTAGGGTCCCAGATAGACAGCAACCATCAAAATAATGTTAACCCTCTGTGGTCTAAGGTGTTTTTGGGATCCTTGAGATGTTCTGACATGCCCTGACATTTGTGCTTTTTTCAGTTGCTTATAAACATATTAATGGCAAAGGTGTAATTACACTCTATTTAGCACAAACAGGGCTATCATAATATGTGAGCAACATGTATGTACATGTTTGTATTTTTGAGAGAATAATGTTTATGCATGGTTATTGAAAAAACTAAAAACTAAAGTTTCTGAAATAAGGCCACAAAACATATACTAAATATGTGTCAATAAGACTTCTGAATAATGCATTTTGTCGCCTAGAGTTTTTTCTTCAAAATGATGTGAAAATCATCCTACCTAATCATTCACATAAAACAATACATTGATTAAAATTTTGCAAGACACTTTATGTTTGGAAAGGCCATATGCGAGTGGGCGTCAACGATCATGCATATTTAGTGGTTCACACCTGAGGAGACAATGGGGCCCGCATACTTAATGAGCCATTCATTCAGGTGTGTCACTGAGCCACAAGAAAGAATGCAAGAGCAATATGTGTGTTGTGGTGAGATCTGGTATTGCTCTCACGTTCCTGATTAACCCCTAGTATCACTGTGTCTAGGTGATCTTTTGCTGTCAGGTCAGAATAGGAATTATTCCCTCAACTTGCTTGTTTATCATTTATACCAGTAAATCTAGGTGTAGTCCCTACACTCCCAAGGAAACAATAATAGACATTACTAACCAGACATATGAATTAAATTCATGCTTACCTTCCAGCCGAATCGCTCTTGGAACCCTTGTTATCTTCGATTAATAAGGATTAATGTATTGCTCTGTCTTTTGCTCTTAGAACTGTTTGTAAAAGCTGAAGTAAGACTTAACAGTGATTGTCTTTAGAAATAAAAGTTTATTTATACAAAAGATTAAAACACTGGTAGTACAAAAATTAATACTTGTAGCAAATCAAAAAGTAAATGTTACAGGATATAAAACTTCAGCTTATTCAATCTCAACAGGGCAGTCCTGTATGAGTGAATATTACAAAGACTAATTACCTTATCAGCAGTTCAAGCAATTTCGAGTAAATATGAACTCGTTCCCATCCGAGATTTATCAAGTTACAATATTATAGCAGAGCAGTTCAAACCAAAAGAAATTCAGCCAGGATTATACTAGAAGAGATTCGATTCCTCTCTAGGGATGCAATCCGACATCAAAATCAAAAATGCAGCCCTTAACAGTAAAAATGCAGTCATATTTATACAGAACTGGGTTACATTGTTCCAATACAGTTTCTTGGGTTTTTTCCAGAGGAACTCAGTCTCATGACAGAGTCTTGCGACATCAACCATCCATTGTCTCTGAGGGGTTTTTTGGTAACATTGCTGTTTCCCGTATATGGGCATTCTTGCGTCCTTTCCGTCCTCTGCGCTTTGGGCTTCCATGTATGTGTGTGCGTGCATATGTATCCGGAAGTGTGTTTGTACGTTCAAAATACCTATTAAAATTCGCAAATCCTGCCACACCCCCTCCTGGACGTTCAAAAGCACTTTCATTTACAATTCTCCTGTCATTCCCAACACGTTGCTTTCTAATAAAATCCCTTGGGTAAATCACATCCAGTTTATCAATTTTAACCTTAAAAAACATATACCGTAAAGGCATTACGAAATCCATGCAACACTAATGAAACCCATACATTCATTCATTTTCCCGATGGGAGAAACCCATCGTCACTCTTCCGTGCTGGGTCAACAGACTCTCGATGCTCCTGCGGAACCACCGCTGGGACACAGGTTTCCACCTGAACGAGTCCCGATGTCTCGGGGCCTGATCCAATTTTACCAGATCCTCTGGGTAAAGAGCCAGCTCGGAACCACTGTCCGCCAAGCTCTCGTCCAACACCCTCAGCTCCCACCGGGCTTGTGTCAGGCGCCACAGACAGATCTAGTAGATCAAGTACATAAACAATCTGGCCGTTATAACGCGCCTGTTTAGTACAGAACCCCGGAACAACTTTATTATTCCATAGATAGGTTCGAATGTCAACACAGCACGTAGTCCTGGTCACACGTTCCCTGTGCCCAATTAGTAATTCAACTGCTTCATCTAAATTGATGATCAGCCATTTCATTGCAATGATAAATTTCATTGCTTCATAGGTTAAGTAATGAGTGCAGCCTGGATCCGTAAAATTAGCCCCTCGATCATAAAAGGCAAAAAGTCTTCATTTCGGCCATGTAATAACCCTTGGAAAGTATACAAGATTGACATAAGTTTTTAAACTCAAAGCAACCCCGTTTGTGCTTCAGTTTTCAACGGGTAACATTTAACCTTCAGACAGTCATCACACATTTTATATATTCCATGTCCGTTGGCAATTCTCCGCCCATCCGGACCCTATTACAATAACACATCAACTTATGTTATAACAGGCAAATACAGTAACCAAAAGTTCCCAAAAACAAAAATTGCCATCAACTGTAATTCCTAAGTCAAATCTCATTTTCTTGTTATTCAAAAAGAAATAAAAGAAAATAAACTATAATAAATCAAAACATTAAAAATTATCATCAATTTCATACTAGCAGCAGTTTGTTGTTTCCTTTCCTTCCAAATATATATATATATATATATATATATATTTTAAACAAATCAAAAAGATAGTAAGATAGAGAAAGGGAACATAAAACAATAATTATCAAACCTTCTATGTCCTCCCATAGGAAGGCTGTGTCTGTCATTTAGACAATTGTAGGAAGCCAGGGGGCCCTCCTGACTTACAACAATGTCATTGACTTTGACATATCAAATCTCATGCCGAAAGATCGTTTATAAAAACTTGGTTGTTAACTTGGGTTTAAAAATTTGTAATTAAATCAACATTAAACAAAAACAACCCAACATCACAAGTGAATAAAGAGGGGGTAAAAAATATATATATATAAAAAATCAAAAATTAAAAATGTCAATTGACAATATATATTTCCCTTCTTTTTTTTTTTTTTTTAGTTTGTCCATGACAATCATAATAAAATGCCAACAAAATCATAATTATGTTTCGTTTTCTTTTGACTCCACAATCAATCACAAAAATACAAAAAATGAAACAAAATAGTGATCAATCAATTGTTTCAAAATAGAACAAAGTAAATAAATCCCTTCAAATTCTATATGACCACTGTTTTGTCACTGTTTACTTTTTCGTACTTTAATAATACAATAATCTATTTCAGAAAAAAAAAATCAAAAATCTGAAACTCAAAGGAATAATCATTTATATCCAGAAAAAATAGCAAGAAATAATAACTTTGGTTCATTCACATTTACGGAAGTCCCCGCCATCATTAAGATAATGAAATACAGCATTGCCAAGTTTCCACCAATGGTCTTAAGGCTGTATGTCATCAATAATTTAGAATAATCAAAAACATCTAGGTAAGGAACACAAGTTCCAAACCAGCATTTTTGAGCCAAATCATTTTAATATAGCACTGTGCAAAATTATACACAGCGATGGCCACGGAAAATATCATTACTTCGATAATTTCTCATTCGCCAAATAATCTTATTTGCGCACTCCTCAACAGCTAAGACACTAAATTCAGTAATAACGAATAATCGTTCAATACATTATACTGGCCAAGGCTTAAACACATAAAAACGATTTGTTCGGGCATGCGAATGGTTGATATTCCAGATATCCAATAAGAAATCAACCGTAAATTTATAGAGATAATACACACTATCTCCTTTTGGCGGTTCATCGCAATGCCATGTAGAATTGGTGCCATTGCCTGCCAACGTCTTCAGCTGTTGTTGCGTCCAAAGTTTATCAAGGGATTACACTTCGATCCTTTCCCCATTACCAACTTCGTCTTCAAATGTCCGTAACCTTGCCACGCCATGTGACCCCCTTATAGCCCCTGTCGCTATAATAGGTCACACCTCCGTTTCTGACTCACTGTCAGTTAGTGGAAGCGAGGCCTTCCTGTTCATCACTGAACCAGACACATCCGAAAGTTTCTTGCAAACCAGCCACATTTTGGACGATTTAATAATCATTACCTTTATTACAATTATTGCTATGATAATTGTTAGGCAGATTATACCCATTTTTAGAAAATACCATGATTATACTATTAGGTCCCAAACAGAAAGCGCAAACTCTCTCACGTTATCTACGACCCATAAAATAGCTTTTACTGTATCTCCAATTAACGTAAAAAAGATCCCACACATTTGGTTTGAGTAGTTGCGAATTGTAATCCGATACGTTAATTAACGTCGGTGCCGCCGAAATTCCTTTTGAGAAAATTGTTGACCGGAAAGAAAAAATCCTTTCAATTCAGATTCGCTATCAACTATCCTGATTAGAGAACATTTATATTGTCATAATTTGATTCTTTGCAATTAACATTAATGGAGCATCACTAGTAATTGAACTAATGTCACTCCATTCTTTACTGCTGCCAACCTTCTTTGATCCTATTCTCCTTAGATTTTTTTTTTTTCAAAATACATGTTCCTTATCATACATCCAAGTAATATTCGGACTTTCCATAAGTCAAACATCTCAGAGCTTCAATATTGCTCCTCAGTTGGAAACCACAAATATTTGATTTCCTCATCTCGTCTGAATCAAACCTGCCCCAAACCAAAATTCCATCAACTCGACTTTAATCTTTTCTTGATCATTATCTAAATTCTCTGGTCTCAAGCTGTTTCTTGAAAATGGACTAGAAGATCTAACATTAAATTTTAAAGAGGCCATCATTACCCTATAATTACCATACCTTTGTTCCAATTGTTTCAACATTGGTAGATAATACTTGGTACTCTAAAATCCATGAGCTAAATTGTGACTATTTAGACCCATAGTTTAGTTCTTCTTATACGAGATTGAGATTTGGAATATATCCTCATTAGCTCTATACTCAAATTAAACAACCTGCATGTTATCTTACGATTACTGGTTCTATCCAACCCTAATCGCATCACTATGGTTCTTCCAGATGCCTTGATTAGTATGGGTAACTCAGACAACACTAGACCAGCCCATACAATACAAAACAATAGCCGATCTACATTGCCGTTCAGTTATATTTTTTAAACATATTCAATAATACCTGAATGATTCGCTAGCTCCAAAGACAAACCTGGCCGGGGTGCATAACTTAAGGTTATTTGATGAAGTCTACTTCCACCTACCCCGTTGGCCCACAAGGTGTCATTGATAGTCCATGTCGTACGTTTGCCTTCTGCTTTCACCATGTCATTATCTGGGTCCTGTAATCCCATCCATTCATGCCATAGCTTAATAATATTAGCACCATGCCCCTCGAAAATTTTATCATCCCAAATCGAGGTATCATTCAAGTAACACACCCATGCGGATGCTGTTTCATAAGCAGACATACATTGCTTGTCAATGTCTCGACATTTCTCGTGATTTTCACACATTCCAATGGGCATAATCAGTTTTTCACATGTCACCCATTCTAATTCCACATAAGCTGGTCTAGGTCTATTTTTGTATACACCTATTATCAATACATATGGGTTTAGGCCCTTAGGCCAATAACTTAGTTGCAATGGGTTCCGGTTATCCACCGTTTATCCCATTTATTCTTACTAATTATAAACTTCGAGCCTGTCGAGGCAGATTTTCCACTCTGCCTACTGCTCTTTCTTTTATCGTCTATTGACAGGGCAATTGATTTTTAATAACTACCCTTGCCTAGCCAAGATCTCTATACCATTGGGACAATTTGTTTAGTTAAACAATCCCAATCATTCATTTTTTGATATCCGTAGCAATGGAGTATTCCATAATCGATATATGACCATAGTAGACGTCAAATTAAAAACATCCGAAAGATTATACTTAAGGCCCTGTAATTTGACGTGCGTCCGATTATATCCTTTTAAGTAATTCCATTGTAACCTAGTTTTATTATTAACCCTCTGGAGTCTGAGCGTTTTTTTGGGCCCTGGGGGTGTTCTGACATGCCCTGACATTTGTGCTTTTTTCAGTTGCTTATAAACATATTAATGGCAAAGGTGTAAATTCACTCTATATAGCACAAACAGGACTACAATAATATGTGAGCCACATGTATGTACATGTTTTCATTTTTGAGAGAATAATGTTTATGCGTGGTTATCGAAAAAACTAAAAATTAAAATTTTTGAAATAAGACCACAAAACACATACTAAATATGTGGCAATAAGACTTTTGACTTATGGATGTCGTCGCCTATAGTTTTTTCTTCAAAATTATGTGAAAATAGTCTTGCTTTATCGTTCACATAAAACCATACATTGATTTAAATTGATGTAAAACAGGTTTTGCTTGGAAAGCCAATATGCGAGGGGGCGTGAACGAGGAGTGGTTTACACCTTAGAATACACCCACTCTGCATAATGATGAGCCATTCACTCAGGTGTGACACTGACTGAGCCACAATGAAAGGACAAAAGATATATTTAGAAGAAGACTTATATTGACCATTTAAGATTTTGCTTACATCTATCTTGTAAATATGTTTTGCTATTTTATTAAAATGGTTACAATTACAACAATAATTACAATTTCAACAATATTTCAAGTGTACTCTTTCTTTGTAAAAAAAAAAAGATTATAGGCCCTACATTTTATCTATGTATTCATTAGTTTGAATATAACCAACATTGGAACAGCTAACATCTTAGTTGATGACTTTATTTTTGACAAAAATCGTATTTTATATATAGAAATGGCTAAACAAAAGCTTATTTGATGTGGCAGTATATTCTACAGTAAAAACTGTACCCAAATCTACTAAACAAAATGTTGTCTTTCATATTTCGTCTGACTGTAACGTTGTTTTCATGAAATATTAGGGCATATTGTTAATTTGCAGTTTAATACGTTGCTTATACAAATAGCCTACATTTTATTTCAACATTCAGTCGATGTTTACTTATCTCAGTATAGCAATACAGTTTGCTAAAACATCATCATTCATTCACACACGCGATTTAAATTTAAACTGTCTTTGCCAGCTGTGGTAAACAGCGCGCATCTGTGCCGTTTATTCATTCATAAACAGAAACCCACGTGAAGAAATTCACGTGAGAAGGAAAAAACTTACTTGTATTCCTCAGCTCGCTCCTCGATATACCCGCACTTCTGAGGGACATTTTCGATTAGTATTATTCCTCACAGCGCTGCAAGACGGTGTAAACAAGTAATGATCTAAATAAACGTGTGTGTTTTCTCGAGCTGATGGGGGCGTTCACAGGATTGCCTCAGCCATTTGCGTTTGAATAGCACGCGCTCTCCGTGGGCGGGGCCGATTATAACGTAATGAGATGAGATGAGCTCGACTGGAATCGCTCTCTTTTAATACAGATTTCACAAGATGAGAATAATTGTTTTTTTATATAAATGACTTCATTTAAAAGAAGAGAATTCAAGCTTCATGCCTGTCTGTCTGTATGTCTGTTTGACTGAGTATTCGCTGAGTTATTGTTAATTTTCGGACGCGTTTCAGAATGGACTTCACTGGCAGAGAGAAGGCAGAACTCGCTTCGTGTTTATTTTTCTTTATTTGGCAAAAAGCACAACACTTTGTTTTTATTGTGAGTATACACAAAAATAATACACATTTAACAGAATCGATTGATGTATGAAACTCCTATGGAAAATCAAAGTCAACAGAGTATTTATGAGTTTCTTTTACACTAATAAAAAAAAAGCGAGCTGGTATCGCCGGCGATACAGCCGACCTCAGGGGGTTAACAATCTTGTCTCCATAAATACTAGGCACCATTGTGGCACTAATACGTTTAGTACCTGTGCAGTTCCAAAATGACTTATCTATATCCTTTATAAATCCTTTAAACATATTCTTTATCATTTTTGGTCCATATTTAGTACCATCAAAATTCACCGTCTGCTTATAACAGATTTTTCTTACAACTTTCTCAACAACAGAACAGGAGGCTACTCCTACCTCATTTGTTTGATTCTCTACTGTGATGCCAAATCCAACTATAAAGAGACAGACTACCAGAACCATCATTAGGGCCAACAGTAACAGTCCTACTTCACTCCGGTCATGAGGCAATTCCTGATACTTCCCCTTTAGTCCGGTTCCTCTTTTCACCATCCTGTTGCTGAAAAACACAAAAAGATATAGATGCACAAAAACCTCCTAAGCTTTCCCTATCTGATCTATAATCCATGCGGTCATTCCAGCCCGTTCTCATCCCAAGGCGTCATATATTGACGCTTTTGACATTTCGTCTACATCGAACGCACATGGCACCCTTTAGCGTCAATATGAGACGCAGATAGAAATGGGCCAGAAGGCGCCTCCTAGCGGTCTAACCCTATCCCTACACTACACCTAAACCTACCCATAACCGAACAAAGCTCTGTGCGTCTCATATTGACGCTAAAGGGTGCCATGTGCGTTCGATGTAGACGAAATGTCAAAAGCGTCAGTATTATGACGCCCAAGGATGAGAATGCGTTGGTCATTCTGCTCAGTTTGTTAGGTTTTCTGATAATTGTCCTTTCAACTTTGACCCCCTCTATTGATTTGCCTATACTTAGGTAATCAGGGGTCATGGTGATAGAAACTTTCACCTGCCATAATTCACTGGTCCTATGTGAATCTAGCTTGACTTTTATTCTTTCTGTCCCTGAGAATGTCTGTTGTGACCTTGCTCTGACAGTCAGTGAGGTTTCCCGTACAAAATGACTATATTCTCTAGCCATGTATATCGGATATTACTCCTGAAAAGACATTTTTGTTATCAATTCAACCAGTAAGTCATTCATATTTATTTCTTTATACATTCCTTCCTCTTTAAACTGAATTGAGTAATCATTGTCATGAAATGGATCCCTTACAACCTTTTTCCAAAGGTTCAAGTCAGTATCTCTTTTCAGTGTTTCCTCTAAAACACTGCCCCTCAACATTGGATCAGAGTCCAATGGCATCGGGCCACCTGAGCTTAGCAGCCTTCCCCACAGAAAGGCTTTCTCGCTATCACAGACTAAAACCAGGGGATTTATGTCCCATTTACACATAATTTTATCATCAATTAAGCAGCCTAGACTTGTTTCAGTTTTTCTAGAATGCCAAAATTCTTTCAGACTTGTAAGTATTAACAATCGTTTTCCGATCATTAACTTACACCTAGAGCACTTACTTAGTTGCCCTTGGTTGTCTAGAGTGCATCTACACTCTTGACCTCTAAGACTGTACTTTATCTTACAGTCTATGCAAGCTTTACAACCACAATTCCCCGTGGTTAATTCATATTGCCAGACTGACCAGCGTTGTCTGGACAACCGGCACAATCCACAAATGCTCACATCTCCGCCCGCGCACGATCCCATTGATCTGCCGGAAAAATACCACTCAGGTATAATTGTCATTTGGCTTCTAAGCCAATGCTGACTCCGACCTCCCTAGGTCCTTCCCTCCGAGAGGAGCTGACAAATCTCCTGTTTGCCACAGATCACACAGTCAGTAGGTTTCCTACGGATTGTCGCAGTTCCTGCTTCACAATCCTTATGTCACATCTTCACTAAGAAAGAGTCACTAAAGTCTTTACACACTACAACAGTGCCCTCTGCTGGACACTTAGCGTCTGACTGGAAACTTACTTTTGGTCTGTATACCTTACTCATCGTGAATATTAATCTTTGCTCCCCACAAGATTCCTAATTGACCAAATTCGCTTCAAGCCTAACGGTTGTGCTTGAAGTTAATTCAACTAGGCCTACTTTTTCGGTTCTCGTTTTACCACGAAAACGTACTTGTTTTTGTTTTAATATAACTAAAACCTGTTTTGCCCTTTCGACTTAGGGCTTTTGCTTTTGTCGGTCGATTTAGGAATTTGATCAGTCTTCGAAATCCTACAATTAAGGAAATAAGTTCATAAATCTAAATCCCTAAATCTCCTAGATTTAGATTTTTCAAAAAATCAGTCCTTAAACAAAGGTATTGCACGTACAACCAATCCGCTACCCTGTATTTATCCGCTACTCGGATGGTCGGTTTTCAACCGCCTTAATTAAAATAATACCCTGCTTTTTTGCAAAAGGTCTCCACTTCATGGCCAGTTAAGTTATGTCTGTTATCGCCTCGAACTCATTCGTGCGAACCCTGCTATGTTATCAACCTCTTAAGGCTGTTCAGGACAACAGTAGCCTACCTGTCGCCTGTTAAAATGGGTAGATCTCTATAAAGGTAGAGCAGTTATCCACAATAACTAGGAAGTAAGCGTTTTTTTCCTTTTTTGTTTTAGAACTAAACTAGTCTAGCGAAATCTGAACTAATTTCAACGTTCTATTTCTCAGTTTTGATTTTTCCCATAATCAATATAAATACTGGTTATAACCTTCCTACAATCAGGGCAATTTAACTTAATTTTCTGATCATTAGTTTTTAAGTTCTGAAATATGTAAGCCCATCTGCTGACAATATTTCGCAACATACGTCGTTGGAGGGTGAAACAGTTTATCATGCAGTTTCTGCAGTAAGTCCCCCTCGCTCTGTTTAGTGATCGCTCGTATGCGGATGTATTGGTCAAATTCCTTGTTCCCAACTGCCGCAGGCGTTGTCCTGTATTCTGTGGCTAGACTTATGCAATACTTTCGGTTTCACAACCTTGTAATTTTCGCTTATGCTCCTCCACAGTTCCACCTGACGGTTTGCCTTTAGCGTTATAGAAACTATCCAGGTGTTCAACCAATCATAGCTAAACAAAACCACTGTCCGTTATTAACAAACAGTCCATGTGGTTATTTTCTTTAATAAATAACAATGCCTTCGCTACCGCTGTGACTTCAGCTTCCTGTGCACTTTTGTCATCTTCCTTTTTCTCTGTGGATAATTTGACCTCTCTGCTTAACAAGGAAGCCCCACCATGTTTGTCCTTTATCTGAACTTCCGTCAGTAAAGTAGCACAAATGTGCTTGATTTATTATGGTCTTTTTCTCCTTTTTAGGAGTTTTAACATGTCTAAATTCTATCTGATTGTCACAGATCAGCCTCATTTAGTCCATTTAGACCAAGTAAAAGTGTGAATGCGCTTATTTTCATTCACTAAATTATTTTGCTAATAATTCTATTCCTTCACGTTTAGCAATGACTATTACTAATTTTTCTGCAGCCAATGATTTAATAATCAGCAAATTTCTAGCTACCATAGCTAATATATCTACAGGTAACACATTTTCCTGTCTTTTTTGGTTATCTGTTTTTTTTAGTTTTTTTTATGAGATCCTCTTTAGTTGATTTTAGCCAAAATCTTATCATCATTTAAACCATTTGTCGCGTTTCTTGCATTAATTAAATATCTGTTTAATAAAGCCTCTATTAATTAAATATTACCCCTTTTCTAGATAATTCTCTTTATTGTTTCTTTTATCTCTTCATACACGGATTTATTTATCAGATATTGATTTTGCAGAACCTGAATTCCTCCCATTACGGTATATTCATATTTATCTGATAGTTTTCCACAATCTTTATTGCTTATATTTTTCAAGTAATTTTTCTAACTAGTTTTTGTCAATAGGGTCTTGTTTTATAACCCTATTATTTCCTGAATCCAGGCCGACTTTTTTAGGCCATCTGATTGTTTCATCATTATCAGTATCTTTTTCCTTAATTTATTTAATTAGAATGTTGTCATTTAGACGCATTAAAGTTGTGCTGTCAACTATACACTGCAATCCTTCCCAGGAATATCTATCTCTGGTCACTGATTTCATTTTATTACTGAAACCTTAATCATTATATTCACCTTCAAATTTTATCGCTCCGTTAGGAACTTTCGTTACACTGGATACCTTTTCTAGGTTATCTAACATAAATTTGATTCCCTTTTATTGGACATGTAATCCTTATTTTTTGTCTCCCCATGTCAGAGGCAGTGGGATTATACTTCCCTACTTCTAGTTTTCGGTTCTGCTATTTTGTTTCGTTTGTTTATGTGGGCTTGTTTCTGCTCTTCAGTCAGTTTTGCCCATTCTTTAGGCTCTATAAATTTAGTTCCTTTTCCGGTCTTCTTAGCTGGCCTAACCTGGGGTTTTAACTTTTTATATAAAGTTTCAGGATGTTCATACCTTACTGTCCTAGCCTCATTTTTATCCTTCGATTTACTTTTAGTTTTCTGATAGGCAGTTTCCCGTTTCATCCTATCCCCCTCTATTGGTTTATTTATGTTTTGGCCTAAGCTTTCTCTGGTCCTATTACTTCTAACCGTTTCCCTGTCATATAGGTCCGCTAAACTAGACATTTCTGACCAGTTGGTAACTGTGGCTAGCCTTTTAAGTCTAGCTAAATCTCCTCCATTTGTCCACCCTTGGGGGGCTTTCTCGGAAAGACATGGCCATCAGCCTCTGGTTTTAACCACTTCTGTCTTTTTCCGTAATTCAGTCTCCTTATCTATACCTATCCCTTTGGAGTGGTATGCATTAAGGTTTTCTAGTTTCATGGATATTCCTGTATGATATTTAATCATCAGTCTTACCAGGCTAGTTGAGGCACCTAGGGTTTTCCCCAGATCAGCCACCATTTTTGCCTTAATCATATTGTTATCTTTTGCCCCTTTGAATTTCATATTTTGTAGGAGCTGGATGACTGTAAAACGGTCTTCCTTAATCTGTCTAGCTGGACCGCGCCTAGGTTTAGAGACCACTTTTTCTTCATATTCAAATTCTGACTGTGTCCTCTCCTTTTTAACTGACAAGGGCTTCTTAGAGCACCTGCTTTCTTTTCTCTTTATCAGAGTCTGAGGTGTATGAGCTGGAGGAAGAATCAGAAGGTTCCCCTCCCTTTTTCAACCTCTCGTCTATACTCTTTCCTTGCTAGATCTCTGTTACTAAAAGGGGAAGGTGATACTTCCTTTTTTCCTTTTAGGTGCTTTCTACGGTTTTCTTGGAACTCTACCCTTATTGATGGGAGGAAACCTTGCTATGCGTGGCCTCCCATAATTTTCACAAGCCTTTCATCATTGGTACATATCTAATAAAATATAACACAATGTGTTTTGCATTTGATCTAGCTGTTCTGCTAACATGTGACATTTTACTTTTTTGCTGGTTCCCGGCATATTTAGGATATCATTAGCAGTAAGTTCATAAACAAACTGCATTACTTCTGCTCTGGCCCCTTGAGTGCTGTTGAATGTGAATTCACTGAATTAAGCACTTGACCAGTGCAAGTTAGAAATGTTCTACCGCCCCTGGTATTATTTTCTCTTTTATGCGAGCTGTTTTTCCATTCTTTAGACGGGCTTCCAGATTTTGTTAGCACTATCTCTGCGAGGTATTTTCTCGTCTTCTGTACTTTCTGAGCCGAAACTATGATCAGGCTCTCTACCTATCTGCACTTTGGGTTTATTATCGTTTAACTCTCTCCCTGTTGAAGCTTTGTACGATCTAAACCCTGTCTCTCTTATTTCCCCTGATATTTCCCCTGTCATCAGGGATCTGAACCCGGTTACGACATCTTTGTGTTTAGGAATCGTTCCCGTTTCTAAGAGCATTTTTTCATAGTTTTTTAATCTATTTGACCATAGTCACATCCTGAGGCCCCTTCCATTTCAGTGTACTCTGAAGGGGTGGGGGATTCAACTGTGATCAGAGCTTCCTGATCAGTAACGCCGTTTCTAGTTACTCTTATGTCTATTCCTTTAACAATTGGTACGGTGGTATCACTGTCCCCAATTTCTACAGTAACCTTTTTACTTCGACTTTTACCGCTAACGACTTGGACTAATTTACTTAATCCAGCTTCATTAGAAGTGTATAAAGTATCGTCAGTAGCCAGTAGTTCTTTATTGCCTACTTGCCCTGCGTTTTTTTTTTTTTTTTTTTTTTTTTTTTTTTCTTGTTTAGTTTATCTTGTGGGAGCAAAATTATATTAGTTATTCTCTCCATGACTGTGTGAATCTGGCTTCTCCTCTGAGGATTTTGGTAACTATCTCTTTATATGAGGTTTCTAAATGGGTACTCTATGGTCCCACAGCGCTGCCCTCGAGATCTCTTGTTACCTCTGTCGTGCCTAACCATAGAACTTTATCTCAGGCGTCCCCGTGATACTTTCTATGGTTAGGAGGAAGTATCTGTTCCTGTAACTTCCTCAATACACTATGGAGACATTATTTTGCATTTGGATTTAGCCGTCGTCTTAGTACTTAAACTATTATTCCCTTAGGTTCTTGTGGGTATTATTGGGCAATTAGAAATTGACCCAATCCCGGACGAGCCCCCATGTGGTGAGATCTGGTATTGCTCTCACGTTCCTGATTAACCCCTAGTATCACTGTGTCTAGGTGATCTTTTGCTGTCAGGTCAGAATAGGAATTATTCCCTCAACTTGCTTGTTTATCATTTATACCAGTAAATCTAGGTGTAGTCCCTACACTCCCAAGGAAACAATAATAGACATTACTAACCAGACATATGAATTAAATTCATGCTTACCTTCCAGCCGAATCGCTCTTGGAACCCTTGTTATCTTCGATTAATAAGGATTAATGTATTGCTCTGTCTTTTGCTCTTAGAACTGTTTGTAAAAGCTGAAGTAAGACTTAACAGTGATTGTCTTTAGAAATAAAAGTTTATTTATACAAAAGATTAAAACACTGGTAGTACAAAAATTAATACTTGTAGCAAATCAAAAAGTAAATGTTACAGGATATACAACTTCAGCTTATTCAATCTCAACAGGGCAGTCCTGTATGAGTGAATATTACAAAGACTAATTACCTTATCAGCAGTTCAAGCAATTTCGAGTAAATATGAACTCGTTCCCATCCGAGATTTATCAAGTTACAATATTATAGCAGAGCAGTTCAAACCAAAAGAAATTCAGCCAGGATTATACTAGAAGAGATTCGATTCCTCTCTAGGGATGCAATCCGACATCAAAATCAGAAATGCAGCCCTTAACAGTAAAAATGCAGTCATATTTATACAGAACTGGGTTACATTGTTCCAATACAGTTTCTTGGGTTTTTTCCAGAGGAACTCAGTCTCATGACAGAGTCTTGCGACATCAACCATCCATTGTCTCTGAGGGGTTTTTTGGTAACATTGCTGTTTCCCGTATATGGGCATTCTTGCGTCCTTTCCGTCCTCTGCGCTTTGGGCTTCCATGTATGTGTGTGCGTGCATATGTATCCGGAAGTGTGTTTGTACGTTCAAAATACCTATTAAAATTCGCAAATCCTGCCACAGTGTGTATATATATATATATATATATATATTCTACCAAATTGGTTCACAGTTTTATCAGATTTTATTTTTCCATGTCTAGTAATTGTGCAGTTAATTCTCATACTGTATTTTCAGTTTTGGAATATGTATCCTCTCCCCAAATTTGTCACTAATAAAACACAATAAAAAATATTTAAAGAAAAGTTTACATCTACCTTGTAAATATATTTTTTTATTAAAAAGGTTACAATTACAACAACAATTCAAGTGTAATCTTTCTTTGTAAAAACTAAAGTATACATTTTATCATACATATTTCAAAGTTAAGGATTCATTACTTGAATATAGCCTAGGCTACATTGGAATAAACACTAGCCTATAACATATTATTTGATTACTTTATTTTTGACAAAACATACTATATTTAACATATGAGCAAAAATTGGCAAACAAAAGCTTATTTGAGGTGGCAGATATTTTACAGTAAAAATGTATAATCTATCCAAAACTAATCAACAAAATGTTGTCTTTCAGCGCGCATCTCTACCGTTCATTCATTCACACACACACAGAAACGCAATTCACTTGAGAATGAAAAAAAAAAAACTTACTACAGTATTCCATAGCTCAGGATCCGTTGTCCTCGAAATACCAGCACTTGAGGTACATTTTCCATTATTATTATTCCTCACAGCGCTGCGAGACAGTGTAAACAAGTACAATGATCTGAATAAGCTTGATGTGTTTTCTCGAGCTGATATGGGGGCGTTTGCAGGATTGCCTCAGTCATTTGCGTTTGAATAGCGCACGCTCTCCGTGAGCAGGGTCACATTAAAAATAATTAGCTGAGATGAGAACGACTGACATCTCTCTCTTTTCATACAGATTGCATAAACTGAGAATATTTGTTTTTTTATAAAAATTACTTCATTTAAAAGAAGAAAATTCAAGCTGCATGCCTGTGTGACTGTTTGACTGAGTATTCGCTGAGTTATGGTTCATTTTCAGACGCGTTTCAGAATGGACTTAACTGACAGAGAGAAAGCAGAACTCGCTTCGTGTTTATTTTTCTTTATTTGGCAAAAAGCACAACACTTTGTTTTTATTGTGAGTATACACACTTATATAATACAGACTTAACAGGATCGATTGATGTATGAAACTCCTATGGAAAATCAAAGTCAACAGAGTATTTATGAGTCTCTTTTACACTGATAAAAAAAAGCGATTTTTTTTTTTTAATTTGTGTGAAACATCATGTTTACACTCTCAGAAAATGAAACACAACAATTACAACTGACTTAAAGCCACACAGCCTGAAATAAACTGCAAATAAAAGACAATAAATCTCTCTCAAGATCTCATCAGTTTTTTTTTTTTTTTTGGTTTAGTAGTTGATGTTTGTACCAAATAACACAAGCTACTAAGAGAACACATATGTGAATTGTTGATCACAAAAAAATAAAAAATCTATCTGTAACCTTATCTTAGAAAACAGAGATGGAAAGTCCAGGTTCAGAAAGTAAAAGTCCTCCTCAGTATTTTGTTCCAATCACCTGGATTTGCTAATTCAGCAGAAGAGAGAACTAATTAGTGAAATCAGCTGCACAGCAAAAACTCCAGCGTTAAATGAACTCTCCTGGGAGCAGAGGTGGGAAATCCAGGGGCCAATGAGTAGAAATCCTGCCATATGTTTATTCCACCCATGAACTCAGCAGCTGATTTCACTAATTAGTTCTCTCTCCTGCTGAATTAGCAAATCCAGGTGATTGGAACAAAATACTGAGGAGGACTTTTACTTTCTGAACCTGGACTTTACACCTCTGCATAGCAATGCCACATGTCAGCCAAGAGCAAAGAAATAAACCCGAACTGGACCTTATCGTAGGCAAAAAATCTGTGTATATTAAAGGGATAGTTCACCCAAAAATGAAAATTCTGTCATCATTTACTCACCCTCAAGTTGTTCCAAACCTGTATGAGTTTCTTTGTTCTGCTGAACACAAAGGAAGATATTTGGAAGAATGTTTGTAACCAAACAGATCTCGGTCCCATTGACTACCATAGTATATTTTTTTTCCTACTATGGAAGTCAATGGGGACCGAGATCTGTTGATTACAAACATTCTTCCAAATATCTTCCTTTGTGTTCAGCAGAACAAAGAAACTCATACAGGTTTGGAACAACTTGAGGGTGAGTAAACAATGATAGAATTTTCATTTTTGGGTGAACTATCCCTTTAAATATGGAGTAATTTCAGTCACAGCCTCAGATGAAATCAACTGAAGAGAAAAGAAGACATTAAATCTGTGAAGATCTCAGCAGAGGAGGATTAAACAACTCCACAAACAGCATTACCAGCTTCACTTATTACTAACCAGACTGACTTTATTTCAGGCAGACATTTACAAAAGTTTTATTGAGAATTAACAGGGATTTAACTCTAATGTGTTTCATTTGAAGTCACCATAGCAGTGATTAGTGTTTCCATTCGTTGGGCTCTTAACTCTTATTATATATTTTGCCTTTTTTGACCGTTTTGACAGTGTGTTTGTCGAACACATTTTCAGCAGCAAAGAAAGCTAAAGTGAAATGAGATCAGGTGATGATGGTTTCCTGTTGATGGTTTTATAATCATCATGAAATAGACTGATTCACTGAGGCTTTTATAATCTAACAATTATGTTGTTCCACTAATATATTCACGTCACAAACCTTGTGTTACTGCAGCATGAGATCCAGCAATATAACAATCGGTTTAAATCTTATAACAAGGATTAAAAAAAACAAAAAAAACTGATCTTAACCGACACACACAGATATCAACAATCAGCGTATGAATCTCAACAATGGTGACAATCACAAATATTTAGATAAACAGATTAATTCAGAACATCACTGAAAAGCTACTAATTCACAACAAAAACAACAGCAAAAAATAAAAGCAAATATTTAGAATCAAACAAAATAATAGGACAATTCAGCTGCATAATTTATTCATGTTGCAATGCATGCTGGGAGTTTTGTACTATGCTGGTACCCAGCATTCATTGCAGCAAAGTACTTTTGATTGTCACCATTGTTGAGATTCATACGCTGATTGATGATGTCTGTGTGTGTCATAATAAACTGACTTTTGCATGCTCATGTTTGTTGAAGTCTTCTAACTTATTGTTATAGTATTGCTGGATCTCATGCTGCAGTAACACAGGGATTAGATTAAAATATCTCACTTAATCAATCTCTTTCATGATTATTATAAAACCATCATCAGGTAACCATCATCACCTGATCTCATTTCACTTTAGTTTTCTTTGCTGCTGCAAATGTGTTTGACAAACACACTGTCACAGCAGCCAAAGAAGACAACAGATATAATAAGAGTTAAGAGCCCAACTAATGGAAGCACTAATCACTGTTATGGTGACTTCAAATTAAACAGAGTTAAACCTCTGTCAATTCTCAATAAATACTTTTGTAGACGTCTGACAGGAATAAAGTCAGTCTGGTTAGTAATAAGTGAAGCTGGTAATGCTGTTTGTGGAGTTGTTTAATCCTCCTCTGCTGAGATCTTCACAGATTTAATGTCTTCTTTTCTCTTCAGTTGATTTCATCTAAGACTGAAATTACTCCATATTTAGATTTTGTGGCTCAGATAAGGTCCAGTTCTGGTTTATTTATTTGCTCTTGGCTGACATGTGGCATTGCTATGCAGAGGTGTAAAGTCCAGGTTCAGAAAGTAAAAGTCCTCCTCAGTATTTTGTTCCAATCTCCTGGATTTGCTAATTCAGCAGGAGAGAGAACTAATTAGTGAAATCAGCTGCTGAGTTCATGGGTGGAATAAACATATGGCAGGACTTTTACTCTTTGGCCCCTGGACTATACAACTCTGCTCAAGAGTGTTAACGTGTTAAAATATGAGTGTTAAATTAACACTCAAGAGAGTTAAAGTTAATGAGATAATTAAGTGATTGATTGAGTGATGATTGACCGTTATTGAAGACACCTGATGTTAACAAGCAGAATCACTGACTGAATGAGAAAAAGCACAATTTTGGTCACCATTATGGTGATTGGTGTTTGATTTAGTTGGCTAGTTGACCTTTAAATGTTTAACTTTAGATTTTGTTTGGCTGCTGTATCTGAGTTATAACAGCCAGATGAACAAAGAGAAGAGGTGATCAGGTGGTGTTGGTTATATTTTAACATAATCACCATTAGACCTGAAACACTGAACTCATTAAGAGCCTAATCTCTGACTTAAATGTATTTTGGTCATTACAGCATCACAGTGATTCAACAGAATAAGATCCAGATTTTTCAATATAATCCAAATCATTTCTTATAAGATGTTCTGAGATAGATAGATAGACAGATAGACATTTCATTAAGGCACACACATACATCAATATTCAGTGTATGATTCTCAACAATGGTGACAAAAAGAATTAGGAAAAGGAAATTACTAAGACAATTCAGATCATAATTTATTCATACCGCAATGCATGATGGGAGCCATGAATGAGTTTTGATAGGTGGCACCCAGAATGCACTGCAACATGCTTTATTATTGTCACCATTGTTGAGAATCACAGGCTGATTATTGATGTCTGTGTGTCCAAATAATATACTTTTTCAAAGTCTTTTGATCAGATCGACTTTTAAGAAATATTTTTGATTATATTGAAAATGCTGAAAATAGTATACTGTAGAATCGCAGGCTACTGTAATCAACAAGGTAAACCTAATTCTCTAAATGAGTTTTGTGATTCAGGTCAAATTATGATTATGTCAAAACATTTCTCTTTGTTCATCTGAGAGTTACAACTAGTGATGGGAAGTTCGGATCATTTTACTGACTCTCTTGTTCGATCTCGTTCATCAAAATGAACGAATCTTTTTTCGAGTCATTTCTTTCATTTAAGGGGCTTTAAAAGTTATAATTTTAACAGGCAAATTCCCCGAACACATCCACCTACGCAATCTTGATCATATCCTGAATTAAGAAATCATTATAATGCAGTCAAAAATAATTTACAGGGAACATAAATAATGACTTTACCTTCCGAGTCTTTCGTTCATTTGTCACGTGACAAACGCAATGAACGCATGAACATGTTCATGAACGACTCATCACTAGTTACAACTCAGATACAACAGGCAAACAAAATCAAACGTTATTAGTTTAAGGGTCAAGAGCCCAACTAAAGAAAACACGGATCACCATAATGGTAACTTAAAAAAAAAATAGATTTTCTCCTTCAGTGATTCTGCTTGTTAACATCAGGTGTCTTCAATTATGCTCAATCATCACTCAATCAATCACTAAATTATTATTGAGTCTGGAGCCAAATAAACTCCCAGGAGAGTTAATGTAACACTGGAGTATTTGCTGTGTGAGTTCATGGGTGGAATAAACATATGGCAGGACTTTTACTTTCTGACCCCTGGACTTTCACCTCTGTTAGAAAACGGCATTTATCTGAAAAGTGTTTCAACCGTCCCGGCTCTCCCCTACACTGAGGGGTGTTAATTTAAAACTGTATGAGCAAATATTTATTTGGTACATGTTTACAACTATCCTTTTATATGTTTTAATCTTGTCAGATCTCAGGATTGTGATGGTTGGTAAAACTGGAGCTGGAAAGAGCGCAACAGGAAACACCATCCTGGGACAAAACATGTTTGAAGAAGGGTTTTCTGCTGAATCTTTGACTAAGGAATGCCAAAAACATCAGAGGATAACGGATGGTCGAAACATCTCAGTGATCGACACTCCAGGAAAGTTTGATACTTTGCTCAGTGAAGAACAAGTGAAGGAGGAAATAGTGAAGTGTGTTGAGATGTCTGTTCCTGGTCCTCATGTGTTTCTGCTGGTCATCAGACTGGACGTGAGATTCACAGAGGAGGAGAAAAACACAGTCAAATGGATTCAGAAGAACTTTGGAGAAGAAGCTGCTCGTTACACCATCGTTCTGTTCACTAGAGGAGATCAGTTAGATAAATCTATAAAGCAGTTTCTGACTGAAAACAAACAGATTAATGAGCTAGTCAAACAGTGTAAAGGTGGTTATCATGTTTTCAATAACAAAGAAAAAAATCGATCACAGGTCACTGAACTGTTAAAGAAGATAGAGATAATGGTGAAGGAGAATGGTGGAGAGTATTACACAAATGAGATGTACAAGGAAGCCCAGAAAAAGATCATGATGAAGAAGGCTCAAGACGCAGCTTTAGTAGGAGCGAGTGTAGCGGGTGTAGGAGCAGCAGTAGCAGGAGGTGCAGTACTGGTCGCTGCCACTGGTGGAGTGGCACTGCCTGTAGCTTTAATAGCAGGAGGAGCAGTTCTAACAGGAGGAACAGGTGCTGCTAAAGCCATTGCAGATCAGGTTAAACACATCAAGGGAAAGGTAAAGAGGGGAAGTTCCATGTGTTATGATGATTAATTCTCATTATAATGATCACTTATATTTATTTCCTTTGGTATGTTGTTTATGTCTTATGTATTTCTGTGATTTTCATGTTTTTTTCTGATTTAAGGGATTACTTACAGATTTATATGATTATCATTATTGTTGTTTTGATCATAAAATGCAAAAATTACAAATATTTTGAGTTTGTACATCTTTGTCATGTAAACTTACCTGTAGTCTGGCCACACATTTGAAGATATTTAGCCCTGTTTTGAGCCAGATTTGCACCCCAAGAGATCGGGGTACGATTATTTTACTGCTCCCAATCGCGAGCGAGCGAGCTTCACCTGCCGGATGTTGTGTGCTTCTATGACTGAGACTTGGCAGCCACGAGCATTTAAGAGAAAATTTCATTGAAAAGGCAAAAAATATTATGCTGTACAAGGACAGTGCTGCTATAATTAATAAAGTAAACCTCACTCAGAAATTGGGCTCTGTATGAGTTCAGTGATTCAGGTCTAATAATTGTGAAATAATAATTATGTTAAAACACAACCAACACCATCAGATCACCTTTTCTCTTTGTTCATCTGGCTGTTATAACTCAGGTACAACAGCCAAACAAAATGTAAAGTTAATCTGCACAGAACTGGTCACCATGAGATGCATGAGTGTGGGCTGTCTTGCTTTGATGTCATGCTGATGTGTCCTACATAACTTTTGCAACGGCGAAGCTGCCATGTCAGATTATGCAGTCGAGCGCAGTTGCTCTCCACCGACTGCGTTACTCAAAAGCATGATGGGAAACGACTTGCTGACGACACAGCTTAATGCTCATTGATTTAAACGACCATGATGTATTGTTCTCTTTTAAAATGTTTTGATTTTAACACTCTGATATCACGTGTTTATGTGTATAAATGATATATTAATATTCCCAAACTCTGACAGTGGGATCTTTCTGTGGGTTATGTGATTGTTGTCATATTTCTAAAAATATATTTTTTCACTCCTCCTCTCACTGCAGCCGCCTACTCTCGGATGAATTTCAGGTGAGGTGAGGCGCATCTCAAACAAGCCTAATGTTACTACAATCAACAGGTGTGTGGTCTTACGGTCTGGACGAATCTTCTAGTGTGTGCATTCAGAGGATTATAATTGAAACTGCCCTTATGTCTGCGCTCTCCCACAGTTTTAGATCACTTAAGATTTGAAAATTGTCTAATGTGTCCCAGGCATTAGAGTTTGAAAGTAGCTGAAGCAGAGTTAAAGTTAATGAGATAATTAGGTGATTAATTAAGTGATGATTGTGCATTAGTGATGAACACCTGCTGTTAAGAAGTACAGAAAAAAAAGAGATGAGCAGAAACACAAGAACTACAACTGACTTCTGTCACAGCCTTAGATGAAATCATCTGAAGAGAAAAGAAGACATTAAGGGTTTAAGTTTACACAACAATGATATGCTTAAAACAGAGAAGTTTTTCCTTTGAGTTTTCCATGTACAGTCGACACCATTGTCAAAACGATCCCCATTCACACGGATCCGCAAAAACGACTAAAAACGCTGTATTCTGCTGCCAGGCCATTAGATGGCAATGAAACACTATAGACTTAACATGTAATACGCATGTGAATGATGTCATAATTTTCCAGGGGGGCAGTGTTTCGGAAAACATTGAAGCTTCCCCGGGCGCCGCCATTGATTAGCGGACCTCCACCTGCTGTTAGCATTCCATTGACTCCCATTCCTTTTGGCGTCACTTTGACAGCGAATAACTTTACATCTGAGGCGTTTAAAGACTCCATTTGTCCATTATTTATTTCTAAAGAAACACGACAATGTATAAAAGGCTCCATTACCTTGTATCTTACGTTTATGGCCCCGTAGATGCAGTTTTTGTAAAAATAGGCTAACGATTGCGTCATAACCATGCGACTCTCTGTCACACAGTAGAGAAATTACCGTATGGACAGGAGGAGAAGCTCACGGGCAATCCGGGGGGACGTGGAGGCAAAATGACAAAGTAATTCATCAGAATACTTAGCAAAAGTTGCTCCTGCTTCTAGCTCATGGACACCTCCTACTCACACTCTCCGTCTCTGCAAGTTTCAGAAGGGAATGATTCAGATTTCTCTTGGCAAAGCTACTAGAAGACAGACGGGTTCCTCACGTCACATCTACGTTGTCAAGCTCAGTTTTAGTCTGCGCAGTACGCTCAGCCATCAGGAAGTGAGAGCTTCTAATTGACTTCACTTTTCTCCGTTGAAACCTATGCGGTCGCTGTGTCCAGTTTATATACTGTCTATGTAATTTCCACAGATTCACGTTTTTTTTTTGTCGTTTACATGGAGACCGTTTTCAAAAACTTTGTGTTTTCAGGATCCCAATACGCTGTTGTCGTGTAAATGAACGACCAAAATGCATAAAAAGTTTTACATTTTTAGTTGAAAATGGTGTTGTGTAAACTAAACAAACCCTAAATCTCTCAAAAACTCAGAAGAGGATGATTAATCTACTTATTTCACGTATTATTAACCAATTGGACCTTATTTCTGTCAGATGTCTACAGAAGTTCTTATTGAGATTAACAGAGGTTTAGATGTTGATGTTTTATTATTTCGTTTGACGTACCATCATAGAGATCAGTGTTTGCTTTAGTTGTGCTCTTGACCCACATAAGGTTTTCTTTGTAACAATGCATATGTCGTTGCAAAACAATGAGATCAGCAGGTGTTGGTCTTTTTTAAATGATGAGATACTCATCACGATTCACTGATTGTATTTAATCACTAATTATGGGTCTGTTGTGTCATTATTACCTTTATATTTTACATTATCAACCCTATGAAACTGCAGCAAATCCATCTCAACAATGGTAAAAATCAACAAAATGCAACAAAATGCAAATGCATGCTGAATTCTAGAGCTGCATTTCACTTCATTTTAAACTTCCCTATAACATACGCACACACACACACTTCTCTATAAGCACTTCCCCTATAGTGTAATCTCGTCTGCCATTGCTGAAGTCCATTTTTCTTCGTCAAGTGGATGAGGAAAGTTTATATGGACAGACCCTCGACCCCTTGATTTTGATTAAGGGAGCAAGTCTGCACATATGTAGGCCCTGTCCCAAATGTCACACTTCATGTGCTCTTCTGGACTTACAATGGCCGCCGGATGCATGTCCATTAAGTCCACGAGACCGTAGGGCAGGGGTCAGCAACCTTGTGGCACACGGATGGATAATCACAGAACCGCACACCTCCGGTCGCACGAATGGTTTGTCCGATATGTGCTCTAATTCAGGTTAAAATCTAACACTTATAAGTATGTATAGCTCCTAATTAATAAAACAAGCTGTGACTATATGGAATTATTACCTCAAAATGTACATCCATATGCAAGTTTGAGGGACTTTATTTAAATTAAATACTTAAACCTTTAGCTATTGTATTAATTTATTATCCCTCCACGCGCCACTGTTGGCACGCATGCCATAGGTTGTCGATCCCTGCCTTAAGGTGTCCCATTTGTAATTTTAGGTTTCAGAAGGGTGCTTGTGAACGCTAGCCTGGCTCCGCCCTCCTGCGTACTTCCGCTCAATTTTATTTCCCTTCAGTACTACGTCTGGGATTGTGGTGTATTCTTTGGTTTTCTCCGATCATTTTTTTACCGGTCCAATCAGCGAACAGAGGGAGTGGCTGAGAACGATGACGTTGAGGTCGTGCGCTAGTTTGAGTTGTAGGGTTACGTCACGACCAAACATTAGCGATTGGTGAAAGATCCAGAGTGGCTCTGGGCAGATCCAATAGTTTTAAACTTCAACAGAAAACCTGCCTACAAGGAAGTTAACGCTTGTCAATGGAGAGAGGCCAGACTCTCTGTACAAATGAAATGTACGAGAGTCTGGTAGAACCAGGCTATGTGAATGCCCCCTTTGCGACCAAAATGCACCCTTGATTCACACTCTTGCTGAACCCGGACTGAAGCGAGCTCCACAGCAGACTTCTACCCGACAGTCAAAGCTTTGTTACGTCACAAAAGTGTAGACTCGGAGGAAGACCGCAAGTGTTTAGTGATCCATTTGGGACAGGGCTGTGCATCCAGTCAGCAGGATTTATTTTTAGTTCAACAGAAGGTGTACACTCCCCAGACAGCAACATAGTGTCTGCCCAGATCTGGCCTACATCTGGAACGTGTGGAATCCAGATGTACCAGATGTGGGCCGGATCTGGGCCGACACTATGTTGCTGTCTGGGTCTAGTCAGCAGGGTTTCTTTTTTGTTCAACAAAAGAAAGAAACTCATACGGGTTTAGAACAACATGAGGGTGAGAAAACTAGTTTTTTCATAGTTTGTTTCCCTATAATTTTTGTTTGTGTCATTTTCCTCCAACAGCTCAAGCATTTCTATACACCTAGAACAGAGCAAAAACTATGTAAACTATGTAAAGGAAACTATGTAAATAATGAAACATTCCAAGTAATCAAGGCCTTAGGTATCATTTCATTTTGCACAAATATGGACAGGTAGGTCAGTACTGTTTAAATAAACTGTACTCATTCTAGAGACCAAAGCTCATCTGTCAACACATACTGTACTGTAACTGTAAGAAAGTGCAAATAATGGAATCAGACGTTGAAGAGATGCTGAAGATACAACTGGACCTCAAACACCAAATCACCACCAGGATGAAGGAAAAGCTCAAAAGTTCAGTAAGTACAAACTTTATTCTGAAGCAGTGATGGTGGCGATAATGTTTGAGGAACTGGGAAATGTTGCATACAATTTCAATGATGGTTCTTTATGAACAATACTTCAATGTTTATATTTGAAATTTATTTAAAAAGATTGTTTTTGCTTTTTACTTTTACAGCATATGTTCTTGTTTGCATGTTTTGCCATATATTAATTTCTGATGATTGTTATTTATAAAACTCTTTAAAAAGCCCTTTCAAAGGTTGATATTTAGTTATATATTTTACTATAGAGTGAATTGTTATTTACTGATATGTGTGTGTTTTGTCTCTGTTTGTCAGGAGGAAGCAGGTGTTTGGTGTTGATGACAGTGTGTCTCGGGCTCATTTGTGTTCTTCTGCTGGTCTTCATCACACTGTTCCTGAATGTTTCTTGATAATAGTCTACATAAAAATCACAAACAACACTTACAAAAATGTTTTGTCAGTTCAACTTAGAAAATGTACTTCATGTAGTAAAATCTACAATAACTGGTTTTGTTGAAATTAATTAAATGATTTAAAATGACTGATTATTACTGAATTCAGCCAACCTGAAAAACAAGGTTTTACTGAAGGATATCTGTCTGTATATAACCTGATTTCTCCAGCAAGGTAAAATTACTTAATAAGTTTGATATAATCTTTTTTTAGTTTTATATGATGAAAGTCTTTTTCCCCCTTGATGTTTTACACTCAAAACACGTATTCACTGTCCTTGGAGAAATGTAGGATCTTCTAAGCTTCTACCTTTCAGATTTAAACTCAAAGTTAAAGGGTTATTTATTTACTTATTTAATTTATTTATACCATCATAGTGAAAATGGCAGAACAGTCTACTGAGAAAATGAATATGTGAATATCCTGTTGTTTCACACTTGTGTTTAATAACAGGAAGTCCTCATCGCACAATCTCTATTTCCCATCATCCTCTCTGTTCCTGAACATGACAGCAATGTAAATCATCATTCACTTCCAGTGTATGGTCATCAACACACAGGTCCAGTTTGGCCTGTTTTAGGGTGTTTGAGTCAGTTTAGGTGATCACAGATTCCTCTTGTTGGACGTTGTAGATGCTAACTTGATCACAGGGAAAACTCCACAATGCTTTGAATATATGAGGTTGAATAATATGCAATATGTGTTCAATCATACAGTAGTGTAAGCATACAGAGTTTCAGAGTGAGAATGAATTCTAGATTTATCTGTGTCTGATCTAATAAAAACCACTTCTTGTGTTGGTACTATTTAAAAACACAGCACACATCTTAAAGATCACACCTCATCTGTGAACACATACTGTACTGCACTGTAAGACTGTGAGTTTGAGCTAATAATGGAATCAGGGAACTTTTATGTATGCAGAAATATTAATAACAGATCGAGACCTCCAACACAGAGTTGTTGAAGAATGCAAGAATGGAGGAAAAGATCGAAAGCAAAGTAAGCAGAAAGTGTTTGAGCGGATGAGAAATGTTACGTAAAGTTTCAATCATTGTTTTCTGAAAAAAAAAGAAAAAAAAAGGGTTAGTTCACCCAAAAATGAAAATTCTGTGAGTAATTACTCACCCTCATGTTGTTCCAATATAATATTCTTTTTCAGTATTTTTGGTCTTCAGTTTTAGGCACAAGCTTGGAAAGCAAAAATATACTTTTTTTTATCAGTATTTGAATGCATCAGTTTAAAAAAAAAAAAAAAAGTAAAAATTTTTTTTAATGTTTTGTCCTCGGGGTTCCCCCACACATCAGGATTATTCGTGATCATGGTGGCTCCGACGTTCTTCAGAGCATATCCAGTCACTTTTAACACACCTCACACACCACAGGAACATCTGATCAGATAATCCTGTCAGGTTACGACTGTAACCCTAGTTCCCTGAGAAGGGAACGAGACGATGCGTCGATGACGCTTTGGGAACGCTCCTGCGTGATTGCGCCTGAAGCACTTGTGTCAACTAGTCCAATGGCGAGAGTGGGCGTCACTGGAGGGTGACATGACGACCAGGAAAGGATAAAGGACATCCGGTTTTACATCCGGCCAAACCCACAGGATCCAAATCTCTGGGCTGGGTGAAGATCACGCCGTCCACTTGAGACCGAGGGTCCCTTCTGACTGGAATCTCCAAGGGAGAGCCATCGAGGAGAGACACCGGGTCCGAGAACCAGTAGGCTCGGCCAGTACGGTTCTACTAGTAGTATAATTATTCCATCCCGGCGGACCTTCTTCAGAACTCCTGGGAGCAGAGTAATCGGGGAAAGATGTACAGACGTAGCCTCGGCCATGTCCATACGACAATGTCCAGCCCCAAGGGAGCTGGGTGTGTGAGGGAGAACCAAAGTGGACTGTGCGTCGTATCCTGAGACGCGAAGAGATCCACTTGTGCCTGGCCATAAACCCCCCAAATGTGCTCCACCACCTCAGTGTGGAGCCTCCATTCCCCGGGCCTCAGCCCCTGCCTCAACAGGATGTCTGTTCCTACATATTTATGTAAGAGACCACCGATGTGTTGTCTGTACGGACAAGCACATGATGGTCCCTCAGGTCTGGGAGGAATGTCTCAATGTATTGAAGACTGCCATCATCTCCAGGCAATTTATGTGCCAAAAAAGATGATGACTCCTCCACAGGCCCTGGGATGAATGGCCTCCCATTACCGCTCCCAGCCGGTGAGGGAAGCATCTGTTGAGATATCAACTCGATGGCAAAGAGCTCCCAACACCAGGACCTGGGAAAGGAACCAGCATTTCCTCCATATAACCAAGGCACAGAGACACCGCCGCGTAATCTTGATTGAACAAAGTGGGTTTCCCCTCGGGGAGAACCCTCTGGTTCTGAGCCACCACTGCAAGGGTCTCATGTACAGTAGGCCAAAGGGTATCACATTGGACGCTGCTGCCATGAGGCCCAACAGTTTCTCAAACTGTTTCACAGTGCGTGACTGGCCTAGCTTCAACTCTTTTGTGGCTGTGAGGATAGCAGCTACACGAACGGGCTATAGTGTGGCTCGCATCATGACTGAATCCCATACCACACCAAGGAAAGTGGTTATCTGTAGTGGAGAAAGCACACTCTTCTTAGCATTGAGTCTCAACCCCAATTTCTTCATCTGAACGAGGACAACATCTCGATGCCGAACCGCTAACTGCTCTGATTCCGCCAGAATCAGCCAGTCATCATTGTAGTTCAGAATGCATAGCCCCACAGCCTGGCGGGGCCAGAGATGCATCTATGCACTTTGTGAATGTGCGGGGTGATAGAGCTAGACCGAATGGAAGCACCCGATAATGGTATTCTTGGCCCCCAACAGAAAACCTCAGAAACTTCCTTTGTTGAGGGAGGATGGAAGTAAGCGCCTTTTAAATCTATTGTGACAAACCAGTCCTCGGATCTGATTTGAGTCACAATGTTTTTGAGTGTGAGCATCTTGAACTTGAGTTTCATGACTGCACGATACAACAGACGAAGATCTAAAATGGGACGTAACCCCCCATCCTTTTTCGGAACAATAAAGTAGCGGCTGTAAAGCCCTGATTCTCTGTCGGGTGAGTACACCTGCTCTATAGCTCCCTTCGCTAATAGAGACTCTACTTCTTGCTCCATCACCAGAGCCTGCTTGGGATGTATTAACACGAGTAGAACCCCGTTGTAACGAGGTGGAGGAGAACGAAACTGGATTCTGTAACCTCTCTCTATTATCTGCAGGACCCATGGAGATATATATTCGGCAGATTCTTCCACTCTGTCAGAAAATCTACTAAGGGCCTCTGGTGTTGTTGTAACAGCCACTTCGGTGACCTGAAGCATCCTGGCAGGAAACAACCAAACTGACTGTTTTTGAACCCCCCTCAGAGGGTGCGAGTTTAACACTGTCGTGGTGACACTGAGCCATGTGCTCGCTGGAGACCGCTGCGCCCCGAGGCACCAAGGTTGGCGAGGTTGGCAGAACGGCCTCCTGAGGGCACTGAGGTGGGGCGGGCACCGTATACTGAGATGTACACCGCTCCATCCCGATCGGGATTGCCCTCAGAGGTCTGACACTAGTGGCATCAGGACCTTGGCCGAAGCCTTTTTCACAGAAAAAAACCAGTCCTCAGATCCATCTTCTGCTTTTAGTATAAAATTTACTTTATTTATTGATTTTTTCAAATAATTTCTTACATGAATTCGTATTTATTTCTAAATAAACGTATCAGTCTGAGACCAAAATAAGTTTCTTCATCATCTCATAAATAAAACTAAACAGAGATTATATACTGTTAGGAACCAGGGAGTGTGTATTTGCTAATGCATATGAGTGTGTGTATGTGTCTTTAGAATTATAAGGGGTCGGGCCTATACTTTCCCCACCACAAATACTAACCGGTGTATGATCTACACACTTTACATAAAAACCCTGTGCTTTCATTTTCTTTGAGGACTTTCAATAGTCTCAGCGCTTTCATTCTTTTCACTGGTGCACTAAATAGAGATGTAATGTGTATGTCCTCAAATACCATTTGAAAAAACTCAAATGTTAAATAGAGATTCGAAAGTAAATTGACTTAGTGCAAGCTTTCATTTGTGAAAAAAAACAGATCAGAGGGAGTGTGTTTTGGTGTATCCGTTTTTTCCTTTTTTTGCACTTGAAATGACTAAGCAGGACTCAAATAGCAGATCTTCAATGCATCAGAAGCTCTTGGACGGACAGCTTGAAAACTACCTGTAAGTAGATGTTCATTTTATATCAGAAACTGTTTTTGCTGCTGTGGTATTCATATAGGTAAGAATAGATGCGCACACACACACACACACACACACACACACACACACACACACACACACACACACACACACACACACACACGCACACGCGCACACACACCAACTTAAATGAGTGACTATAACAACCTGATCAGTTACAATTTATAGTTGATATAAGGTTTTTTTTTTTTTTTTGTAGAAACAGTAGAGGTTGGAGTCTGTTTGATTGAGTTGGACAGGTGTCTTTTATACAGGTAACGAGTTCAAACAGGTGCAGTTAATACAGGTAATGAGTGGAGAACAGGAGGGCTTCTTAAAGAAAAACTAACAGGTCTGTGAGAGACGGAATTCTTACTGGTTGGTGGGTGATTAAATACTTATGTCATACAATAAAATGCAAATTAATTATTTAAAAATCATACAATGTGATTTTCTGGATTATTGTTTTAGATTCTGTCACTCACAGTTGAAGAGTACCTATGATAAAAATTACAGACCTCTTTGTAAGTGGGAAAACCTGCAAAAACGGCAGTGTATCAAATACTTGTTCTCCCCTCTGTATATATATATAGAACAAAGTAACCAAAGCATCAAATACACAAGAAACAGACTTTACATCAGTCCAGACCACAATGACTGTCACTCTCTCACAAAGGGTCAAAGAGAACGAATGAGTCTTAATGTGGGTGATGAACATGTTTGTATTGGTTGTGGTCTGAACAGATGGGTAAATTATTCCACAACTATACAATAATCCATTTTCTAGTCTAGAATGATATCTGAACACAGGCTTCTGTCACTAATTTGACGCTGCTGTAGATCACTGATGAATCTTCCTCAGTCTGAACAGTTGATCGCCTAAACAATCAAAATAAACAGGAGTACAAAAATATTATAGCTGATATAACATGTGCTGGTTGAGCTGGTGCTGGTAAAGCTGCACTGGTTAAGTTAGTGGTTAAGCTGGTACTGGTTAAATTGGTACTGGTTAAGTTGGTACTGGTTAAGCTGGTGCTGGTTAAGCTGGTACTGGTTAAATTGGTACTGGTTAAGCTGGTGCTGGTTAAGTTGCACTGGTTAAGTTGGTACTGGTAAAGTTAGTACTTAAATTGATATTGGTTAAGCTGGTTAAGTTGTTTTTCTCACCTCACTGCAGCATCAGGCTAATGAACTCTTATATCATCATATTGACATTCATTCTCCTCTGCTCTCTTAGTCTCTGTCTTTCTGTGATATTGGACAGTTGTGTACAGGATCTCCTCAGTATCTCTGGATTCAGGAGTTTTTCCTCTGAATCTTCTGGGTTTCACACTGGTATACAGAGCGTCATTGGCTGAATCCAGTTCAGAAAGAGGCTTGTTGATTGCAGGAGAAGAAAAGGACAGAATGAGTATCAGAAGTGAAATAATCAAACTGATTGTAAACATACTAATGATTATCACATTATTAGAAAATAAATATATATTAAAACTGTAACTATATCAGAAATTTTAACGAAACCATGTAAAAAATAAGTGATTTTTTTTCTCATGTCAAAAGTGATTTCTTTCTTCATGTGTCACACCACCTGAGGGCGCTGTACATACAGTTTGAGAATCACTGGTCTAAAAAGAAAGAAATATTAGTTTATGAATGTTTTTACTGGATAGTATTGATAAAGACTAACAATTGATAATGTTAGTTTCCCATACAGTCTGAAACACAGATAACAGCTAATCGATTCATTCTCTGCTTTTGTGAAGTCATGTGTCATGAGCTGGGTTTGTTCTCTCTCTCTCTCTCTCTCTCTCTCTCTCTCTCTCTCTCTCTCTCTCTCTCTCTCTCTCTCTCTCTCTCTCTCTCTCTCTCTCTCTCTCTCTCTGCCTGTCTATGTTCCTGTTCATCGTTGTAATTAGCGCTTTCGCTGCTTCTCTGTGACACCTGTTCTCACTTTAGACTCATTACTTTCTCGTTTGTTCTTGGTCGGATTATTACGTGTGTACGTGAGTCATGCCTGTGTTTTATGTTATCTCCATGAAGATTTAGCTTGTGTTATCATGTCTAGTCTAGAGGAGTTGTGCTCGTCTTGTGTGCTTTCTCTGCCCTGTCACCCTGCTGGCCTTCTACTGTTTTCTATCTGCAGCTTTGTGGCCACTTACAAGGTCTGTGTTACTGCCCTACGCATAGGCGTAATTTGCGGGTGGGACATGACGTCCCCACCACTTTTTGCTACGGTCGATATTGTCCCAACCACTTTTGAAACATCTCGCGGCACGAACCAATACAAATAAATAAAACATCTCCAGTTAACTAGCAGAGTATTCATTTTGTTTGTTTGTTAAATAAGAGGCGATTTAGCGCCATGGTTGCCAGGGTAGCGGTTTTCCCGCACAATTGGGCTATTTTAAAAAAGGGGTTGCAGGAAAAATTACAGAGTCGCGGGTAGCGTTTTTTTTGGGCTACATTTATAATGTGCCGCGGCCGCAAAAAAAAAAATAAAAAAATTGTAGACAAAGATAAAATGATCAAATGAAAACCTTTTATTAGTGGGTGTTGATCCCAGGAATGAATACTTGGCAACAACTGCTGCTGCTCGCGAGACGCAAGTAAGAGTGTCACATGTGCTTTTGACTCAACATCACAGATCAAGCATCATCACATCACTCACATGAGAGCATTGTAGAAGCGTCGGTTCGGTTGTCCGTGGATGAACAAGCAGCATTCTAAAATGTCAGGTAAATGGGGAAAGTGTGAAAGAAGAAGTATCACAAAGAATGGGCGACAGAGAAAGGATTAAAGGAGTGGATTCGAAGTGTTCGAAGTACACTTAGAGCTCACCACGGTGTAAGTAAGAGCTCACCACGGTGGTCTGGTAGCTCATGCTGCGACTGAAAAACATTACAAAAATGCGTCTCCTTTCTCAAATGCCAGAACATTATTTGACACAGGCAGTTCCTTTCTAAGAAATAATGTACCTGTGAAAGAGGCAGAGTTGAAGCTGGCTGCCCACGTTGCTTGTCACTCAAGCACTTCAACTGTTGACCACTTAGGAAGTGTTGTGGAAGAAATTTTTAAAAAGGCATTAGTTTACATAGAACGAAATGCACAGCACTAATTAATTCAGTGATAGGACCAGTAGTACATGAAGACCTTCTGGAGGATGTAGGAAGTGGACCATACTCTCTTATTGTTGATGAGAGCACTGATGTCACGACCAAAAAACAACCGTGTATAGTCATCAGATATTACAGCAAAAAGCTCTCACGAATCATTAGCACTTTTGCAGGAATGATCAATATAGTAGCTGGTGATTCACTGACCTTATCAAATGCTTAATTCAAATTCCTGGATGAAAACAAATTGTCCATACTGTATTGCATCGGTCTTGCAACTGATGGCTGTAACACAATGTGTGGGCCACATAATTCAGTGCTACAGAAATTCCGTGACCGCAATCCTCATATTGTCTACATAGAGTGTGTGTGCCATTCTCTTCAGCTCTGTGCATCAAAAGCCGTCAGTGTCCTCCCCAGAAATGCTGAGTACATGGTTTCTCAGACCTACAGTTGGTTTTCAAATGCCACCCAGCGTCTCCACGCGCGCCCTCAGATCACTTGGACGTGGCTGTGTTCAAGAGGTAAAAACGATATAAATACTGTTCGTTTTCTCACACAAACCGCTCGTTTCGTGTCTTAGGCCATCAATGTGTACTTACGATGGGGAATTGTTTAATTTGGACGATGGGGAATTGTTTTAATTTAGACTCTGTGCATGCTCTTTGAGATAGTGACCATAGACCTGCATTATATGACTGACAGACAAGAACGGTTTGACCTAAAAATATCAAAATTGAAACTACTGCGGAAAAAAAGACACCTACATCTTGGATGCCCTTGAGGTAAGCTAAAACATACCAAAATTTTATTTCAAAGTGAACTATCCCTTTAAGGCCCTTTGTGGGAATCCAGCCGTTGTCTAATCTGATTGGACACTGGAAAATTGGGCTAGTTTTCATTCCATTTGGGCAGGTTTTGAGTTGTCATTGGGCTGGAAATATTTCTGGGACCTGGCAACCCTGTCTAGCGCTGAAATGTGTTGTTTTTTAAATCAAGTGATCAAAGTGCTCGTTGCCGCTGCGTTCAGTGGCGCGGATACTGTGTTCTCTTGTGGCTCGCACACAGTCTTCACTCGGGCGCACGCTTCAATCCGTTGTGGAGACTCTCTATTCATTCCGGTGAAATTACAAAACAAAATGCAAACAAAAATAGTCCCTTCCTGATATACAACCACTGATAAACATAATCGGTTTTGCTAAAAAAAAAATATATATATATATATATGAGTGCGGATTAGAACCCGGAAGCTCTGACATGCTTGGCAAAAGTTCTGCCACTGGACAACTTAAATACACGCTTAAATTAGTCGGATCTATGTATTTAATGACGTGAAAATTCTCACCACTAACAACATATATTAGACCTCATTAAACGACAAATTAAACCCAATGTACTATTTAAATTGATTGCTGGACATCGTTATGTTATTGTTCATACATCTGATTTATGATTTAGCATTGTGTTAGCAACGCTTTTTTATTAAACATGTGTATTACATTAGTAAGCTACAGGACATCGTCTTTCAAAACATGACCCGCGTAAAAAAAAAAAAAAAAAATCCCCAGCACATTTCAAACCAAACTGACGCCCATGGCCCTACGTGAATTACCAGCTCTGCAAACTATCACCAAGAGTCTTCCGTTTCTGCTGACCTACTGTAAAGTTCACTGACTGTGAGTTTATTCCAGTTCTGTGTCGTTGCATGACACACTGCCTATGTTATTTCTTCATTAAAGACTATTGCAAGAACTTGCCTTTGTACGTGGATCCTCTGTTTCTTCTGCCATCATGTTCAGATTTACATCTTTCACTGTGAGATCTTCAGATTTAACACTCCTTCGTTTCTTTCTGTTATAATCACAGACATTAACAACATATGGATAAATGTATCAATTTAAATGAAAATATGAATGCTGTTTTTGAATATTACTAATAAAACACAAATGAATAATTTCCTTTTACATCAGACCAAAAGTGAACTTGTACAATCACTGCAGTTTTTTTTATTGAGCTCACATTATAAACAGGATGATGATGAAGATGATGATGATGATGATGATGAATAATCCTCCAGATGCCGCTGTGATCACAATCACATTCCCACCAGCAACATGATGAACTGAAAGAGGAAGATCATCATGATTAACTCTCCAAACTGATGAATGATGTGAAGATACAGGAGTGTGTTAATAAAAGCTTCACCTGTGACAGTTACAGCGTCTGATCTCTGAGATCCATGTTGATTGTGAGCCTTACAGTAGAAGCGTCCACTCTGTAGTGCACTGAAACTCTGTCCAGATCCAACAGCTGAGGTTTCATTCTCCTTAAACCAGCTGAAGTTCAGAGCAGGAGGGTTTGAGTCACTGATGCAGTTCAGAGTCACTGAATCTCCCTCCACTATTACACCAGATCCACTCATCAACACTGAGACGTTCCTGGGAGGATCTAAAACAGGACAAAAATGAAAATTCACAACAAATATTAGAAAACTATGAATTTGAAGTTTTTGAACATTGTGCAGGTGATCATTAACTCACACATGACGTTAAAAGTCACATTATCAGAGTATTTCTCTCCATGTTCATTGATGGACTTGCACTTGTATTCTCCACTGTCATCAGAGCTGATCTTTGAGATGTTGAAGATTCTTCCAGATCCTACAATCGTTCTTCCTTTAATCCAGCTGATTTCTGCAGGAGGGTTTGAGTCACTGATGCAGTTCAGAGTCGCTGAATCTCCCTCCACTATTACACCAGATCCACTTATCAACACTGAGACGTTCCTGGGAGGATCTAACACAGGACAGAATTTAATATTTAAATCATCTCATTTAAACAAAATCTCTGTTTTTTTAAAAGAACAAATGAATCTGTACTCACACGTGACATTGAGCTGAACAGCAGGAGAGATGTGAGTGTGTCCGTCTACAGCACAGCTATATCTGCCTGAATCCTCTCTTCTGACTGACTGCAGCAGGAGTTCATTGTTTCTGTCTCTTCTCTCAGTTAATGGCTGTGAGTTTCTGTACCAGATGAATGTTGCTCTGTCAGTCAGAGCGCAGCTGCTTTTACATCTCAGATTGACTGAATCTCCCTCTGTCACTCTCTCAGGAGACTCCACCTGAAGATCTGAACACAACACACACATTATATCTAGTGCTGCTGTCATACACTGATTATTATTCAACATAATGCACAGAAGAAGAGATAAACCTCACCAAAGTCACCTGTGACAGTAAGAGTCACTCCTGATTTACCAGTATATCTTCCATCAGGTTTATCAGTTGTGAATCTGAAATAGTACATGTGTGAATCCTCCAGTGTCACATGACTCAGTCTGACGGTGCAGTTCTGCTGTTTATCTCCCAGATACTGAAGCCTCTGACTGTATTCAGGGTCCTCAGACAGATCTGGAGGCTCAACATCTTTCTTTTTATCTTTTGTTTTGGTCCAGAACACTCTCATGATCTGATGTCCAGTAGGGTATGTATAAGTGCATCTCATTATCACTGTTGAGTCCTTTAGTGCACAGATGTGTGAAGGACTGTAACTCACACTCCAATCATCACTAGAAACCCCTGAAACACAGAATTCATCATGATGAAAATGTTGGTTTATAAATTACAACAGACCATGAAAACATTTACATTTTTACATTTACATTTATTCATTTAGCTGACGCTTTTATACAAAGCGACTTACAATGCGAAAACAGCCTTAATGCGCTGATTCTTGATGCCTGTGAGTGTCTAAATGTTGTTCATGCGATTGTTTTTAAATAAAAAAATTGGACGATCGGATCTGAATCATGGCAATATTAACATTGAAAGATTTGAGATTATTAACAATCCACTTTTAATCAGGGATGAGATTTGTGACTCACTTCACTAAATGATAATGACAATGATTTGACCTGATCATCTTTGTTTTTGGCTTCATTACCAACAAATAATGTGTTTACACTTTACAAAAACCACAAACTAACATGGAAACGTCAGGAGTCAAGAGCCCAACTAATGCAAACACTGATCACCACTATTTCTCATATTCCTCGGTTATTTTGCTTTATTTTCTAGATTCAATCATAGGCTCGTTCTTACGTACTAGAGCACATACTCTTGAAAATATTTTGACAAACTAAAAGACGTAAATTTAATTTGTATGTATTCTAAATAAAAAATACAGATTGTACTGAATGTCAGCTTGCTTATTTTGCTCAAGATAAGGATTTACTGAGTCCACATGTCATGCAAACTAGAAACTCTGCTTCTAACCCCAGGTCGAGATCTGTCGTTCCAAACACACAACTTTGCGATGCTGTTTGTGAATGTTCGTTAGAACTATAGTTTCGGGAAACACAGACTCGTTGAACTATGCTGATAACGACAGAACTTGCGACCATAATTGGCTAACAATGCTTTTGTGAATTTTTTTAGTAATAAGTGAAGCTGGTAATGCTGTTTGTGGAGTTGATTATAATCCTCCTCTGCTGAGATCTTCACAGATTTAGGGTCGGTTTACACCACACCGTTTTCAACTAAAAACGTAACACTTTTTATGCATTTTGGCCGTTCATTTGCACGACAACAGCGTTTTGGGTGCCTGAAAACACAAACTTTTGAAAACTGGTTTCAAAGTGCAAGTTTTTGAAAAAGGTCTCAGCGTAAATAACAAAAATGCGGATCTCTGAAAACGATGATGTCATGCACATGCGTAGTGTTCATTCTATAGTGTTTCATCGCAGAAACAGCACATGTCAAAATTACAAATGACTTATTTCTAGCTCTGACCAAGGCTGTATCTCAATACTAGTTTTCTTATATTCAATTCAGATAAGACTGAGGTATAATTTATTGGACCAAAAAGCTGTACACATAATCTCTTAGAATATCATTTGAATTTAGAAGGATGTACTGTAACTTCATCCTCTACAGTTAGAGACCTGGGAGTTATACTAGACGGCAACTTGTCTTTCGAAAATCATATTTCATGTTACAAAAACAGCCTTCTTCCACCTCAGAAACATCGCTAAGCTATGGAACATCCCTTATGGAACAAAAATATATGGGAATATACTGCAAAATATAATGCAATATATTACATATTACATTTCCATATGGGAAACTAGTGCTTATATTTTTCAATATACTGCAATATATGAATTGACCATGTATGTCTCTCTCTCTCTCTCTCTCTCTATATATATATATATATATATATATATATATATATATATATATATATATTCTATTATTTTGAATATATATTTGAATATTACAAAAAATATAAGAAATATATAACACTATCTCTCTCTCTCTCTCTCTCTCTCGCTCTCTCTCTATCTATCTGTGTGTGTGTGTGTGTGTGTGTGTGTGTGTGTGTGTGTGTGTGTGTGTGTGTGTGTGTGTGTGTGTGTGTGTGTGTGTGTGTGTGTGTGTGTGTGTGTGTTTATGCTGCATGAGTAAATATGAGTGAATATATTACACATGCAGGACCATTTTTGATCACATATACATCTATATATTATGAAGTGTACTAAATATAAAATTACATACATTATGATTTATTAGTAAATATATTGTCACATATCTTTCAATATATGAAAAGCGGCAATTCCTTCAGAATTATTCAATATAATATAAACACAATATATTATTCTTATACATTTTCAAATATACTGTTAAACCATTTAATTAATATATTGATCAATCATATATAGGGAAATATATTTTTCTTTTCATAAGGGATTCTATTTGTTTCTGGTGCAGAAAAGTTAGTTCATGCATTCATGACCTCTAGACTAGATTACTTCAATAGATTACTAACTGCAAATCGACTTACACCAAAAGAGTAACACCTCTGACATGACGCAGAAGCGCAGAGGATAGAGCAAACCAAAACACCGGTCACGATTTAGAAGTTTAAAATGATATATTTTAAACAGAAATATCGTAGAATTTTGCTATAAGAGAAGAGGAGCCCGGCCCTATTTGTTTGAACCGCAAAGCTTTCGCTTCTTCTACATCCTACGTCATACATTGCTTCAGAAGTCACTCATTTGGTGCAAGTCGACTTGCGTATGGCCGTCTGCCGGAAGCCAGTTATTTTAGTTTATAAAGTTTTAAATATGGATATTTTTCTTACAAAAACGCATCTCTTCGACTCAGAAGGCTTTCATTAGCCCCCCGGAGCAGTAAGGATTACTTTTATGACGGATGGATGCGCTTTTTTGGGCTTCAAAATCAAGACCGCCATTCACCTCAGGACCACTACTCGACCTGCTCCAAGCGGGATTCAGGCTGGGGACTCCAGCATGGGAGTCAGGCGCACTAACAAGGAGGCTAAAGACCGCAGTCTCTAACGTCAGTCGCTAGTTTGACACTTGAGGCCAGGGGAGTGAGGTTTACACGCACAGCTCTCACTGGCTTACGTCTGTTACACACCTCATAACCTTGCACTGCAGTTTAGAGGTCCGATCCTAATATCGTGCAACACAAGATTACATTTCCCAATGAAAGACAGTAGCGGTCGGTAACTCTGGTGTATTTTGGACGGGAGAGTGTGGTCTGACAATAGCAAAAAATAACGCTTTAGGAAAGTTCTCAGTAGGTTATTTTTTGGCAACTAAAGAGAACCATCCCAGAACGTTCCTGCAGGTTAGTTTTAGATTTTATTTTTATAATCATATTATGCTGAAATGTGTCATTTTCCATAAACTTAAGTATATGTTGCAGATACAGTTTACTAAAACCTGGATAAGATCAGTCAAAATGCATTTAAGCCAAGGTTAAGAGTAGGCATGACTGACTAACATTAATATATCAACCTCTTTATTGAATATTCCTGGATAACCAAAACAACCTTTACAAATACATGTTTTGGGAACATTCCCAATTGTAGACAAAAGCCCTATTCGCACGGGATTAGTATTACCCCTGGACCTCTGTAAGTAAGAAATTACCCCCTGACGTCTGTGTTTTTGGTGGCTCATTCACACGGGCAAATAAATGTTCGTAATTCCCTCGAGTTTACGGACTTTACAGCGCGCGCCCACCCATTCACACTTCACTAGCTGAACGTGCTGAAACGAAGATCGCGCTGCAGTATTGCAATTCAAAAAAAAAGAACTTATTTAAAACCAATTTATTAGAGAAATATATGATATATATTATAGAATATGATATTATTGTATAAATATATAATATATCTTATTTTTCTTTTATTCTTTGTCCATATTTACAACAAGCCTGCCTGAAGAAGGTATTATAAATACTGAAACGTCGCGATAGGCTAGTTTTTCTATTCATTTTATTTGGTTTATTTCATTTTATATCATTTTTACTCTTTCACACTTTGATTTCTTGAGATACTTACAGGATGGACGTCTTTAAAGGCCGTGTGAGACAAAGAAATGCTCCACGATACAGACTACTAAATTACACTACCACAAAAAGCGTCCAAACTTTCCAAAAGAGTTTCCATGTTGCGCCAAAATACTTAATTTGACGTTTCCATGACAACGGTCCGAGTTGAGCTTCCGGATCACGTCTTTACTGTAGTTTGTTTTCTCTTTTGCAGCACTTCATAGTTTTTATTGGAGAAAAACTATAATCGGATTGGAGTAGAGCATAACGAGAGATTTTATTGTTAATATAGTTTTAATACAGACGTAAAATGGACTGTTAAACGGCCCATAATGGTTATTACGTTCGTTAGGAAACGATAGGCTCACAGAAAAACAGCCCAAATCACAGACATGGGGATTCGCACAGGACTGGTATTATCAGAGGACCCCTGTGTTGGCCGAAATACGGTAGGTAATTTTCAGGGGAATTTTTACAGACATTTTTACAGACATGGCAGATTCGCACAGGATAAAAATCACAGACGACCTCTGCGATTATTACAAATTACCGGAGGTCCCTAGGTAATACTAATCCCGTGCGAATAGGGCTTTAGTCTGGCCCAAAACGTAAAAATTTGCAACCCGCAACAATCTGGGGGGCGTCGCCCAATTCAAGGCTTCTCGCAACTGACTTTTTGTCCAAAAATACTCAATTGTGTGGTGCCATTACGATTATTTTACTGCTACCGATCACGGTGGGAAACATGTTTGATATTTACGACTCCTGTACGGGCTGCCAATGAGAGCGAGCGAGCTTCACCAACCGGGTGTTACGTGCTTCTATAGCGGAGACTTGGCAGCCATAAACATGCCACGAAAGTGGAGTATTGAGAAAGAATATCACCCATATCCGTTTTTTCTCCCTTTTTTTTCTTCCCGTAAAACAAAACTCACGCCAGGAGTACCAGCTGATGCATTGATCGTCCTCCATTTGTATTTCTTCTCAAGTCACGTTTGATCACACGAGTCTCCATGAGATGAGACCTCGTCTCACGGTGAAAATGTTACTACAGTCGAGAGGTGTGTGGTCTCGCAGTCTAAACAAAGCTTCTAGTATGTGCATTCGGAGGATTACAATGCTAAAATGTCTGTCTGTGGTCTCCCACAGTTTTAAAATCGGTTAAGATTGTGTCCCAGGCCTTACGCAGATATTAGATGACCCTACACCTGTGAAGAGATGACGCCAACTCCTGCAATGACTTCAGATGACGCCAACTCTGAATCAACACACACCACGGCCAAATTCCCCATTTTGTAATCATTGCTTTAACATACTCATTGTTTTTGCATAAATTAATGCATGGGTTTGTTAACTGCATGATTTGTATTATCTTAGAACTGTACATTTCTTAAAATGTAACATTACTTTGACATAGTCGGCTCTGTTAACAGATTACTCTGAGCTGTAATGTAGACACATGCATTTTCTGTAAAGCTGCTTTGAAACAAAGTGTATTATGAAAAGCGCTTTACAAATAAATGTGAATTGAAATGAATTAAAACTCGGGAAACATAACATACATTATGAGGTTTCTTTCTACTTGAAAACAGCGCCTTGTTATACCGTAAATATTTTAAGAAAATCTTCTCAGAATCTTTTGCCTGAGAGATAAAAATAAATTGATCTCAGTGTGTATTACTTCATCAGCTTTGATGGAGGATGATGCAGAAATAAACTCACAGAGTTCGTGTGAAACCATTGCAAAGGAAGTCATGCTGCACTATCAAATAATCAAAGACATTATAATCACTGATGATTTAAAAACTGATATTAAAATGTGAGTTTTATGGCTTTTAGTTCATGTCTATCAGCTCTGAGATCTTCTGCTAACAAAGTCCTTTGACACACAAACCTTAACAATATCTCCACATTGTCTTCTGAGAAAACGAGCCAAAAATAATCATGATCTGGCTATAGACAGATGCTTGTCCAATCAAATGTTCTGATGAGTGAGAAAGTCCCTCCCCTGAACCACCTGACACTGACTAGCAAGTAGCAAATTAGAAACTCATGTTCAAGACTAAAAAAAACTACTGGATATTTATAAAATAAATATGCCCATGCCTCAGCCAAACTTCCTGTTTCAAAAGTAAATACATCAACATAACACAGAAAACTGCTCATTAATCATAAAAAAAAAACTTCACTATAAACATCAGAATAAAAGGAAAAATCGAGCAGCAACTAGTTGCTTTAGCGCCTCAGAAGTTGAATGTAAGAGAGACTCACCGTGAATCAAGAGCAGAAAGAAGATCAGAGGAAGAGGAGGAGCCATTCTGACCGACATCAGCATAACATATATCTATAATACAGCATTAAACATCACTTATAAGCTCATAAACAGTGTATGTTCATCACCCTAAACAGCTCTTAGTGTTAATAAGATCTTTTCACATCTGAAGATTATTAATGCACAACATCAGTGTGTGTAAATGAACTGATCATTAGATAAAGAGAAGATATTCCTCATGTCAGGAATCATGTGTTATATGAGCATGTCATCTATAGAAATAATCATTTAATCATTTTCATTTAATTACGAATGGTGTTGAAGCTCATCAGATCAACAGAAACCAAATGACTGACTGCATTAACACATGCACTTTTGAATCTAAAGATCGATTAGTAAATGATGCTCTTACCCGTTTCACCAACACTCATGACCAGTGACAAATGAACTGAATAAAACCAGCGTTGGGTTTTTATGTGGTCAACACGTTATATTTAACACAGGATATGACACTTCAACCAGCGCTGATAGCGGAAGCAAAGTTTAAACATGGCAACATCAGAGACAACATTAGACTAAAGTGATAAAAGTTAAACTGGTGAAACTCAGTCATTATAATGTTTTCAAACTTATGTGCATATTTAATGCACTGTGAGGAGGAAAGGAATGTGGAGTGAGGAAGCTTCCAGAGGAGTTACAGTATGTGCAAGGAACAGTTTAATTAGGTTCATTTTAGCAAATTTCTCTTTTTAAATATTGTGTCAGAACATGTTTATTGTTTAAAAGACTGATGATGTCCGCATACTAAAGAACCAAGAAAATAATTGATTGTGCATTTGATAAATCTTGACTAATCAATAGCAATTTGGTAATAAAACAAACACTAAGAACTTTTCAGTAATAATTAACAGAGTAATAGAATACAGAAATGTTTAATCCTTACGTCCTAATGTTTAAACCTTATATTAAGGTTTTATAATATGAGATCTCCTATGCTTTTCATTATCACAGTGACCATATTGTGTCACTTCTAGTGAAACTCTAAATGTGGCCATGAATGCAGTTTCCTCTGTAGGTGAGAGAGGTGTGAACAAAACTTATGCCGAGTTCACACACTCCGCCTGGACTCTACGACAACGCAGTCCTGAAGTGTCAACTAGTCTCTCCCCTTTGAAGACCTCCTTCCCTTCACTTTACCTCTGTACAGATAAAACGTTGTCAAAATAATTCCACTTCACATAGATTCGCAGAAGCGATAAAAAAACTTTTGTATTAAACATGTTTAAGGCCAGACAAGTAATTTGTTGAGGTCAATTTGTAAAGAAAGACTACACGCCTACACACACACACACACACACACACACACACACACACACACACACACACACACACACACACACACACATATATATATATATATATATATATATATATATATATATTCAAATGTGCATACCTATAGACTAAACACGTAATAATGTGCACGCCATCAACATTTTCATAGATTTGCGTTTTTGAAGTCTACGTGGAGATGATAACTTTTTTTTTCACAATTATTCAACGCTTGCACCTTGGAAACTATTTCAAGGTTTGCGTTCTCGAGCCACCAGGCACTGTTGTTATGCAAATGAGCAGGTTGGAAGTTAGATAATGAAACTAACTGAACACAATGGTGGCATATGCCCCACTTTGACTATGGAGGAGGACGAGGTGATGGTGAGAGGCAAACGACACTAAAGGATGGTGATGGCAGGATGACGATCTCCTGGTGGCGACGATGGTGGTTGGCCAGTAGCGGTTTTCATGTGACAAGAACCAACCAATCAGCTTCACCCTTTCCGTAACAGCATTGAAAGCTCAGTCAACATGAAGGATGGGGGTGCACCCAAACACTACAGGTGTTGTTCTCTTCTCTGTAAATAAATCTTGTAGCAGAGCTATAGCAAGTGTTTTTCGGTGGTGGAAATCCATTAGCTACTAAAACTTCTTTGTCGTTGTCAGTGCATGGTTGCATAGCAACGACAGACGCCATGGGAAATTTGCACCGAATTTTACAATTAACAATAAAAGATAAGCTAATGTGCATTGTAAATGTCAGTAATTTATCTTTCTTGAGTGCCGACAGCCCATGGCGGAGTCAAAGGAGGGAGGAGCCAAAATGGTGGCTTTCGATATCTGGGGAACGACCAATATCATCGAGGCTGATGGATCCCTAGGCTCAGATCGACAGCCGATGGCGCTGAACAGAGTCGCAGGTTCTGGAGGCCTAGGCGATGAGCGATGGAGGTGGAGCCAGAGCACCCGAGGACTGGGGCGATGACGGTGTGACCGAGGACAGAGGCGTACCCGGTGGGAGGGAGGAACCCCCTCTAGCCGAAGGGGTGGAGGGCCCGCGCGTAGCGGACGGCCCGAAAGTCCATGGCGAAGGCAGTGTGACAATAGACCAAGGGGGAGCCGGTAGGATAGGGGTCTCTGGTGGAGCCGAAGGTGGGAGAAGCCAGGGCGTAGCCGACAGGCCGAGATGGAGCGAAGAGGTCGAAGGCGATAGGTCCTGGCAGGGCATCCCCAGAGCTGGAGGACTGGCTGAGCATTGTGGAAGCGGAGAGAAGAGATTTGCTAAAGCCACAGTCACAATGACACAGTCTATGCAGGTTAATGAAAATAAATGCTCCCAGTCCAAAAACAGTGGTTCTTCCAAACAAACTGACAGAATATTGTCCAGACAATTCTCATGGTCCAAAAAGGATTCAGGTACCGGGTGGGAACCGACAAGTCTCCATTGTCCATCAGCCAGTCCTCAAGTTCCGTTCCCTCAACCGCTGGTGTATCGGGCTCACACCCCTGGTCAGATTCACACTGAGACTCCACTACCGGGGCGATGGCAAGCTCTGCCCTCTTATCCTCGGGCTCTGGCTCATTCATGGCGGTGAGTGGTGTTGCTCGTTCTGTGGGGGGCTCTCGTGACTTTTCCACGGTCGCTTGGGTTGAAATTTGCTGTGGGTCTGGGTGGGTTCTGAATTGGGATGCGACGCTCTCCAGACACCGAATGACGGCTTCCCTCCAGTCCAGCCCTGTGGTGTCTGGGAGGTCGATATGCTGGTGAAAAGTTGCCTCCGATTCGGAATAGGGTCTTTAGGGTTTCGTCGTCCAGGCAGCTGGTAGAAAGAAAATCCTTGACAAATGAAAAAAAGGTATGGCTCTCCTGAGCCAGGACGACAAACTTAGCCCGTTCGTCCATTTTTGGGTAGTCCGATCTAGTGATGTGACGTTCGGCACCGAGGCTTCGAAGCTTGTGTCAAAAAAACAAAACATCACACATTTAAGCAGTGTATCGGAGCTTGATTTGTTTGGCCATAACCACGTGATCTGTGACATCCAAAGCTTCGTTTCCACACACAGTCACGTGACTGCTTCGTATTCAGATTCAAAAATAGCGCAAACCCTTTGAGCAGGTTTCGAGTGTCATGCCCTTCGGTAGTAGTAAATAAAAAAAGAAATAGACTTAGCCCTCACACTGTTGAACAAGTCCTGTTCCTTAATAAAAAAAATGTTAATTTATTAAATGACCCACAAAATAAAATGTTAGCTCCCCAGTTCACAAGCACTTCACCATTCCACACAATTCTCTTTTATTTTGATTATATGTGCCTACATGAGCCTTGCCTATGAACTCATAGGATTAGGACTGAGGCTAAAGTTGAATAAGGCTGCATTTGTGGATCAAAGCAGATTCATAAGAATTGTTTCTGTATAAGTGAATTAGTCCTATTTATTATTATATTTTTTTTCATAAATTAATTCATACAGTTGTTTGTTATACATTGTATAAGAACTACATCAACACTATTATGAGGATTGATTGTATTGCTTTGTGTTTTACAGAGCACAAAGTGATTTATTAAATGAAACAAAAAAACAAAACAAAAAAGTGGACTTCTGGGACAGATAGTCAGCTTTTCCACCTTTTGACCACAAGATGTCGTTAGTGTGCAACGTGTTGAAAAGCTTTGAGTAATGAACCATTTTATGACACAGTCGAGGGGGAAAGCCTCAGTGCTTCACAAAGCTTCATTTCACCATCACTAGTCCGATCATCTGTCACGTGTGGTTCCAGGCAGACAGAAGAAGGCAGAAGTTTCGGTTCCCATTTTAACAGGTTAGAGCTTGCACACTGCCTGCGTGACACTCACGTCTCAGGTGCCGAAAACACGTGTGTGCTAGAAATGGAACCGACTATTTTTCACGCAACATGCAAGCGTGTTAGAAGCGTTTCCAGGCAAAATACAATAGGAATGTTTATGTCATTTTCACACAAATACATGTTGATTGAAAGTCTCTAGGTTTTGACATAAATGTAAATATAAATGTAATTAAAAAAAATAATATAATAATAGCTGTGGGATCATCGCCCTCTAGCGCCAAATCATCACAATTTCAAAACACGGTCTGAAACAGTATGACGTACTAAAGTCTCGTTTGTTGAAATCACGTGACAGGTTGATACGAGCACCAAAGCACCAATATGAAACAATGGGCTGAAATTGGTCTGTTTATTTTTTTAAATCATTTATAAGGTTCTTGATTACAGCAAAACCTTACAGTGTAAAACGAGTTTATTGATTTATCATTACACTGACTTGAATCTATTGACTAGTCGTGAGGACATTTTCTTCTTCATTGGTGATATGGAGAAGACCCGAGGATCTCCCGCTTATGGTCAGATTCTCATATTCAGAAGAGTCTGACTGGTGAACATCAGGTCTGGGATGGACAGTCTATGGGAAAAACACACTGATTATTTATTACCCGAGTTTTGAATGAACAAACTCTTTTGCACTTGTAGTTTTTGATATTTCATTTACTGTGAGCGTGTCGTAGAGGTCAGATGATCTGCATATGAGCCTGTACTGGGATCATCGTCCTATAGGGAAACAGACAGAAATATATTATATACACTGTAAATTTATTCTGTAGTTCTTTGATCAGCTCACCTCACACTTGTGTATTGCAGATTGTCTGTTCATCATATATAGATAAAAACGACATATCCTTCTGCATTCGTTTTTAAGTAAATTATACTTATACTCTTTATTATTTAATTTACATTATAAATAGTATGATGATGATGAAGATGATGATGATGAATAATCCTCCAGATGCCGCTGTGATCATAATCACATTCCCACCAGCAACATGATGATCTGAAAGAGGAAGATCATCATGATTAACTCTCCGTGGCTCTTCCGGGTTCTGAAACTGCATTCATGGCCAAATTTAGAGTTGCACTAGAAGTGACACAATATGGTCACTGTGATAATGAAAAGCATAGAAGATCTCAGATTATAAAACCTTCAGACATGAGGATGAAACTTCCGTATTCTATTACTCTGTTAATTATTCTTAGTGTTTGTTATATTACCAAATTGCTATTGATTAGTCAAGATTTATCAAATGCACAATTATTTTCTTGGTTCTTTAGTATGCGGACATCATCAGTCTTTTAAACAATAAACATGTTCTGACACAACAGTTAAAAAGAGAAATTTGCTAAAATGAACCTAATTAAACTGTTCCTTGCACATACTGTAGCTCCTCTGGAAGTTTCCTCACTCCACGTTCCTTTCCTCCTCACAGTGCATTAAATATGCACATAAGTTTGAAAACATTATAATGACTGAGTTTCACCAGTTTAACTTTTATCACTTTAGTCTAATGTTGTCTCTGATGTTGCGATGTTTAAACTTTGCTTCCGCTATCAGCGCTGGTTGAAGTGTCATATCCTTGTGTTAAATATAACGTGTTGACCACATAAAAACCCAACGCTGGTTTTATTCAGTTCATTTGTCACTGGTCATGAGTGTTGGTGAAACGGGTAAGAGCATCATTTACTAATCGATCTTTAGATTCAAAAGTGCATGTGTTAATGCAGTCAGTCATTTGGTTTCTGTTGATCTGATGAGCTTCAACACCATTCGTAATTAAATGAAAACTGATGATTATTTCTATAGATGAAGCTCATATAACACATGATTCCTGACATGAGAAATATCTTCTGTTCATCTAATGATCAGTTCATTTACACACACTGATGTTGTGCATTAATAATCTTCAGATGTGAAAAGATCTTATTAACACTAAGAGCTGTTTAGGGTGATGAACATACACTGTTTATGAGCTTATAAGTGATGTTTAATGCTGTATTATAGATATATGTTATGCTGATGTCGGTCAGAATGGCTCCTCCTCTTCCTCTGATCTTCTTTCTGCTCATGATTCACGGTGAGTCTCTCTTACATTTCAACTTCTGAGGCGCTAAAGCAACTAGTTGCTGCTCGATTTTTCCTTTTATTCTGATGTTTATAGTGATTTATTTTTATGGTTAATAAGCAGTTTTCTATGGTATGTTGATGTATTTACTTTTGAAGCATGTCAGTAGGCTTATATATTTTATAACGATCCAGTAGTTTTTAGTTACGTCACAGTCTTGAACATGAGTTGCTTATTTGCTACTTGCTAGTCAGTGTCAGGTGGTTCAGGGGAGGGACTTTCTCACTCATCGGAGCATTTGATTGGACAAACATCAGTGTATAGCCAGATCATATATATATATATATATATATATATATATATATATATATATATATATTAGGGCTGGGGGAATTAACGCGTTAATCTTTGCGATTAATTTGAAATGTTTAACGCGTTAAAAAAAAATAACGCAATTGACGCAGCACTTTTTTTTTTGCCTCGTTTTAATGATTTCCTGTTGCGTCTGCTATTAAAAAGGCCGAAATATGCCGTCCCGCCCCTCCATGTTCGGCGGTCAGGTTTCATTCTCGGGCAGCTTTCATGAGCGGGTCTTTTCCGCTCGGTATGTGCGTCGCGCTCTGTGCTCCGCGCGCACGCGCGCGTGAGTGTGTGTGTGTGTGTGTGTGTGTGTGTGTGTGTGTGTGTGTGTGTGTGTCGGTCGGTCGGCGCGCTCTGTGCTCCGCGCGCGCGCGTGCGTGTGTGTGTGTGTGTGTGTGTGTGTGTGTCGGCTCGCTCTGTCGTTAATGGCCCAGCAGCGGCGAGCTCTCCGTTCTGTGTGTGTGTGTGTGTGTGTGTGTCGGCGGCTCTGTCGTTAACGGCCCAAAGGCTTCAATCATGTACTAAGCACTGGAAAAGTAAAGTCCACTCAAGTAACGTGAAATTTCTCTGTTGACTTCTGTTTGCTGAGCGAGCTGGTATAGCCATGCTGGGCAACAATGGTAAAATGACCTGCTCTGATCACATGCATTTATGTGTATGCATATGCACATATGCACATATGTAATAATAGCTTTGTAGGACTATATTTTGTTTCAATAATTAATAAAATAATAATAATAATCTGTTAAATTGATTATGTTGATTGATTATTGAAAAAGAATAATATATTGATATATTGATGTTTAATATTTTAATATAGGGCTATTTTCTGTTCCCTTTTTTTCCTGTGTTGTTTAATTAGGTGATTCTAAGTTTAAATATTGATGATTACAAGCTTGGGGGAAGCGCAATTAATTGCAATTAATTACAGAAATTGTAATTACGATTTTTAATCGATTCCCAGCCCTAATATATATATACAGTATATATATATATATATGGTATATATATATTTAATATTGATTCTTTAAATCATCGTTGATTATTTTCTTAGTCTTAATTGTCATGTGTTTGAATATTTGATAGTGCTGCATCTTGTTTATGACTGACCCCTTAATTCTGTTTTCACACTTCTGTTTCTATGTGTTTATTTCTGCAACATCCTCCATCAAAGTTCATGAAGTAATTCACACTGAGATCATTTATCAGTCCATAGATTCTGAGAAGATGAGCTTTTATTTCCTGTAATGAGTCACTCAAAATATTGTGTTTTTAAATAGTAATGTCATATTTTCATGGTCTGTTGTAACTGATAAAACAGCATTTTCATCATGATGAATTCTGTGTTTCAGGGGTTTCTAGTGTTGATTGGGGTGTGAGTTACAGTCCTTCACACATCTGTGCACTAAAGGACTCAACAGTGATAATGAACTGCACTTATACATACCCTACTGGATATCAGATCATGAACGTGTTCTGGACCAAAAAAAGTGTAGATCCTCCAGATCTGTCTAATGACACTGAATACAGTCAGAGGCTTCAGTATCTGGGAGATAAACAGCAGAACTGCACCGTCAGACTGAGTCATGTGACACTGAAGGATTCACACATGTACTATTTCAGATTCATCACTGATAAACCTGGTGGAAGCTGGTTTGGTAACCCTGGAGTGACTCTTAATGTCACAGGTGACTTTGATGAGGTTTATCTCTTCTTCTGTGCATTATGTTGAATAATAATCAGTGTATGACAGCAGCACTAGATATAATGTGTGTGTTGTGTTCAGATCTTCAGGTGGAGTCTCCTGAGAGAGTGACAGAGGGAGATTCAGTCAATCTGAGATGTAAAAGCAGCTGCGCTCTGACTGACAGAGCAACATTCATCTGGTACAGAAACTCACAGCCATTAACTGAGAGAAGAGACAGAAACAATGAACTCCTGCTGCAGTCAGTCAGAAGAGAGGATTCAGGCAGATATAGCTGTGCTGTAGACGGACACACTCACATCTCTCCTGCTGTTCAGCTCAATGTCATGTGTGAGTGCAGATTCATTTGTTCTTTTAAAAAAACAGAGATTGTGTTTAAATGAGATGATTTAAATATTAAATTCTGTCCTGTGTTAGATCCTCCCAGGAACGTCTCAGTGTTGATGAGTGGATCTGGTGTAATAGTGGAGGGAGATTCAGTGACTCTGAACTGCATCAGTGACTCAAACCCTCCTGCTCTGAACTTCAGCTGGTTTAAGGAGAATGAAACCTCAGCTGTTGGATCTGGACAGAGTTTCAGTGCACTACAGAGTGGACGCTTCTACTGTCAGGCTCACAATCAACATGGATCTCAGAGATCAGACGCTGTAACTGTCACAGGTGAAGCTTTTATTAACACACTCCTGTATCTTCACATCATTCATCAGTTTGGAGAGATAATCATGATGATCTTCCTCTTTCAGATCATCATGTTGCTGGTGGGAATGTGCTTATGATCACAGCGGCATCTGGAGGATTATTCATCTTCATCATCATCATCATCATCATCATCCTGTTTATAATGTGAGCACAATAAAAAAACTGCAGTGATTGTACAAGTTCACTTTTGGTCTGATGTCAAAGGAAATTATTCATTTGTGTGTTATTAATAATCTTCAAAAACAGCATTCATATTTTCATTTAAATTGATTAATTTTTCCATATGTTGTTAATGTCTGTGATTATAACAGAAAGAAACGAAGGAGTGTTAAAGCTGAAGATCTCACAGTGAAATATGTAAATCTGAACATGATGTCAGAAGAAACAGAGGATCCACGTACAAAGGCAAGTTCTTGCAATAGTCTTTAATGAAGAAATAACAGTCTGTCTGGCAGTGTGTCATGCAACAACACAGAACTGGAATAAACTCACAGTCAGTGAACTTTACAGTAGGTCAGCAGAAACGGAAGACTCTTGGTGATAGTTTGCAGAGCTGGTAATTCACGTAGGGCAGTAACACAGACCTTGTAAGTGGCCACAAAACCGCAGATAGAAAACAGTAGAAGGCCAGCAGGGTGACAGGGCAGAGAAAGCACACAAGACTAGCACAACTCCTCTAGACTAGACATGATAACACAAGCTAAATCTTCATGGAGATAACATAAAACACAGGCATGACTCACATACACACGTAATAATCCGACCAAGAACAAGGGGAACAAACGAGAAAGTAATGAGACTAAAGTGAGAACAGGTGTCACAGAGAAGCATCGAAAGTGCTAATTACAACGATGAACAGGAGGGAAGAGAGAGAGAGAGAGAACAAACCCAGCTCATGACTAGGGTTGGGTACCGAAACCCGGTTCCAATAGAGAACCGGTTCCGACGTAAACGGTAGTATCGAGACCGAATAAGAACGCAACTTTCGGTGCCTGATTTCGGTGCCTGACGTTTTTTACCGCCCCCTATAAACCATCTCGCGGCACGAAGGATCCAATAACAAAACATCTCCAGTAAACCAGCAGAGCATTCATTTAGTTCGTTTGTTAAATAAGAGACGATCTAGCGCTGAAATGTGTTTTTTTAAATGATCAAAGTGCTCGTTGCCGCTGCGATCAGTGGCGCGATACAGTGTTTTCTCTTGTGGCTCGCGCACACCGCACTTTCTTCACTCGGACGCGCGCTTCAATACGTTGCAGAGATCGATCTATTCATGAGGCGCCGTCTATATGAGTATGTGCGCGGAGAGTTTGTATGTGCGTGCTCGCGTCTCAGATGAGTATGTGCGCGAGTTTGTGTGTGTGTGTGTGAGTTTGTGTGTGTGTGTGTGCTTGCGCGTCTCAGATGAGTATGTGCGCGGAGAGTTCCGCGCGTCTCGTGTGTGTAGAGTTTGTGTGTGTGTGCGTGAGCGACTTTAGATGTGACGTTGTGCATTTCATATAGTTGGAGCATTCAGCAGTATACTGCTACATGTATGTGTGACTACTTAGTATATGTGTATGCAAGCGTTTTATGTGTGCGTGAATGAAGTTCGATTTAAGCCCTAGACGGCACCTCATATCTATTAGTTCTGGTGAAATAAAAAAATATAGCCTAATGCACACAAAGTGTCCCTGCTTGATATACAACCACTGATGAGCATAATCGGTTTAAAACAACAACAACAACAAACAAACAAACAAAAACCTACAAATGCAGATTAGAACCCAAAACCTCTGACACTCTTGACTAAAGTTCAAGTTCAGCTGCAGTGTTCCTCTTCGGGTAAGTCTAGTATTTTAATGCCAACTGCAAATCTTGCATATCAAGTATGAAGTATATCAAGTATATTTATATGAGGCTATACTATGTGTGTTAAATATTTCTGCTCAGTGTCAGATATTTCTCTGTTTTGTAAAAGTCTATAATATATAATACGTAATATAATATATAATATATATAAATAATATGAGAAGACAAAATTTTGATCTTAACTTAAGTGTTTTCGGCTACATCAGTAGCCTTTTAAACGGCACAATTTTTAATTTAATCAGAAATCAGAAAATCTTTTTCAGAAAACACACACAGATATTATTTTTTTGATAAAGTGTGTGCGGTTTCGTTTTCTTAAGTACCGGTTTAAGAACCGTTTAAGCACCGGAACCGTTTGAAAAATACCGAGTAGGTACTGGTATCGGATAAAACCCAACCAATACCCAACCCTACTCATGACACATGACTTCACAAAAGCAGAGAATGGCTCGATCAGCCGTTATCTGTGTTTCAGACTGTAACTGTACGGGAAAATAACATTATCAATTGTTAGTCTGTATAAATTGTTAGTCTTTATCAATATTATCCAGTAAAAACATTCATAAACTAATATTTCTTGACCAGTGATTCTAAAACTGTATGCACAGCGCCCTCAGCTGGTGTGACACATGAAGAAAGAAATCACTTTTGACATAAAAAAAAAATCACTTATATTTTACATGGTTTCGTTTAAATTTCTGATATAGTTACAGTTTTAATATATATTTATTTTCGAATAATGTGATAATCATTAGTATATTTACAATCAGTTTGATTATTTCACTTCTGATACTCATTCTGTCCTTTTCTTCTCCTGCAATCAACAAGCCTCTTTCTGAACCGGATTCAGCCAATGACGCTCTGTATACCAATGTGAAACCCAGAAGATTCAGAGGAAAAACTCCTGAATCCAGAGATACTGAGGAGATCCTGTACGCAACTGTCCAACGTCACAGAAAGACAGAGACGAAGAGAGCAGAGGAGAATGAATGTCAATATGATGATATAAGAGTTCATTAGCCTGATGCTGCAGTGAGGTGAGAAAAACAACTTAACCAGCTTAACCAATACAAATTTAACCAGTACTAACTTAACCCTCTGGGGTCTGAGATGTTTTTGGGGTCCTTGAGATGTTCTGACATGCCCTGACATTTGTGCTTTTTTCAGTTGCTTATAAACATATTAATGGCAAAGGTATAATTACACTCTATTTAGCACAAACAGGGCTATCATAATATGTGAGCAACATGCATGTACATGTTTGTATTTTTGAGATAATAATGTTTATGCATGGTTATTGAAAAAACTAAAAACTAAAGTTTCTGAAATAAGGCCACAAAACACATACTAAATATGTGACGATAAGACTTTTGACTAATGGATGTTGTCGCCTAGAGTTTTTTCTTCAAAATGATCTGAAAATCATCCTGCCTAATAATTCACATAAAACAATACATTGATTTAAATTTTATAAGACACTTTCTGTTTGGAAAGGCCATATGCGAGTGGGCGTCAACGATCCAAAACTGTCATGCATATTTAGTGGTTCACACCTGAGGAGACAATGGGGCCCGCATACTTAATGAGCCATTCATTCAGGTGTGTCACTGAGCCACAAGAAAGAATGCAAGAGCAATATATATATATATATATATATATATATATATATATATATATATATATATATATATATATATATATATATATATATATATATATATATATATATTCTACCAAATTGGTTCACAGTTGGAAGCATCTCAATTATTTTATTTTTTTTCACAAATTGTGCTTGCAAATTGTATAATATCAAAGGAAAACATGTCTAGTAATTGTGCAGTTAATTCTCATACTGTATTTTCAGTTTTGGATTATGTATCCTCTCCCCAAATTTGTCACTAATAAAACACAATAAAAATTATTTAAAGAAAAGGCTTATATTTACCTTTTAATAGTTTGTTTACATCTACCTTGTAAATATATTTTTTTATTAAAAAGGTTACAATTACAACAACAATTGAAGTGTAATCTTTCTTTGTAAAAACTAAAGTATACATTTTATCATACATATTTCAAAGTTAAGGATTCATTACTTTGAATATAGCCTACATTGACAAAACATACTATATTTAACATATTAGCAAAAATTGGCAAACAAAAGCTTATTTGAGGTGGCAGATATTTTACAGTAAAAATGTGTAATCTATCCAAAACTGGTCAACGAAATGTTGTCTTTCATATGTCTGTAACATCGGTCTTTCGTTTTTATTATAAGGAATATAAATGTTAATTTGCAGTTTAATACGTTGCTTATACAAATACATTTTATTTCAACATATTTCAGTCGTTTTTTACTCATCTCAGAATAGTTTGCTAAAAGCAGATCATTTATTCACACACAGAAATGCAATTCAAATTTAAACTGTCTTTTTGCGAGTTGTGGTAAACAGCGCATCTCTGCCGTTCATTCATTCACACAGAAACGCGATTTACTTGAGAATGAAAAAAAATTACTACAGTATTCCATCCGTTGCTCCTCGAAATACCAGCACTTCTGAGGTACATTTTGCATTATTATTATTATGATAGTATTATTCCTTACAGCGCTGCGAGACAGTGTAAACAAGTACACTGATCTGATTAAACTTGATGTGTTTTCTCGAGCTGATATGTGGCCGTTCACAGTTTGCATGGATCGCCTCAGTCATTTGTGTTTGACCGTGGGCGGGGTCACATTAAAACTTAATGAGATGAGATGAGAACGACTGACATCTCTCTCTTTTCATACATATTACATAAACTGTGAATATTTGTTTTTTATAAAAATTACTTCATTTAAAAGAAGAGAATTCAAGCTTCATGCCTGTGTGTCTGTATGCCTGTTTGACTGAGTATTCGCTGAGTTATTGTTCATTTTCGGACGCGTTTCAGAATGGACTTCACTGACAGAGAGAAAGCAGAACTCGCATCATGTTTATTTTTCTTTATTTGGCAAAAAGCACAACACGTTTTTATTGTGAGTATACAGAAAAATAATACACACTTAACAGGATCGATTGATGTATGAAACTTGTTTGTAATATCAAAGTCAACAGAGTATTTTGAGTCTCGTTTGAACTGATAAGAAAAAAACGAGCAAATCACGCCGGCGTGATTGCCGACCCCAGGGGGTTAACCAGTACCAACTTAACTAGCACCAGCTTAACCAGTACCAACTTAACTAGCACCGGCTTAACCAGCACCAACTTAACAAGTACCAGCTTAACCACTAACTTAACCAGTGCAACTTAACCAGTACTAACTTAACCAGCACCAGCTTGACCAGTACCAGCTTAACCACTAGCTTAACCACTAACTTAACCAGTGCAACTTAACCAGTGCAGCTTTACCAGCACCAGCTCAACCAGCACATGTTATGTCAGCTATAATATTGTTGTGCTCCTGTTTATTTTGATTGTTTAGGCGATCAACTGTTCAGATTGAAGAAGATTCATCAGTGATCTACAGCAGCGTCAAATGAGTGTCAGAAGCCTGTGTTCAGATAACAATCTAGACTAGAAAATGGATTATTGTATAGTTGTGGAATAATTTACCCATCTGTTCAGACCACAACCAATACAAACATGTTCATCACCCACATTAAGACTCATTCGTTCTCTTTGACCCTTTGTGAGAGAGTGACAGTCATTGTGGTCTGGACTGATGTAAAATCTGTTTCTTGTGTATTTGATGCTTTGGTTACTTTGTTCCATATATATATAAAGCCTCTAAGTGCTATCTGAAATTTTCTTCTAGAATGATCATTTTTATCCAGCTCGTATGTTTAAATTCAGTAATTTCACTTAAATGACATTATAGAGGTCAATATTATATGTATATCTTAACATTTTTGGTATTCAGTTTTATGCATACGCTTAGAAATCAAATAACTTCAGAGAGAAATACATTTACAATCTGAACAATGTTGTTCACATTTTATACATCATAATCTCATCTCCACAAACAGCATTACCAGCTTCACTTATTACTAACCAGACTGACTTTATTCCAGAGTCTACAGAAGCCTATGGTGAGACTGCAGACCTGGAGCCGGGAGATATACGGCCCAGGCAGTTTTACTCCCCTGTTGTTCCTGATGTGTCCAGTAGGGGGATATACGACGAAATAACATCATTAAATCGACGCTCGAAACTTACACATTAATAACCGTCCTGTCCATAGACTTTGACTAATTTAGTGGTTTTTGTTCATTTAAATATAAATGTTACAGTGTAACGATAGACAGTTGAATGATCTGCACTACGGATTAAAATATCTGTAGATATTCAGTTGGGCTTCACTCTCTTCACTCAGCCTACAGAAGACTATTTGTTTTTGTTAATTGAAAAATTTATAACACACATGGTTGGATCAGATGAAAAGTAATGATATATGACCTACTGTAGAATATGACCTACTGTAGAATAGTTATATATGACCTACTTTCTAAAATTCCAAGGGCCATTTAGAAGAAAGAGACAATATTGTTGTTCACAAAAAGTTATTTATTAAAACTATTTATGAATTATGATGACCCCCTATGGCTTACCACTCTTCTTTAACAGTTTTTTTATCCCCTGTCAAAGTGCTCTCGCTCACTGATAAAAAAGAAAAAAGAAGAAAAAAAGAAGAAAAAGTTGGATAGATTTAAAAAAATATATATTTTAAGAAAAATGTCAATTAAAATATAAATGAGATAATTAGATCATCTCATTTATAAGAAATAACTCAAACCAAAATCTACAGTAGGCTACATTCAAACCATATGGGAGCAACGTTTTTAATGTGATTTTTACGTCGGACATAATAACAATTATATGAGTGAGTGTGTAGTTCAACTCTTTACTTAGAGAGAGAGATTTACATACATACTGTCCATACATATATGCCCATTATAAATGTGTCTTTTGTGTGTTCACACATTTCCAATATTTACTGTAATATTGCAGAAACCATGTGGAGTGTTTTAATGCAAGGAGTAAACAGAGTCTTACCAGAAGAGGCCATCTCACGCCAGCTGAAGACAGGCAACAAAAGAAAATTAAAAAGAAGACCCATCTATTGACATATAGAAGTCTACCCTTAGCTAATCGTTTATAAATAATAAATGTTGCATCATTGCTAAACAACTATAAATTTAGCAGATTATTTAACATACCTCAGTTTGTGTCGTTTACTGTACAGCCTCCCCCTACTGGACGCATCAGGAACAACAGGGCCGTAAAACTGGAAATCTCTCGGCTCCAGGTCTGCAGCCTCACCATACTCACTGAAGCTCTTATTGAGAATTAACAGAGCTTTAGATGATGATGCTTTATTGAAAATAATAGTTTAGTTTGATGTCACCAGTATTGTGATCAGTGTTTACTTTTGTTAGGCAATTTGACAGCTTTTTAACATTAGAATATTTTTCTTTTTGTTTGTTTGTTTTGTTGTCTACTGTAACTGTGCTTGGACAAAACAGTCAAATAAAGCTTGTTGATGATAAAGATCATGTAGTGTCCCGAATCACTGATCTTATTCAGAGTAAACTATTTGACTCCATTGGTGATTATTTCTGTCATATTATATATTAAGTGTTCATGTCACTGCATGTCTTAATATGATTCTGTCATAATGTCTAAAAGTTCTTAATGTGAAATCATTTTGAAAAAGTAAAAAAAATTGGAACATCTGATTTGAATCATGGCAATGTTGATGGTGACAATTTTGAGATTATTAATATCAATAACCCACTTTTAATTAGGGATGAGATTTGTGACTCACTCCACTAAATGATAATTAAGTGCACACTTTAAACCTGTTGAACAAACAGGACAAACACACAGAACTACATCTGAAGAGTGATTTATGTCTGTACGAGTCACTGCTCAGACTCACAGTCAGTGAATTTGGATTTGGATTTGTTTGTAATGCTCTCTGACAACAAGATTAACATTTGAAATAACTGACATAACTAATTATGTTTCGGTTTAGAAACTTTAATGCTTGTTTCTCGACAACAGTAACTGTGCAACAAAAGAAAAAAATAAATCCCACCACAAAAACGACAAATGATTAAATTAACTTATTAATTAAATTTGGAGGAAAACTGAGATCCTGACTGTCGTTAATTGATGGACAGGTGAACACAAATAAAAAATAACATTTACATTGATGATGAAACTAAGCCATTAAAATGACACTCAGACAGCACCACCTACAGGTCACACTCCTACAACAGTCTAATGCACCATACATACATAATGCACCAAATATGGGTCCATTTTTTTTTTTTTTTTCACACAAACGCCATGACGAGTACAGTCAAATATCTGCTCTATTTAGCTCTGAACGCCTCTTATGACTGTATCAGAGAGTCCTACAGTATTGATGACATTGATTGTTCGTCCATCCACCTCTGTATGTGCCAGTGTACAAATCTTGGTCTCAGACTCAGAATAACCTTCTTTAAACGTTTCTCTCTCTCCACCCAGGATGGTGTTTCCTGACGCACTCTTTCCTGCTCCAGTCGAGCCCAACAGCGCAATATTCAGATTCACTGTAAATGAGATGAACAAGATAGATAGATAGATAGATAGATAGATAGCTTACTTACTTTAAAGAGGTGTTTCCATGCTGATCCTCAGTATCTTGCCTGTCAGTGAAGGTCAAGTATGATGACCCATACTCTGAATCTGTCCTCTGCATTTAACCCATCCAAGTTAGTGCACACACATTAGGAGTGAGTAAATACTCTCACACACTGCAAACCGTTGACACACACACACACACACACACACACACACACACACACGGAGCAGTCGGCAGCCATTTTGTTGCCCGAGGGAGTGATTGTGTGTTAGTTGTCTTGCTCAATGGCACCTCAGTTATTTCCTGCAGGTATTGAGAATCGAACCCGCAACCTTCGGCTTGGTCTAATTCTCTAACCATTAGGCCATACAACTTGCTGCTTTTTCACACATTACAAATAAAAAAGTTTTTTTTAGTAAGAAGAAATATCCTCTGCTAATTTTTCTCTGGAAAAGCCTCATTTCTTTTCCAGTCATACATAGCAACACAAAATTCCAATAGTTCACTGAATGTTGCCCTGTTCATTTTCTATTTAAAAATATAAATGAATACACAAAACGTACTCGGTTACTAACGTAACCTCGGTTCTCTCTAGAAGAGGGAACGAGTACTGCGTAAGATATCTTACGCTAGGGGAAAATCCTTTTCCGCGAGATATTGAAGCCAAAAATTATCCTTAATTTTGTAATAATGCAAAACGCGTTGCAGCAGCAATGCAGACATAGGCGAGACAGCTCGCGCGCCTATTGGCTGCTCTGCGGCAACTGCAGCAGCCTATCGAGCGAGGCCTGGCGTGACGTCAGACCCAATCAGGGCACTTCGCGCCCGCTGCGTCACGTCCCGCCGAAATGGGCGTGGTCTAGGCCTATAAATATCGCTCGCAGGCAGCTATTATCTGGTTTTTCATCATCGAAGCAACCAGAGCGTGTGCATGCACGGCAAGATACGCAGTACTCGTTCCCTCTTCTAGAGAGAACCGAGGTTACGTTAGTAACCGAGTACGTTCTCTTACGAGAGGTCTCTCGTACTGCGTAAGATATCTTACGCTAGGGGACCCAGTGTAAAACGCCGTGCATGCTGAGATCTGACACCAAAGACCCAAGGGCGAAAGCCCGGGGTACATATAGTGCACAATCACTCAGTGAACTCACAGAGAGTCCGGGAAGAAGGAGGGGTGCAGCCTCACTTTTCCACATAAAGTAGCGTCGAAGGGACGCAAATTTCATCATACAGACAGGGCGGGGTACGGCCTGAACTGATGGGAAAAAATGTGGGTCTTACACAGTTTGCCCAGCTTTAAACTGTCGAAAATTGAGCTGTGCTCAGTAAACGCAGCATTCTGAGCTGAACGCATCAGGTCAGATAATACTGGTAGTTTAGACCGACAGCAGCCTGGCCTGCAGGGCGGGAACCTCTAGGTTATAAAACCTTATAAATGTAGACGGGGAGGCCCAGCCTGCCGCCATACAAATATCTTGCAAGGCAATCCCACTTGACCAGGCCCACGAAGAGGCCATGCCTCTCGTGGAATGCGCTCTGACACCCAAAGGGCACTGCATGCCCTTGGAGGCGTATGCCAGCGCTATAGCATCAACTATCCATCTGGATAGGCTCTGTTTCGACGCGGCTAGTCCCTTAGAACGTCCGCTAAACGAAACAAAGAGCTGTTCCGTCTGTCTGAAAACAGACGAGCGAGACACATAAGCTCGTAATGCCCTGACTGGGCAAAGGAGGCTCGCGTCTCTTTCCTCATCAGGGACCGGTAGGGCTGACAGAGAGATAATCTGCGCCCTAAACGGTGTGTTGAGGGATTTTGGAACATAACCGTGCTTAGGTTTGAGTATAACTTTTGAGTCATTGGGCCCAAACTCCATGCACGCCGCGCTCACAGAGAGCGCGTGCAGATCCCCTATGCGCTTCACTGAAGCGAGAGCCAGCAAAAACACCGTTTTGAAAGACAGGTGTTTCAAATCGATTGACTGTAAAGGCTCAAATGGCGCACCTTTCATGGCTTCCAGAACCGTAGAAAGGTCCCATATGGGGACTGAGGGAGGTCTGGGAGGATTCAGTCTCTTAGCTCCTCTAAGGAAGCGGATGACTAAATCGTTCCTTCCTATTGACTGACCAAGCGTTGTTTCTGAGAACGCTGCTATAGCCGCCACATAAACTTTGAGCGTGGAGGGGGCCCTGCCCCCATCCAACAGCTCTTGTAGGAAGGAAAGCACCTCCGTCACATCACAGTTTGTGGGTGACACACCACGGGCTGTGCACCAGCCCGAAAACACTGACCATTTCGAAGAATAGAGTCGTCTTGTAGACGGAGCTCTAGCCTGCGTGATCGTGTTTAATACTCCTTTAGGGAGTCCAACATGTACCCGTTGATGGCCCAGACATGAAGGGACCATAGTTCCGGGTGAGGATGCCAGATCGAGCCGCGGGCCTGTGAGAGGAGATCTCTCCTCACTGGTACTGGCCACGGGGCAGTACTTGCTAACTGCATCACGGCTGGGAACCAAGGTTGGTTTTTCCAGAACGGTGCTACCAGCAGTACTGAGCATCCTTCTTCCCTGATCCGTTCTATCACCTGAGGCAGGAGAGAGACGGGGGGAAAAGCATAGAGCGGGCGGCGGGGCCACACATGGGCCAGCGCGCTCCTGCTCTTGGAGAAAAATTCTTGACAGTGAGCGTTTTCTTGAGACGCAAACAGGTCCACTTCCGCTCTGCCGAATTTCTTCCACAGCAGTTGGACTGTCTGTGGGTGTAGAGACCATTCGCCTGCCGGAACATTGTTCCTGGACAGTCTGTCTGGTCCTATATTCATGATCCCTGGCACGTGCGCTGCTCTGAGCGAGCGCAGGTTGCACTGAGCCCATACCAGGAGGCGTTCTGCCAGCCTGTACAGTTTCTCGGATCTGATGCCGCCCTGGCGATTTATGTAGGACACCACAGACATGTTGTCCGAACGGACCAAGACGTGGTGACCTTTTATTTGGGGACAAAAACGCGTCAGTGCGTTGTCTACTGCCAGCATTTCGAGGCAGTTTATGTGCAGGAGCTTCTCCCGTTCTGACCACTGGCCGAAGAACGGTCTGCCCTCGAGCAGCGCTCCCCATCCCGAGGTGGACGCGTCCGTGGACACCACTTTCACCCTCGAGGAAGTCCCCAGGCTTACACCTGATTGGTACCAGTCGTTCGCTTTCCAGGGTTTCAGAGCTGTAACGCATTTCTGATTGACCCTGAGGCGAAGCAAACCGGGTGCCCACGCTTCGCGTGGGACTCGCGCTTTCAGCCAAAACTGCAGCGGGCGCATGCGGAGCAGACCCAGCTGGAGCACTGACGATGCTGAGGCCATGAGACCTAGCATCTTCTGAAATCTCTTGAGCGGGACAGACGCGCCGCAGCGAAAAGAGTTCGCTGTGCGTCGAATGTCTACCGCGCGCTGTTGTGATAGTCGCGCTATCATGGATAGTGAGTCCAGTTCTGTGCCCAGGAAAGATATTTTCTGACTGGGAGACAGGGAGCTCTTCGCCCAATTGACACTCAGACCCAAATCCTCGAGGTGATCGAGTAAAATGGTCGTGTGTTCTATGAGCACTGCGCGAGATTGCGCTAGAATCAGCCAATCGTCCAAATAGTTCAGCACTCGCATGCCTCTCATTCTGAGGGGTGCGAGCGCCGCATCCATGCACTTCGTAAATGTACGGGGTGCTAGGGACAAACCGAACGGCAGGACTGTGTACTGATATGCCTGGCCCTCGAAGGCGAATCTCAAATATCGCCTGTGACGTGACGCTATCTGTATTTGAAAACACGCGTCTTTCAGATCTATTGACACAAACCAATCTCCTTGGCGAATCTGCACAAGGATTTGCCTGGTCGTGAGCATCCTGAACTGTCGCTTCACAAGCACTTTGTTCAGTTGCCTTAGATCTAGTATGGGTCTGAGACCCCCGTCTTTTTTCGGTACCAGGAAGTATCTGCTGTATAGCCCTCCCTCGCTCTGATCTTGAGAGAGAGGTTCTATGGCCCCTTTGCTCAATAGTTTCGTCACCTCGGCTCGAAGTAGATGTGCTACTTCTGCTTTTACCGTGGTCTCGACGCGCGCCACATAGCGGCGAGGGCGTCGGCGAAACTGCAGCGAATAGCCTCTTTCTATAATGTTCAGCACCCACTTCGAAACCCCGGGTAGCTTTGCCCATGCGTCTGCATGGATAGCTAGGGGTCGAATACGAAGCGCGCTCCGCTCGCTCAGCGATGGAGAAGCTTCGGTGTGCTGTAACACAAGCGTGTCGCTCGTGACATTTGAGGCATGGGGCGCGCTGATGACAGCGGGCAGATTGCCCGCGCTCGACTCCTCTGCGGTGGTTAAACGCGAGGGGGAGGGCTGGGCGGTTCCCGTGGGAACTGTCATGTCTATGTGTGGATGTGGGCGCGGGACAGCGGGCACATTTATCACACCGAAAGCATCGTTCGCTTGCGTGAAGCGAGTGCACGTTGGTTTCGTTTTTACAGAAACCGTGAGACATGCATAACGTGGTGTTAGTGGGCACATTCACCATGTTTGAAGCGCAATCGGTCTGAGCCGATTCATGTGCGCGAGCCCTGTGTGACGGGCTGTGCTTGTGTGTAGAGATGGGCACTGGGCAGTGGGCATTCTTCTTACACATAAAGCACCATCGGCCGTGGCCGGGACACCAGAAAAAATTCACACTTATGGGATTTATCTGGGTAGCCGTAAAAACGGCGTTTGTGTGCAGGCAAGCGGGTGACAGAACCGACTTGTTTACTGCAGGATACACTGGAACAGTCACATTTACTGGAACTGAACGAGCGAGAAGTTGCCATAGAAACAGAGAGCGTCAACATGCTGGCGTTTATTGCAGGCCTGCGTGCATTACAACAGGCTTGTTCACTGCAATATTGACATTTCCAGTCGCCTGAATTCCAGAGGGGAATGGGAAATGTATAGGAAAAAGGAGGTTGGTCCGTCCGCAGCGGGACCAGAAAAACTCCCTTTTTTCCTTACGCCAGTGACGCACGGAACACCATAGAAACGGTGTTTGGGTGCAGGCGAGCGGGTTGTACAACGCGCTCGTTGGCTGCAAAATACACATCTGCAGTCGCCTTTTCAGGGAACTGACAGAGCGAGCATTGACGGCATAATTTTATCTGCCGGTAGACCCGGGGATCGAACGCGGGTCTCTCGCGTGCAAAAACCTGAGAGTCTGCCACTGGGCCACAGGGGGAGACACATTGTAACTCAGTTAGCGCGAGTATTATAAGACAGCGTCAACGTGCTGGCGTTTGTTTGCAGGCATGCGTGTATTACAACAGGCTTGCTCACTGCAATACAGACATTTCCAGTCGCCCGAACTTCAGAGGGGAATGAGAAATGTACGAGAAAGAGGAGGTCGGTCCATCCGCGGGGGGACCAGAAAACGCTCTTTTCTCCTTTCGCCAGTGACGCACGGAAACCATAGAAACGGTGTTTGGGTGCAGGCGAGCGGGTTGTGCAACGCGCTCGTTGGCTGCAAAATGCACGTCTGCAGTCGCTTTTCAGGGAACTGACAGAGCGAAGCATTGGCGGCATAATTTTAACTGCCGCTAGACCGGGATTCGAACTCCGGTCTCTCGTGGGAAAAACCAATGATTCCGCCACTGAGCCACAGGGGGGGAACGCAAAGGTTTTCGGATGCACGAGCATATAAGAGCGTCACATGCTTTCTTCGGCGTATGCTTGCAGGCGCGCTTGTATTAAAACAGGCTCGCCTGCTGCAATATTGATATTTCCAGTCGCATGATCAGGGAACTGGGAATATGTATGAGAAATTGAAGGTCAGTCCATCCTCGGAGGGACTAAAAAACACATCTTTCTCCTTTCGCCGGTGAGTGACGCATGAATGGGGCGCAGAAGGCAGGGTAGCTTTCTTATAACGTAAAGAAAAACTAACCCCGACCGTCCGCTTCCAGCCTCCCTTGTGAGCGGCGCAGTTTGCGCGGCTTGAACAGAGGGAGAGAGAAAGCTAGCCCCGTGACCGCCCGCTCCTGACATCCTCTGTGAGCGGCGCGGTGTGCGCGGCTCGAACAGAGGGAGAACAGGTATCGTCCCCCAAGCAGGCAAGGCAAGCGGGCGAACCGGCAAGCTTTGCGGGTTGGGGGGGGGGGCGGAGGAGCAGTCTCGGAGAAGGATGCCAGGTGAGTCCTCAGAGTCACCATAGGCAGTACCTAACTCGCAGTGAGGGCAGTCGCCGTCAGCGAGTGCGAGAGCTGCGTGATCAGGAAAAGGGGCGTCTTGAAAAAGACGCCCAGCTCTTTTAGTGCAATGGGAGTGTGTGTCGCGGCGGCGAGCACACACACATACATAAACACAGTAGCAGAGAAAGGATATATAATGCCGGAAAGCGCAGCAGGAAGGCAAGGAAGGCGGCGCGGCCAGCGACTTCAGTGACTCGTCCCGCTGAAGGTGCTCTCTCTCGACGGCGCGGCTTCTAATCCAGCTCCAGCGATGCGTGTGCTTCGCTTGAAGGATGAAAAATCAGATAATAGCTGCCTGCGAGCGATATTTATAGGCCTAGACCACGCCCATTTCGGCGGGACGTGACGCAGCGGGCGCGAAGTGCCCTGATTGGGTCTGACGTCACGCCAGGCCTCGCTCGATAGGCTGCTGCAGTTGCCGCAGAGCAGCCAATAGGCGCGCGAGCTGTCTCGCCTATGTCTGCATTGCTGCTGCAACGCGTTTTGCATTATTACAAAATTAAGGATAATTTTTGGCTTCAATATCTCGCGGAAAAGGATTTTCCCCTAGCGTAAGATATCTTACGCAGTACGAGAGACCTCTCGTAAGAGAACAATCATGTACAGATTATATATTTCATGTGCAGCTGTAGAGACAAACAAACAAAAACATGTTTTTTAGTCACCAAAATAGCAAACTGTGTTATCCCAAATAAAAAATGACAGTTATACAGTATTTTCTTACATGGCCAATTATATTGGATGTGTCATGTAATTATGCAAAATTAAATTTATATTAATCGATTCTTTGATATTTATAATTTCTTTGGACAAACACACGTTTTGGTGAAGTTCGGTTATATCCATTTACTTCCATCAACTACCATACAAAATATGTAGTTGACTATCAACAGATTATCTACAAATGGTTAACAATTAAAAAATATATTTTTTTTTAAATCAGCTAAAATAATCATTAATTTGATGCACATGAGACCCCTTGACTAGGATATACAGTATCATATACTTCATATGCTGACATGACTGTTGACATTTAACTGACAGATTGATCTTGAGTTGTTGGTACTCAATCTACAGAAAGTTAGTTGACAATTGAAAGTTAGTCGACAATTGGTTAATAACCTGTTAAAAAAATAACATTGACAGTCAACAGGCACTTTTTTGTAAAATCTGTAGATTAAAACTTGAATTGTACCTTATAGTCTATAGGCAGTCAGTTGAATGTATGTTACTTGTCAGTTGAAACAGTGTTGTTGAATGTCAACTGATGCACTGTTGACAAGCTACTGAATGGCTACTAATAACTAGTATAGTCTCAACAAACGGACTATCAAAATAAAGTGTTACCAAAAAAAATATATATATTGTCTTCTGGGACAGATAGTCAGCTTTTCCACCTTTTGACCACAAGATGTCGTTAGTGTGCAACGTGTTGAAAAGCTTCGCGTAATGAACCATTTTATGACACAGTCGAGGGGGAAAGCCCCAGTGCTTCAGAAAGCTTCATTTCACCATTCGTTCGGCACCGAGGCTTCGAAGCTTGTGTCAAAAAAACAAAACATCACACATTGAAGCAGTGTATCGGAGCTTGATTTGTTTGGCCATAACCACGTGATCTGTGACGCCCAAAGCTTCGTTTCCACACACAGTCACGTGACTGCTTCGTATTCAGATTCAAAAATAGCGCAAACCCCTTGAGCAGGTTTCGAGTGTCATGCCCTTCGGTAGTAGTAAATAAAAAAAGAAATAGACTTAGCCCTCACACTGTTGAACAAGTCCTGTTCCTTAATAAAAAAAACGTTAATTTATTAAATTACCCACAAAATAAAATGTTAGCTCCCCAGTTCACAAGCACTTCACCATTCCACACAATTTTCTTTTATTTTGATTATATATGCCTACATGAGCCTTGCCTATGAACTCGTAGGATTAGGACTGAGGCTAAAGTTGAATAAGGCTGCATTTGTAGATCAAAGCAGATTCATAAGAATTGTTTCTGTATAAGTGAATTAGTCCCATTTATTATTATATTTTTTTTCATAAATTAATTCATACAGTTGTTTGTTATACATTGTATAAGAACTACATCAACACTCTTATGAGGATTAATTGTATTGCTTTGTGTTTTACAGAGCACAAAGTGATTTATAAAAAAAATAAATAAAAAAAAACGGACTTCTGGGACAGAAAGGCAGCTTTTCCACCTTTTGACCACAAGATGTCGTTAGTGTGCAACATGTTGAAAAGCTTTGAGTAATGAACCATTTTATGACACAGTCGAGGGGGAAAGCCCCAGTGCTTCACAAAGCTTCATTTCACCATCACTAGTCCGATCATCTGTCACGTGTGGTTTCAGGCAGACAGAAGAAGGCAGAAGTTTCGGTTCCCATGTTAACAGGTTAGAGCTTGCACACTGCCTGCGTGACACTCACGTCTCAGGCGCTGAAAACACGTGTGTGCTAGAAATAGAACCGACTATTTTTCACGCGACATGCAAGCGTGTTGGAAGCGTTTCCAGGCAAAATAGAATAGGAATGTTTATGTCATTTTGACACAAATACATGTTGTTTGAAAGTCTCTAGGTTTTGACATAAATGTAGATATAAATGTAATTTAAAAAATATATATAATAATAGCTGTGGGATCATCGCCCTCTAGCGCCAAATCATCACAATTTCAAAACATGGTCTGAAACAGTATGACGTACTAAAGTCTCGTTTGTTGAAATCACGTGACAGGTTGATACGAGCTCCAAAGCACCAATATGAAACAATGGGCTGAAATTGGTCTGTTTATTTTATTTTTTTATCATTTATAAGGTTCTTCATTACAGCAAAACCTTACAGTGGAAAACGAGTTTATTGATTTATCATTACACTGACTTGAATCTATTGACTAGTCGTGAGGACATTTTCTTCTTCATTGGTGATATGGGATTAGACCCGAGGATCTCCCGCTTATGGTCATATTCTCATATTCAGAAGAGTCTGACTGGTGAACATCAGGTCTCGGATGGACAGTCTATGGTAAAAACACATTGATTATTTATTACCCGAGTTTTGAATGAACAAACTCTTTTGCACTTGTAGTTTTTGATATTTCATTTACTGTGAGCGTGTCGTAGAGGTCAGATGATCTGGACTTGAGGTCAAGAGCTGCATATGAGCCTGTACTGGGATCATCGTCCTATAGGGAAACAGACAGAAATATATTATATACACTGTATATATATCATTTATTCTGTAGTTCTTTGATCAGCTCACCTCACACTTGTGTATTGCAGATTGTCTGTTCATTAGTTTTCTCGTACTGTCAAAAAAAGGAAACATAATTCATATATAGATAAAAATGACGTATCCTTCTGCATTTGTTTTTAAGTAAATTATACTTATACTCTTTATTATTTAATTTACATTATAAATAGTATGATGATGATGATGAATAATCCTCCAGATGCCGCTGTGATCATAATCACATTCCCACCAGCAACATGATGATCTGAAAGAGGAAGATCATCATGATTAACTCTCCAAACTGATGAATGATGTGAAGATACAGTGTGTGTTAATAAAAGCTTCACCTGTGACAGTTACAGCGTCTGATCTCTGAGATCCATGTTGATTGTGAGCCTGACAGTAGAAGCGTCCACTCTGTAGTGCACTGAAACTCTGTCCAGATCCAACAGCTGAGGTTTCATTCTCCTTAAACCAGCTGAAGTTCAGAGCAGGAGGGTTTGAGTCACTGATGCAGTTCAGAGTCACTGAATCTCCCTCCACTATTACACCAGATCCACTTATCAACACTGAGACGTTCCTGGGTGGATCTAAAACAGGACAAAAATCTAATCTTTAAATCATCTCATTTAAACACAATCTCTGTTTTTTAAAAATAACAAATGAATCTGCACTCACACGTGACATTGAGCTGAACAGCAGGAGAGATGTGAGTGTGTCCGTCTACAGCACAGCTATATCTGCCTGAATCCTCTCTTCTGACTGACTGCAGCAGGAGTTCATTGTTTCTGTCTCTTCTCTCAGTTAATGGCTGTGAGTTTCTGTACCAGATGAATGTTGCTCTGTCAGTCAGAGCGCAGCTGCTTTTACATCTCAGATTGACTGAATCTCCCTCTGTCACTCTCTCAGGAGACTCCACCTGAAGATCTGAACACAACACAAACATTATATCTAGTGCTGCTGTCATACACTGATTATTATTCAACATAATGCACAGAAGAAGAGATAAACCTCATCAAAGTCACCTGTGACAGTAAGATTCACTCCTGATTTACCAATCCATTTTTCTTTATCAGTGATGAATCTGAAATAGTACATGTGTGAATCCTTCAGTGTCACATGACTCAGTCTGACGGTGCAGTTCTGCTGTTTATCTCCCAGATACTGAAGCCTCTGCCTGTATTCAGGGTCCTCAGACAGATCTGGAAACTCTTCATCTTTCATTTTATCTTTTGTTTTGCTCCAGAACACTTTCATGATCTGATATCCAGTAGGGTATGTATAAGTGCATCTCATTATCACTGTTGAGTCCTTTAGTGCACAGATGTGTGAAGGATTGTAACTCACACCCCAATCAGCACTAGAAACCCCTGAAACACAGAATTCATACTGATGAAAATGTTGTTTTATCAATTCCAATGGATCACAAAAACTTTAGACTACTTGTAAATAGTGACTCATTACAGGGAATATTATAAGTAAATCTTCTCAGAATCTTTTGAGTGATAAATGATCTAAGTGTGAATTTCTTTATCAGTTTTGATGGAGGATGTTGCAGAAGTGAAACCAGAGCAAATAAATCAGTCATGAACAACATGCTCTAAAATAATCAAAAACATGACAATTAAGTCTAAGAAAATGTCTATTTGCTGACAAAGTCATTTGACACACAAACCTCTTCCTCAAGGGAGCCAAATCCTGTTCCTGGAGATCTAAATTCCTGCAAAGTTCAGATCCAACCCTGATCACACACATCTGTCTGCAATGATCACATGCTTCTGCAGATCTTCATTAGCTGGTTCAGTTGTGTTTGATCAGGGTTGAAGCTGAACTTTGCAGGAAGGTAGATTGCCAGGAACAGGATTGGCCACTCCTATCATATCTCCACAATGTCTTCTGAGAAAATGAACCAAAAAATCAGTTTGTCCAATCAAATGCTCCGATGAGTGAGAAAGTCCCTACCCTAAACCACCGGACAATGACTAGCAAGTAGCAAATTAGCAATTCATCTCTAAGACTGTGATATAACTAAAAACTACTGGATATTTATAAAATATACAAGCCCATTGGCATGCCTCACCCAAACTTCATGCTTCAAAAGGAAATACATCAACACACCACAGAAAACTTCATTAAACACTCATTATGTGGTCTTTGAAAATAAAAAAAAATAAAAAAAGTAATATAACATTAACTCACCGTGAATCATGAGTAGAAATATCAGAGGAAGAGGAGGAGCCATTCTGACCGACATCAGCATAACATATATCTATAATACAGCATTAAACATCACTTATATGCTCATAAACAGTGTATGTTCATCACCCTAAACAGCTCTTAGTGTTAGTAAGATCTTTGCACATCTGAAGATTATTAATGCACAACATCAATTTGTGTAAATGAACTGATCATTAGATGAACAGAAGATATTCCTCATGTCAGGAATCATGTGACATATGAGCTTCATCTATAGAAATAATCATCAGTTTTCATTTAAATATGAGTGTGTTTGTCTTACCGTGTTGTTGCTCACCAGATCAACAGCAACCGAATGACTGTACTGTACTAACACAAGCACTTTTAGCTTTACAGTGAAGGACTTTAAAGTGTGAGAAGTGTCAGTGGTTAACACTGTTTTTTACACACAGCTGCAGAATGCAGGGATGACGTATTTTTGTAGGCATTTTAGCACTTCCGGGTGCATCGTCCTGAAGTCAATGGGTTTTTGGTTAAATGCTTGATAAAAGGTCTGTGGTGAACACAAGCTCACGATATTTTCATGTTTTTTTTTTTCTATGAAATGAAATACACATGCAATACACATGCAATACCCTCTTGTTATTTTTTACAATCTTTTACGTGTCTTGAAAAGAGTGATTGCTAACATGGTTAAACGGGAGCACAGAGGTAGTCTGGGACATTAAACTGTCACGGTTCAGGGTGCATCATGGGCTTCCCCTGTTGTCTGTGTTTGTCCTGAAATGTTCTGCTGCTCATGACCGGGGCAATCAGCACTGACTTAGCAGTGCGGTGTGCAAATCACAAGCTGAGATTTGCTGATTGCCGCGATCAACACCCGTCACTTATATTCTCTGCTGTGTCTGAAGCTCTGAGACTGGCGAGAGCATCTTCCAAATCTGCAGTACTCATCCTGCTGGATCTGTCTGCTGCTTTTGACACAGTTAAACACCAGATCCTCATGTCAACCCTCATGAAGATGGGCATCTCAGGAACTGCACTCCAGTGGTTCAAGTCATACCTCTTCAGGGTATCTTGGAGGGGTGAGATGTCAAAGTCACAACATCTAGCTACTGGGGTGCCTCAGGGCTCAGTGCTTGGACCACTTCTCCTCTCCATCTACATGTCATCACTAGGATCTGTCATTCAGAAACATGGCTTTTCCTATCACTGTTATGCAGATGACACACAACTCTACCTCTCATTCCACCCAGATGATCTGACAGTAGCTGTTCGCATCTCAGCCTACCTGACAGACATTTCTTGCTGGATGAAGGACCATCACCTTCAACTCAACCTTGCTAAGACAAAAACTGCTTGTGGTCTCAGCCAACCCAACACTCCATCACAACTTCTCTATACAGCTAGGTTCGGACTGAGTTCCCACGGGACTTCAGCGTGAGACTACAGCTAGCCGTCTAAAACACTATTTAGGTGAGTTTAAACAATGGCTAAGTTGCTAAACGCATCTTGTTGTCATGTAAGGGCCCTGTTCATGTTGGACAGACATTTTAATTGCATTTTGTGTCTGTTAAGAGGCACAAAGACACTCTTTAGGTTTATGCCCCCATAACTGCCGTTTTAGCTGAATGGGAGCTCTGGGCATTAACTGTAACAGCTCCGCGTTGCAAGCACCAATCCAGTTCGTTTTTTTTTCTATAGACACTACTCACAAAGGTAAAACGATCAAGATTAACTTAAAAATTCACTGGAGTTCTCCTTTAATGAACCGTTATGTTTGTATTAACTTAGAATGGGTCATTTATATCTACATAACCACGGCCACCCCTTTCTATGAAGGTCGACATATTGTGACGTCATGTTTCTACCGTAGCTGACAGCGAACAAACAGCGCTACAGAGCGCGTTTCGTCACTAACTCGATTGACAAACAGCAGAAAAAGACGCAGCAGCAGAGTTTCGTGAAAATGAATGTGACTGACCACAGTTATTCTATCGGACAAGAGCCGAAGGAGGGTAAATCTGACTCGAAGAAGAGAAAATATGACGAATTAAGAAAAATAAGGGAGAAAAAGAAGCAAAAATCATTTACCTCTCCCTCTTCTAGTTACCTCAGGTACATAGGCAGGTTGTCCCTGATCTGCACGTGGAAAAAAACATGCTGTCTGAACAACGCCACAGACATCGTGACGTTAGCTATTTACCCTTACCAAGCTGCTTTGATGCTCTTATCCATAATTAGCTCTTATCTTTTACTAACTAGCATGGAAAAAAAGCTATGCTAAACTCATTGAATAAAAGACAAACACAATGATGAACAAGTAAAAATAACAATCGCAATAACGTGGTTTAACTGAACAATTCAGTAAATATAATTTAACATAATATAAAGAAACCTCATGGCTTGACTTGATACTCTCTGCAGACTCCGACGACATCTTTTTATCATAAGTCGGCCACCATAGCTTCTCATTCGAGTTTGAAAAGACAGGGAGCGGGCGTCAGTGAATGGCTGTTTGCAATTCGCAAAGATCACCACTAGATGCCGCTAAAAATCACACACTGCACCTTTAAGTAAGAGTGTGTTTGTCTTACCGTGTTGTAGCTCATCAGATCAATAGCAACCAAATGACTGCTTGCTATAACAGTATTTTTAGACTGATGGACTTTGTGTGGTTAACACCTTTTTTTTTTTTTTTTTTTTTTTTTTTACACACAGTGGCATAAATCTCTCTGTCTTTCCTTTCCCCTTAAAAGAACAACATCACTGAGATGAAACTCTCTAAAGTAAAATAATTTTCTTTTCAAGTTTATATCGTTTTTTTTATAGTAGGCTATGTATTTTTCTGTTCACCCTCACCATTGTCACCATTATGTTCTGTTTAGTTCATGGACTTGTAGTTTGCATTTCTTCAGTTCCTGTTTTCCTTGTGTTATCCGTTACTATGGTCACCGCCATTATGAGTTCATCTAGATCAGCTGAGTACCCTTCATTATCTCGTTTGTGCTTGTACCGTTCCTTCACACCTCGTCCGATCACCATTATATTTAGTTGTGTTTGCCATTGCCTGTCTGAGGTATTGAGATTAAGGATTCATTACTTTGAATATAGCCTACATTGACAAAACATACTATATTGAACATATTAGCAAAAATTGGCAAACAAAAGCTTATTTGAGGTGGCAGATATTTTACAGTAAAAATGTGTAATCTATCCAAAACTAATCAACGAAATGTTGTCTTTCATTTGTCTGTAACATAGGTCTTTCGTTTTTATTATAAGGAATATAAATGTTAATTTGCAGTTTAATACGTTGCTTATACAAATACATTTTATTTCAACATATTTCAGTCGATATTTACTCAGTATAGCAAAATAGTTTGCTAAAAGCGGATCATTCATTCACACACAGAAATGCAATTCAAATTTAAACCGTCTTTTTGCGAGTTGTGGTAAACAGCGCATCTCTGCCGTTCATTCATTCACACAGAAACGCGATTTACTTGAGAATGAAAAAAAACTTACTACAGTGTTCCATCCGTTGCTCCTCGAAATACCAGCACTTCTGAGGTACATTTTCCATTATTATTATTCCTCACAGCGCTGCGAGACAGTGTAAACAAGTACAATGATCTGAATAAACTTGACGTGTTTTCTCGAACTGATATGTGGGCGTTCACAGTTTGTATGGGATCGTCTCAAGTAGGGATGGGACGATTACCGGTTTCACTATAAACCACGATTAAATGTACTGACGGTTAGTATTATCGTTTAAAATTTAATTATCATTAAAACCGTGTTTGATTATCGCGATTTTAATAACTCGCTGTAAATCCTGTCCAGCCAGCAACAGCTCTGATGCAGGCGCAGCGCGCAATGTTGTTGTTTTTTTATTCGAGAAGGAATGACGGAAGGCAGTGACCGTGCTCGGGAGATTTTTCAGCCTTTTAAGAGGACCAAATCTGAGGTGTGGTCATATTTTGTCTTTAACAAAAGTCCTGAGTGAAACTTAATCGAGGATGGTCACTACAATAGGGGGGAAACACTTCAAATCTGCCGAGTCGTCTTGTGTGACCATCACCCACTGTTTATAGCGAACGCAAGGCAAGTTAAGTTTGACCTCAATACCAAAACTTACGTTACGTCTGGGAAATAATTGGGCACAAAATGTTGTTTTGAGTTGAAATATTTGATCTCACTCACTTGAAATAAACGTGAAGCTTCCGCGAAGAAAAGTTCGCAACAAGTGCGGCTTTGAGCCAAAGACGAACAAACAAGTTCAAACAAGACTAATAAGAGTGACATTTAAGGGATAAATGTATATCATTGTACACTTATTACACTGATTTTTTTTAGGCACTTGGTGTTTTATGCCCCCAACGGCGCCTTCCAGGCAGCGAGGGGATGGGTAGGTTTAAGGTTGAGGGTAGGGTTAGCTGCCTCTAAGGAGCCATTGGGGGCCTAAAACACCATCAGGCTTTTTTTTAACCACGTAATTACAGGGACATATTGAATTGAGATTAATGTTTTAAATCTTACCTGTTTATAACTATATTTTGCACAGCGTACAAAACAATCGTCCAGACAAGATGATCACCAATATCACCAATATTATCAAACTCTGTAAACAATAAATCAACTCTGATTTCATTTTCAATACAATCAAAAACTGAGACGCAAGACGGCAAGCTGTATTTGAATGAAACGAGAGAGCGCGTCTGTTGTGATCCATGGATGCGCGCTGTGTTATAATGCGTTGCTATTTTTGCACAACATTTTTGCTTAAAAAAGTGCATAGAGATGCTTGTATTATTTGTTGTTTGTTGATTTTCAAATATAAACCTGTTTTCAGTGTGAGCATCAGTTCTTTTTGAACACTTTCATCTCATTTGAACAAAACCGTGATAATATTGATAATCACGATAATTTTGGTCACTATAATCGTGATATGAAATTTTCATATCGTCCCATCCCTAGTCTCAAGCCTGGTTTATACTCGACGCGTCCGCACGAGCGCGCGGAAAAATGACGTCATCGCGGTGTGGGCGGTAGCGCGCGTTGGGTGCGCAAGAGCCCATTTCGCCTGGCGGTGTGCACGGCAGATTTTGTAACAACGCGCGGGCCGTCGCATCCGAAGATAAACGACTTCGAGCCGAATCTGGCCGAGCTCGAACTTCTCACCACACCGGCACCCAGTTTGCACGTCTAAATTAGTTGCTTACATTTAAAAAATGAGCATTCAATAGCATAAAAAGTATTTTTAATGAACATAAAGGTCCATGTTTAATAAAAATGTTCACGAAAACGTAATGAAATGTTTAGTGAAATTAGAAAATATGTTAGAGATTGTTAATTTAGTTATATTGTATACACATTCTCATATCCATATATTTTGTTTTATTGTCACGAGTAATAATCTCAGGGTTTACTGGGTTTTAATAATAATAATAATAATTCATTACATTTATATAGCGCTTTTCTCAGCACTCAAAGCGCTTTACATAGAAGGGGGATCTCCTCAACCACCACCAATGTGCAGCATCCACCTGGATGATGTGACGGCAGCCATATTGCGCCAGAACGCCCACCACACACCAGCTTACTGGTGGAGAGGAGACAGTGATGAAGCCAATCAGTATGGGGATGATTAGGAGGCCATGATGGACAGAGGCCACTGGGCAAATTTGGCCAGGATGCCGGGGTTACACCCCTACTCTTTCGAAAGACATCCTGGGATTTTTAATGACCACAGAGAGTCAGGGCCTCGGTTTAACGTCTCATCCGAAGGACGGTGCTCTTTAACAGTATAGTGTCCCCGTCACTATACTGGGGCATTAGGACCCACACAGACCACAGGGTGAGCACCCCCTGCTGGCCTCACTAACACCTCTTCCAGCAGCAACCTGGTTTTTCTCAGGAGGTCTCCCATCCAGGTACTAACCAGGCGCAGCCCTGCTTAGCTTCAGTGGGCAACCAGTCTTGGGCTACAGGGTGACATGGCTGCTGGGCTGCATCCTGCTTTTACACGATTCTTTTTGTAGTGTGGTATTGGTGGTGGTGTACTAAAATAAACATTGTCACGTGTGTAGCTTTCTTCTTCTCACCGCTGATTCCTGATGGTTTAGAGGACAATTACTCGAGTCGCCCCCTATCGTTTCACAGAATAGTACAACGGCGAGCGCGTCAAGTATAAACGCCTCGTCCGTTTGCGGAGGTGCACGCGCAGTCTGCGGAGACTCGCACTGCGGAGCCAGGCGAAAGTATAACAAAGGCTTCAGTCATTTGCGTTTGAATAGCGCGCGCTCTCCGTGGGCGGGGCAGATTAAAACGTAATGAGCTGAGATGAGAACGACTGACATCTCTCTCTTTTCATAAAGATTACATAAACAGAGAATATTTTTTTTTAAATAAAAATTACTTCATTTAAAAGAAGAGAATTCAAGCTTCATGCCTGTGTGTCTGTATGCCTGTTTGACTGAGTATTCGCTGAGTTATGGTTCATTTTCGGACGCGTTTCAGAATGGACTTCACTGACAGAGAGGAGGCAGAACTCGCATCATGTTTATTTTTCTTTATTTGGCGAAAAGCACAACACTTTGTTTTTATTGTGAGTATACACAAAAATAATACACACTTAACAGGATCGATTGATGTATAACACAAGCATATAAGATAAAAAGTAAAGAAAAATTTTTTGCACTGATAAGGAAAAAAACAAGCCTATCACGCCGGCGCGATAGCCGACCTCAGGGGGTTAATTCCCAACAGTTTGCTTGTCATTGTTACTACTTTTCTTAGTGATTTCTTCTGAGCATCTGAAGCATTTCCATACCAGCAACTCAAACAGAATGTCATAACGCTTTCAATAAAGGCCCCATAAAACATCACAAGTACTCTGCTATGGACAGTAAAAGATAGTAATTTAAGAAATACAACCTCTGTTGTGTCTTCTTACTTACATAATCAGTCCACACATCCCATTTGAGTTTATGATCCAAAACTATGTCAAAGTATTTATAATTTGTTACTAATTGAATTTGTTCCCCTTTAATGCAGGATATAACCCATCCTGCACTCTCACTCTAAAATCAATAACCATACCCGTAGTTTTGGAGGCATTTAAGAGGAGATTTGATTTCTCACACCAGTTTAAAAAGAAGTCCAAAACAGGCCCATGCTCTTCCTCCCCATCACATAGAAGGCTCACTAAAGCAGTATCATCTGCATAATTGAAAATAAATCTATTTTTCAAAGAACTAGAACAGGAATTAGTATATAAAATAAATAATAATGGAGAAAAGACATCCTTGACGTGATTTTATCTGAAAGAGACCCTCCTAACTTAACATGTGAGATCCTAAAGCTAAGGACATCAATCACTCATGTAAGCAACCTACAGTCTAATAAAAATTATTTTGCCAGGGTTTCTGCTAACGTACTTGGGGAAATACAGTTAAAAGCTGATGAGAAATCCACAAATACCAACTGACCATGCTTGACTCGCACACATACTTCAACATTCAGCATGAAAACACAACAAGCTATACTAAGTCAAGAGTAAATCTAAAGTAAATTATCAAGTACTCTCAGTTATTTTTTAGATACTAGAACTCTTGTGTAAGTGAACTATACTAACTAAGCATTTATCAGTACAAAATACTATTCCTCTTTCACTTTACTCAGTTTTTAAGACAATCATTTTGCATGCTTTTTTTTAGATTTAACAGTGTAATAATTAATTATGTGATTAAAATAAAATGTATTCCATAAGATAATAGAAGTAAAAGCATGACAGGAATGGATGAAACCTATTTCTCACAAACACATTTTTTTTCCTATCTGACCATGGGTAATCATGCCAGTTGTTCAGGCTGGTGAATTTAGGACCCAGAACAATACAGTCCTCATCTGTACATCTGTACAATACAGGTCCTCCACCACAATTTCAAAACACGGTCTGAAACAGTATGACGTACTAAAGTCTCGTTTGTTGAAATCACTTTACAGGTTAATACGAGCTCCAAAGCACCAATATGAAACAATGGGCTGAAATTGGTCTGTTTATTTTTTTTTATCATTTATAAGGTTCTTCATTACAGCAAAACCTTACAGTGGAAAACGAGTTTATTGATTTATCATTACACTGACTTGAATCTATTGACTAGTCGTGAGGACATTTTCTTCTTCATTGGTGATATGGGATTAGACCAGAGGATCTCCCGCTTATGGTCAGATTCTCATATTCAGAAGAGTCTGACTGGTGAACATCAGGTCTGGGATGGACAGTCTATGGGAAAAACACATTTATTATTTATTACCCGAGTTTTGAATGAACAAACTCTTTTGCACTTGTAGTTTTTGATATTTCATTTACTGTGAGCGTGTCGTAGAGGTCAGATGATCTGGACTTGAGGTCAAGAGCTGCATATGAGCCTGTACTGGGATCATCGTCCTATAGGGAAAAAGACAGAAATATATTATATACACTGTATATATATCATTTATTCTGTAGTTCTTTGATCAGCTCACCTCACACTTGTGTATTGCAGATTGTCTGTTCATTATTTTTCTCGTACTGTCAAAAAAAGGAAACATAATTCATATATAGATAAAAACGACATATCCTTCTGCATTTGTTTTTAAGTAAATTATACTTATACTCTTTATTATTTAATTTACATTATAAATAGTATGATGATGATGAAGATGATGATGATGAATAATCCTCCAGATGCCGCTGTGATCATAATCACATTCCCACCAGCAACATGATGATCTGAAAGAGGAAGATCATCATGATTAACTCTCCAAACTGATGAATGATGTGAAGATACAGGAGTGTGTTAATAAAAGCTTCACCTGTGACAGTTACAGCGTCTGATCTCTGAGATCCATGTTGATTGTGAGCCTGACAGTAGAAGCGTCCACTCTGTAGTGCACTGAAACTCTGTCCAGATCCAACAGCTGAGGTTTCATTCTCCTTAAACCAGCTGAAGTTCAGAGCAGGAGGGTTTGAGTCACTGATGCAGTTCAGAGTCACTGAATCTCCCTCCACTATTACACCAGATCCACTTATCAACACTGAGACGCTCCTGGGTGGATCTAAAACAGGACAAAAATCTAATCTTTAAATCATCTCATTTAAACACAATCTCTGTTTTTTTTTTTTTAAACTAATGAATCTGCACTCACACGTGACATTGAGCTGAACAGCAGGAGAGATGTGAGTGTGTCCGTCTACAGCACAGCTATATCTGCCTGAATCCTCTCTTCTGACTGACTGCAGCAGGAGTTCATTGTTTCTGTCTCTTCTCTCAGTTAATGGCTGTGAGTTTCTGTACCAGATGAATGTTGCTCTGTCAGTCAGAGCGCAGCTGCTTTTACATCTCAGATTGACTGAATCTCCCTCTGTCACTCTCTCAGGAGACTCCACCTGAAGATCTGAACACAACACACACATTATATCTAGTGCTGCTGTCATACACTGATTATTATTCAACATAGTGCACAGAAGAAGAGATAAACCTCACCAAAGTCACCTGTGACAGTAAGATTCACTCCTGATTTACCAATCCATTTTTCTTTATCAGTGATGAATCTGAAATAGTACATGTGTTCATCCTTCAGTGTCACATGACTCAGTCTGACGGTGCAGTTCTGCTGTTTATCTCCCAGATACTGAAGCCTCTGCCTGTATTCAGGGTCCTCAGACAGATCTGGAAACTCTTCATCTTTCATTTTATCTTTTGTTTTGCTCCAGAACACTTTCATGATCTGATATCCAGTAGGGTATGTATAAGTGCATCTCATTATCACTGTTGAGTCCTTTAGTGCACAGATGTGTGAAGGACTGTAACTCACACCCCAATCAGCACTAGAAACCCCTGAAACACAGAATTCATACTGATGAAAATGTTGTTTTATCAATTCCAATGGATCACAAAAACTTTAGACTACTTGTACATAGTGACTCATTACAGGGAATATTATAAGTAAATCTTCTCAGAATCTTTTGAGTGATAAATGATCTAAGTGTGAATTTCTTTATCAGTTTTGATGGAGGATGTTGCAGAAATAAACAGAAGTGAAACCAGAGCAAATAAATCAGTCATGAACAACATGCTCTAAAATAATCAAAAACATGACAATTAAGTCTAAGAAAATGTCTATTTGCTGACAAAGTCATTTGACACACAAACCTCTTCCTCAAGGGAGCCAAATCCTGTTCCTGGAGATCTAAATTCCTGCAAAGTTCAGATCCAACCCTGATCACACACATCTGTCTACAACGATCACATGCTTCTGCAGATCTTCATTAGCTGGTTCAGTTGTGTTTGATCAGGGTTGAAGCTGAACTTTGCAGGAAGGTAGATTGCCAGGAACAGGATTGGCCACTCCTATCATATCTCCACAATGTCTTCTGAGAAAATGAACCAAAAAATCAGTTTGTCCAATCAAATGCTCCGATGAGTGAGAAAGTCCCTCCCCTAAACCACCGGACAATGACTAGCAAGTAGCAAATTAGCAATTCATCTCTAAGACTGTGATATAACTAAAAACTACTGGATATTTATAAAATATACAAGCCCATTGACATGCCTCACCCAAACTTGATGCTTCAAAAGGAAATACATCAACATACCACAGAAAACTTCATTAAACACTCATTATGTGGTCTTTGAAAAAAAAAGAAGAAAAAAAAAAAAGTAATGTAACATTAACTCACCGTGAATCATGAGCAGAAATATCAGAGGAAGAGGAGCCATTCTGACCGACATCAGCATAACATATATCTATAATACAGCATTAAACATCACTTATATGCTCATAAACAGTGTATGTTCATCACCCTAAACAGCTCTTAGTGTTAGTAAGATCTTTGCACATCTGAAGATTATTAATGCACAACATCAATTTGTGTAAATGAACTGATCATTAGATGAACAGAAAATATTCCTCATGTCAGGAATCATGTGTTATATGAGCTTCATCTATAGAAATAATCATCAGTTTTCATTTAAATATGAGTGTGTTTGTCTTACCGTGTTGTTGCTCACCAGATCAACAGCAACCGAATGACTGTACTGTACTAACACAAGCACTTTTAGCTTTACAGTGAAGGACTTTAAAGTGTGAGAAGTGTCAGTGGTTAACACTGTTTTTTACACACAGCTGCAGGATGCAGGGATGACGTATTTTTGTAGGCATTTTAGCACTTCCGGGTGCATCGTCCTGAAATCAATGGGTTTTTGGTTAAATGCTTGATAAAAGGTCTGTGGTGAACACAAGCTCACGATATTTTCATGGTTTTTTTTCTATGAAATGAAATACACATGCAATACACATGCAATACCCTCTTGTTATTTTTTTACAATCTTTTACGTGTCTTGAAAAGAGTGATTGCTAACATGGTTAAACGGGAGCACAGAGGTAGTCTGGGGCATTAAACTGTCACGGTTCAGGGTGCATCATGGGCTTCCCCTGTTGTCTGTGTTTGTCCTGACATGTTCTGCTGCTCATGACCGGGGCAATCAGCACTGACTTAGCAGTGCGGTGTGCAAATCACAAGCTGAGATTTGCTGATTGCCGCGATCAACACCCATCACTTATATTCTCTGCTGTGTCTGAAGCTCTGAGACTGGCGAGAGCATCTTCCAAATCTGCAGTACTCATCCTGCTGGATATGTCTGCTGCTTTTGACACAGTTAAACACCAGATCCTCATGTCAACCCTCATGAAGATTGGCATCTCAGGAACTGCACTCCAGTGGTTCAAGTCATACCTCTTCAGGGTATCTTGGAGGGGTGAGATGTCAAAGTCACAACATCTAGCTACTGGGGTGCCTCAGGGCTCAGTGCTTGGACCACTTCTCCTCTCCATCTACATGTCATCACTAGGATCTGTCATTCAGAAACATGGCTTTTCCTATCACTGTTATGCAGATGGCACACAACTCTACCTGACAGACATTTCTTGCTGGATGAAGGACCATCACCTTCAACTCAACCTTGCTAAGACAAAAACTGCTTGTGGTCTCAGCCAACCCAACACTCCATCACAACTTCTCTATACAGCTAGGTTCGGACTGAGTTCCCACGGGACTTCAGCGCGAGACTACAGCTAGCCGTCTAAAACACTATTTAGGTGAGTTTAAACAATGGCTAAGTTGCTAAACGCATCTTGTTGTCATGTAAGGGCCCTGTTCATGTTGGACAGACATTTTAATTGCATTTTGTGTCTGTTAAGAGGCACAAAGACACTCTTTAGGTTTATGCCCCAATAACTGCCGTTTTAGCTGAATGGGAGCTCTGGGCATTAACTGTAACAGCTCCGCGTTGCAAGCACCGATCCAGTTCGTTTTTTTTTCTATAGACACTACTCACAAAGGTAAAACGATCAAGATTAACTTAAAAATTCACCGGAGTTCTCCTTTAATGAACCGTTATGTTTGTATTAACTTAGAATGGGTCATTTATATCTACATAACCACGGCCACCCCTTTCTATGAAGGTCGACATATTGTGACGTCATGTTTCTACCGTAGCTGACAGCGAACAAACAGCGCTACAGAGCACGTTTCGTCACTAACTCGATTGACAAACAGCAGAAAAAGACGCAGCAGCAGAGTTTCGTGAAAATGAATGTGACTGACCACAGTTATTCTATCGGACAAGAGCCGAAGGAGGGTAAATCTGACTCGAAGAAGAGAAAATATGACGAATCAAGAAAAAGAAGGGAGAAAAAGAAGCAAAAATCATTTACCTCTCCCTCTTCTAGTTACCTCAGGTACATAGGCAGGTTGTCCCTGATCTGCACGTGGAAAAAACCATGCTGTCTGAACAACGCCACAGACATCGTGACGTTAGCTATTTACCCTTACCAAGCTGCTTTGATGCTCTTATCCATAATTAGCTCTTATCTTTTACTAACTAGCATGGAAAAAAAGCTATGCTAAACTCATTGAATTAAAGACAAACACAATGATGAACAAGTAAAAATAACAATCGCAATAACATGTGGTTTAACTGAACAATTCAGTAAATATAATTTAATATAATATAAAGAAACCTCATGGCTTGACTTGATACTCTCTGCAGACTCCGACGACATCTTTTTATCATAAGTCGGCCACCATAGCTTCTCATTCGAGTTTGAAAAGACAGGGAGCGGGTGTCAGTGAATGGCTGTTTGCAATTCGCAAAGATCACCACTAGATGCCGCTAAAAATCACACACTGCACCTTTAAGTAAGAGTGTGTTTGTCTTACTACCGTGTTGTAGCTCATCAGATCAATAGCAACCAAATGACTGCTTGCTATAACAGTATTTTTAGACTGATGGACTTTGTGTGGTTAACACCTTTTTTTTTTTTTTTTTTTTTTTACACACAGTGGCATACATCTCTCTGTCTTTCATTTCCCCTTAAAAGAACAACATCACTGAGATGAAACTCTCTAAAGTAAAATAATTTTCTTTTCAAGTTTATATCGTTTTTTTTATAGTAGGCTATGTATTTTTCTGTTCACCCTCATCATTGTCACCATTATGTTCTGTTTAGTTCATGGACTTGTAGTTTGCATTTCTTCAGTTCCTGTTTTCCTTGTGTTATCCGTTACTATGGTCACCGCCATTATGAGTTCATCTAGATCAGCTGAGTACCCTTCATTATCTCGTTTGTGCTTGTACCGTTCCTTCACACCTCGTCCGATCACCATTATATTTAGTTGTGTTTGCCATTGCCTGTCTGAGGTATTGAGATTAAGGATTCATTACTTTGAATATAGCCTACATTGACAAAACATACTATATTTAACATATTAGCAAAAATTGGCAAACAAAAGCTTATTTGAGGTGGCAGATATTTTACAGTAAAAATGTGTAATCTATCCAAAACTAATCAACGAAATGTTGTCTTTCATTTGTCTGTAACATAGGTCTTTCGTTTTTATTATAAGGAATATAAATGTTAATTTGCAGTTTAATACGTTGCTTATACAAATACATTTTATTTCAACATATTTCAGTCGATTTTTACTCAGTATAGCAAAATAGTTTGCTAAAAGCGGATCATTCATTCACACACAGAAATGCAATTCAAATTTAAACCGTCTTTTTGCGAGTTGTGGTAAACAGCGCATCTCTGACGTTCATTCATTCACACAGAAACGCGATTTACTTGAGAATGAAAAAAAACCGTACTACAGTATTCCATCCGTTGCTCCTCGAAATACCAGCACTTCTGAGGTACATTTTCCATTATTATTATTCCTCACAGCGCTGCGAGACAGTGTAAACAAGTACAATGATCTGAATAAACTTGACGTGTTTTCTCGAACTGATATGTGGGCGTTCACAGTTTGTATGGGATCGTCTCAAGCCTGGTTTATACTCGACGCGTCCGCACGAGCGCGCGGAAAAAATGACGTCATCGCGGTGTGGGCGGTAGCGCGCGTTGGGTGCGCAAGAGCCCATTTCGCCTGGCGGTGTGCACGGCAGATTTTGTAACAACGCGCGCGGCGTCGCATCCGAAGATAAACGACTTCGAGCCGAATCTGGCCGAGCTCGAACTTCTCACCACACCGGCACCCAGTTTGCACGTCTAAATTAGTTGCTTACATTTAAAAAATGAGCATTCAATAGCATAAAAAGTATTTTTAATGAACATAAAGGTCCATGTTTAATAAAAATGTTCACGAAAACTTAATGAAATGTTTAGTGAAATTAGAAAATATGTTAGAGATTGTTAATTTAGTTATATTGTATACACATTCTCATATCCATATATTTTGTTTTATTGTCTCGAGTAATAATCTCAGGGTTTACTGGGTTTTACACGATTCTTTTTGTAGTGTGGTATTGGTGGTGGTGTACTAAAATAAACATTGTCACGTGTGTAGCTTTCTTCTTCTCACCGCTGATTCCTGATGGTTTAGAGGACAATTACTCGAGTCGCCCCCTATCGTTTCACAGAATAGTACAACGGCGAGCGCGTCAAGTATAAACGCCTCGTCCGTTTGCGGAGGTGCGCGCGCAGTCTGCGGTGACTCGCACTGCGGAGCCAGGCGAAAGTATAACAAAGGCTTCAGTCATTTGCGTTTGAATAGCGCGCGCTCTCCATGGGCGGGGCCGATTAAAACGTAATGAGCTGAGATGAGAACGACTGACATCTCTCTCTTTTCATAAAGATTACATAAACAGAGAATATTTTTTTTAAAATAAAAATTACTTCATTTAAAAGAAGAGAATTCAAGCTTCATGCCTGTGTGTCTGTATGCCTGTTTGACTGAGTATTCGCTGAGTTATGGTTCATTTTCGGACGCGTTTCAGAATGGACTTCACTGACAGAGAGGAGGCAGAACTCGCATCATGTTTATTTTTCTTTATTTGGCGAAAAGCACAACACTTTGTTTTTATTGTGAGTATACACAAAAATAATACACACTTAACAGGATCGATTGATGTATAACACAAGCATATAAGATAAAAAGTTTAAAAAAAAATTTTGCACTGATAAGGAAAAAAACAAGCCTATCACGCCGGCGCGATAGCCGACCTCAGGGGGTTAATTCCCAACAGTTTGCTTGTCATTGTTACTACTTTTCTTAGTGATTTCTTCTGAGCATCTGAAGCATTTCCATACCAGCAACTCAAACAGAATGTCATAACGCTTTCAATAAAGGCCCCATAAAACATCACAAGTACTCTGCTATGGACAGTAAAAGATAGTAATTTAAGAAATACAACCTCTGTTGTGTCTTCTTACTTACATAATCAGTCCACACATCCCATTTGAGTTTATGATCCAAAACTATGTCAAAGTATTTATAATTTGTTACTAATTGGATTTGTTCCCCTTTAATGCAGGATATAACCCATCCTGCACTCTCACTCTAAAATCAATAACCATACCCGTAGTTTTGGAGGCATTTAAGAGGAGATTTGATTTCTCACACCAGTTTAAAAAGAAGTCCAAAACAGGCCCATGCTCTTCCTCCCCATCGCATAGAAGGCTCACTAAAGCAGTATCATCTGCATAATTGAAAATAAATCTATTTTTCAAAGAACTAGAACAGGAATTAGTATATAAAATAAATAATAATGGAGATAAGACATCCTTGAGGTGATTTTATCTGAAAGAGACTCTCCTAACTTAACATGTGAGATCCTAAAGCTAAGGACATCAATCACTCATGTAAGCAACCTACAGTCTAATGAAAATTATTTTGCCAGGGTTTCTGCTAACGTACTTGGGGAAATACAGTTAAAAGCTGATGAGAAATCCACAAATACCAATTGACCATGCTTGACTCACACACATACTTCAACATTCAGCATGAAAACACAACAAGCTATACTAAGTCAAGAGTAAATCTAAAGTAAATTATCAAGTACTCTCAGTTCTATTTTAGATACTAGAACTCTTGTGTAAGTGAACGATACTAACTAAGCATTTATCAGTACAAAATACTATTCCTCTTTCACTTTACTCAGTTTTTAAGACAATCATTTTGCATGCTTTTTTTTAGATTTAACAGTGTAATAATTAATTATGTGATTAAAATAAAATGTATTCCATAAGATAATAGAAGTAAAAGCATGACAGGAATGGATGAAACCTATTTCTCACAAACACATTGTTTTCTATCTGAGCATGGGTAATCATGCCAGTTGTTCAGGCTGGTGAATTTAGGATCCAGAACAATACAGTCCTCATTTCCACCATGGCTATTCGGCTCACCTTTGAACCAAAACCTGAATAAAATGTGTCAGATTTTCCATTATTCAGAACCACAAATGTTCAATCAATCTGGAGGTATGGTCTTAATTTTAAAATAACAATAAAAAAGACTAAAACAAATAAATATGTGATTTTCTGTGTGTTGTATGACTTACCCTTGTTTCAGTGGTGAATTATCCACCCATTTCATGGTCCCCTCAGTCTCAGAGTCTGACAAACCAATCCACACACTCTCCTTGATGAATGAAGATATGTGCTTCTGTGTGTGAATAAAAACAGCAGTAAGTGTGATTCCTCTCATTACCTAACACAGGGGTTCCCAAACTTTTCCCTGACAAGGCCTCCCAAATACCACTAGCTTCTGGCCAAGGCCCCCCTTTTATGTGTTATTGAACCCATCGGCAAATGTAGAAATAAATAATTAAAACATCTAGGTGAACATCAGATTATGTGATGGTGTTTGATACCAGCCAATCAGAAAGATTATAGAGTTGCACCGATTACACTTTTTCTAGGCCGATTCCGATTTATCACTGAGTTTGACCTGCCGATACAGATTTTAGCCGATTCTGATTTCATTTTTTCGAACCACTTTATAGCACACACAAATATTTATTTTCTATATATTTTTTTTTATAAAACACCATATACTTTTACCCAAACTGATTAATAAAAACAAGTTTAAATAGGTACATTTTCTATAAATATTATTGAGTCTTCATTTTATTTTCTGACATTCCAGTTCTTGTTAAAACACACTATACATGCAAATGATGTGCATTTTTATGGGGCGCCGTTTGGAAAGCGGCTCACGCTGAAAATAACAGCAACATTTTGTCACATTTAGCTTCAAACAATGTTTAAAAAACTGGTATGGATTTTTGACGGTCACTTTTTAGCACATTTACAACAATATTTGTCAACTTAGAGATATTTTAAATAGTTAATGCCACACTATGCAGCTTTCCGTTTTTGTCAAACAGCGACCCCTAGAGTCGCTGTGGAATACTTGTATTTAACATTACTGTCGAAAATACCACTCGCACAGAGCCGTCTCTGCACTCACGGCCTGATCCCTCCCCCCTGTATACCGGCACCTGTTCAGTCGGATGGAAGCTGTAATGAGTGGAAATAAGGTGTGGCCCCTTTAAGAGCTGCGCGCTCCCTGTTGAACTGTCGGCAGTCTGTATTGTATGTGCACCTCGAACACCCCATGTATGCGGGTTATTTCAGTTTGATGCTCATTCTTATCCTACTTTTGTTTATCAAGTAAAGATGTGGATGGTAGAACGGGTGACAGACAGTTACACGAGTTTGATTGGGGAATAAAGTGCAAGTTGTGAGATGCCAGTCGCCTCCGTGAGTCTGTCTGGCCTCTGTAATTCATCTGTGAGCTATCCCTATTTCTCCTCCTGACACAACGCATTACAAAGCGTCGGACATCGAACAGGCACAGATAACCTCTGAAGATGTCTACTAGTCCATCAACAAGAACGATATTTATTCGAGTCTGACTAAATAACGTAAACTAATTCGTTACATCGCAAGACTTGATATCACGCGATACTTCCTGACGCTGAGCCCGGCGGCCTCAAAAGGGTGGTTTTTCGGCTCACAGGCGCTCGGGGGGTGCGAGACGACCACCATTCAACCCGAAAAAAGGCATATAACTATTCCAATGACTCCGAAGCTGTTCGGTTAAGGTAAAAAAGTTACTTAGTTCACCTTTAAATCTAAATATTACACAGCAAAATCCCCAGTGTTAAATTAACACTCCTCAGTGTACATATGTGTCCACACTACAGGGTGTTAAAATTAACACTGAAGCAGTGTTGAAGTTAATGAGATAATTAAGTGATTAATTAAGTGATGATTGGCCATTAGTGGTGACACCTTATGTTAATAAGCAGAATCATTGACGGAAAGAGAAAAAACAATAACAGAAAAAAGAGAAACACAAGAACTACAACTGACTTCGAGTCATTACACATTGTGGCATTTATTATTACCAGTTTGACTTTATTTCTGTCATACATCGACAAAAGTTCTTGAGATTCAACAGAAGTTTAGACGGTAATGTTTTATGGAAAGTCACCATTATGGCGGTCAGTGTCTGCTTTAGTTGGGCTCTTGACTCTTTGTTTTGTTAATATTAGTTTTTCTTTGACTGTTCCAACATTGTGTTTATAAAGCACATTTGTTACTGCAAGAGAAAACATGACCTGCTCACAATATGTTTTGATGATAATGACATTATCAACATGTAGAGACCTGATTCACTGATGTCATTCAGAGTCTAAAACTTTGACTATAAGCTTGATGTCTTGTTTAGTATTGGTGATTGTAGCTCTGAGATTCTACAGTTTGAGATCCAACAGCAATATGAAACATTTTGAAAATACTTTGAGCAAAGAAGTTACTGTGTTTAAACACACAGACATCAAGAATCAGCATATGAATCTCAACAATGGTGACAATAAACAAACTAGTGACAAACAGATCAACTCTGAACATCACAAAACAAGCTACTAAAGTCAGAACAAAACAATAGCAAAATAAAAGCAAACAGAAAAAACAATGAAAATTACAGGACAATTCAGCTGCATAATTTATTCATGCTGCAATGCATGATGTGAGCCATTGATGCGTTCTGATTGGTGGCTCCCATCATGCACTGCAACATTAAGCATTTGTTTGATTGTCACCATTGTTGAGATTCATATGTAGATTCTTGATTTCTGTGTGTGCTTTTAGATCATTAAAACATGACTACTGAAGTGAAAAATTAATAAAACATTTGGACAATCAGTTTATGATGATGGGTGCCATCATTGAATCAGGTCACTAGTAATGTCATCATCAAAACATAACCGGGGCTGCATTTTCAAAAGCATCTTAAGCCTAACTTGATCGCAGACCAACTGCAACAAATGGTCAGGGGTCGGCAACCCAAAATGTTTAAAGAGCCATATTGGACAAAAAAATCAAAAAAAATCTGTCTGGAGCCGCAAAAAATTAAAAGCCTTATATAAGCCTTATAATGAAGGCAACACATGCTGTAAGTGTCTATATTAGCTTTATTAGCCCCCTAGTATCATAATGATAAGTAGGCTAGAAATACATTATGAGCATTCATGATTAAATGTTTATTTTCCCTGCAGCGCATCCTGGAGAGAATGACGCACCACGTGACTCTGCTGTACGATGGTGCTTTAAGTTTATCTTCCATTATAATTTTAATGTATTACGTTTTATTTATTTGTGTATTATTTTTACAACGTTGAAAAACTTTAACCCTTTCACACGTAAGTTTAAAATATTCTGACTGACCCCCCAGCGTGAGTTTTTCAAGGCGACCGTTATTTAGAATGTGTCACTTTATGGCTTCCAAGGTGACTCGTCATTGCGTGTCACGTGACACACCGCAGCAACAACAGAGCTGAATGAATGATGATCTGCTTTTATGTCATTTTTCCTTTTTTTTATTCAAAATATTCACAAATTTGTTAGAAATGGCATGAAATATCTGATATTCCGATTGTGAAATATATGCAAGTGGAAGTGTTTTGTTGTTTAAACACATTTATAACGATCGCGTTAGTTCAGCTGTATTCGCGATGGGCGCCGCCATCTTAGTTTGTGCCGCAGACGCAGTTCAGAGAATCGGATCTGTTGGATTTACAACACGTGAATTCATCCACTTCTCCCGAAATACATCAAAGTAAGTGGCTGGTGAACTGGGAGAAGAATAGAGTAAACTTTAAAGTTACTTACACAATGTGTATCTGATATGAATAAAACGTGTCTAATTATAATGGAAAGGATTATTGCCTCTTCCTTTAACATCAGTGTGTATTTTACAAACTCTAAATGTATTGTTTTTTTTAGTACTTATATGTCTGAAACCTAAAATAAACATTATGTGGTTGAAAACACTGAAAAGTTGTGATATATGACAGCTCTGAGCGCGCCTGTCTCTGGCTCAGCAACAGCCAACGCGCGAGAGCACATTTGAATTTAGCAGTTGATCACGTCATGCACTGACCGTTCTGATCACACCGGTGTGATCGTACGTGGGAAAGGGTTAAGAATGTTTGTCATGTTTTTCCTCCTACAGAAATTATATTAAAACAAATGTTTTTTTTTCATTTTCATATTTTTGAAAAAGCTCCAGGGAGCCACTAGGGCGGCGCTTAAGAGCCGCATGCGGCTCTAGAGCCGCGGGTTGCCAACCCCCGGTCCATACGATCAAATTAGGCTTGTTGCGATGATTTCAGGAAACACAGCCAAAGTCATAGTTTCTCTTGCCACAACAAATGTGCTTTATAAACACAGAGTTGGAGCAGCCAGAGAAATACTAATGTTAAAAAGTAAAGGGTCAAGACCCCAACTAAAGCAAACATTGATCACCATAATGGTGACTTGAAACGAAACATTCCATAAAACATTACCATCTAAACGTCTGTTAAATCTAAATAAGACTGTGTGTAGATGTATGACAGAAATAAAGTCAAACTGGTAAAATAATAAGTGCAATAATGGCTCGAAGTCAGTAGTTCTTGTGTTTCTCTTTTTTCTGACTTTCCGTCAATGATTCTGCTTATTAACATCAGGTGTCACCACTAATGGCCAATCATCACTTAATTAATCACTTAATTATCTCATTAACTTCAACACTGCTTCAGTGTTAATTTGAACACTCTGTAGTGTGGACACATATGTACACTGAGGAGTGTTAATTTAACACTGGGGATTTTGCTGTGTAAATGTTACACCTAAATGTTAAATGTTATACTACATGGCCGTTGAATGCTTTAATCTGATTGGTTGACGAACGTTCTAAGGTGTGCATTATTTTCAGGGAAACGCACGGCTAAAGTAGTTCCAGGCAGGTCTTGACCGCATTACAGTTCCATATCACTTTGCGTAGTCAACTGTAATAACGGAAAATAGGATACAATTCATAACAAGAAATAGCATTTCGCCCCATGCGCTTGATCTGCAATTTTCAATGTCTAGCTTCACAATCAATAGAAACATGCAGTTTAATTTGAATAAATAAACTATAAAGTCCTATCTATAATCAATAGAAAATTAAACTGAATATAGGCTAAATAAATGGATAGTCCTGCAGCACGGATTTTTATTGCAGATAATTTAACAAATAAATAATTATTGATAGGCCTACTTGTTAGAAGGGTTTTGGGTTTCATTTATTTGGCTAATCTACTGTCATCTGTCATTAGAAAAAAAAAGAATGAACGAATTAATTAAAACGAATTGAATTAATAAATAAATAATAATATTGACGCACATGCTTTTCTGTCTCATTATTGCAACATCTTTCTCTAATAACTGCATTAATAACTGCATAAAGCCGGGAACACACTTTAAGGCCGGTTATGAATGTAATTTGATACTTATGACTGATCATGTCCAAACGCGTGTTCAGCGCGTTCAGTCTGTGTTCAAAGTCGGTGTTTAAAATCTGCTGCAGTCGATGAAAACAGTCAGAGAATGTGTCAGCGAGTCGTGTGTCCCAGCATTAGTCTGCTATCAGCGGCTCAAACCTCAAACCTGAAATGACGTTTTGGAATTAGCAACGGAGGCATGGGATTAGATGCGTAAGAAATTAGTCCTACATACAAGGCAAGGCAAGGCAAGGCAAGGCAAGGCAAGGCAAGGCAAGGCAAGTTTATTTATATAGCACATTTCATACACAATGGCAATTCAAAGTGCTTTACATAGAAGAAATTAAAATAATGAAAAGAAATAAGAATAATTAAAACAGTTTAGAAAAATAAAATAAAATACAGTACTTTTAAAAAATAAAAAAAGAATATTTATTATAGATCTTTCTTTCAAAGGATTCCCTTAAGACTTAAATCTTTCAACCTTCTTTTAACCTTCAATCTTCTTACGACTTCCATCTATCAACTTTCCTTTAACTTTCTTTCTTTTCTCCCTCATTTACTCACACGTTCTTTTCACTTTCTTTAGCACTTTAGCACTGCGTTCACATTCTTTCTCAGACGAAAACTTTAATATCGTCATTTAAATACTGTTCTACTTTCAAACCCACATTAATCACTTTCACATTATCACCTTCTGAGTGGGCATTTACAGTTTCGGGCTAAATGCCCTGCTGACATAGGAGAAATTAAAATAATTAAAAGAAATAAGAATAATTAAAACAGTTTAGAAAAATAGAGTAAAATACAGTACAGTACAAACAGTCGGACGAACAGCGGCACAGTGCTCATTCAGTAAATGCACAGCTAAACAGAAGTGTTTTGAGTCTGGATTTGAATGTGACCACTGTAGGAGCACATCTGATCTCTTCTGGAAGCTGGTTCCAGCTGTGGCTGGCATAATAGCTAAAAGCAGACTCACCATGCTTAGAGTGAACCCTTGGTATTTCTAGCTGATATGATCCTAATGATCTGAGTGATCTGTTGGGTTTATATTCAGTGAGCATATCTGCAATGTATTGAGGTCCTAGGCCATTGAATGATTTATATACCAGTAATAATACTTTGAAATCAATCCTAAATCTAACTGGGAGCCAGTGTAAAGACCTGAGGACTGGTGTGATATGTTCATATTTTCTGGTTCTGCTCAGAATCCTAGCGGCAGCGTTCTGTATGAGCTGCAACTGTCGTATGGTCTTTTTGGGAAGGCCAGTGAGGAGTCCATTACAATAATCCACCCTGCTGGTGATGAAAGCATGCACAAGTTTCTCTAAGTCTTGTCTGGAAACAAAGCATCTAATTCTTGCAATATTTTTCAGATGATAGTATGCTGATTTAGTTATTGCTTTGACATGACTACTGAAACTAAGGTCTGACTCTAGTGTCACACCAAGATTCCTGACTTGATGTTTAGTTGTTTTACCCCTAGAGTGAAGGTATGTGTTCACTTTGAGAACTTCATCTTTGTTTCCAAACGCAATAACTTCAGTTTTGTCTTTGTTTAATTGAAGAAAGTTTTGACACATCCAACTGTTGACTTCGTCAATGCATCGGCACAGGGAGTCAATGGGGCTGTAATCGTTAGGCGATAGGGCTAAGTACAGCTGTGTGTCGTCTGCATAGCTGTGGTAAGCAATTTGGTTATTTCTCATTATTTGGCTCATTGGGAGCATATACAGGTTGAACAGGAGTGGCGCAAGGATTGAGCCTTGAGGGACTCCGCATGTCATGGATGTCCACTCAGACTTATGGTCTCCTATACTCACATAATAACCTCTCCCATCTAAGTATGACCTGAACCATTTTAGGACTATCCCAGAAAGCCCCACCCAGTTTTCCAGCCTGTCAAGAAGTATGTTGTGATCGACAGTGTCAAATGCAGCACTGAGGTCGAGTAGTACCAGCACTGATAATTTGCCTGAATCAGTATTTAAGCGAATATCGTTTATTATCTTTATGAGCGCTGTCTCTGTGCTGTGATGCGGTCGGAAACCAGATTGAAAATTATCAAAGTATCCATTCGAGCTTAAGAATTTGTTCAGCTGATTGAAGACAACTTTTTCAATGATCTTGCCTATGAAAGGAAGATTTGAGATCGGTCTATAGTTGCTTAATATGGTCTTATCCAGATTGCTCTTTTTCAGGAGGGGCTTGACAACTGCAGTTTTCAGGGAGTTTGGAAAACTCCCAGAGAGAAGTGAGGCATTTACCACTTCTAGAAGATCTGCTTCTAAACTGTTTAGCACAATTTTGAAGAAAGATGTGGGAAGTGTGTCAAGGGCGCATGTTGATGTTTTAAGGTGTTGTACGGTTTCTTCCAAAATTTTGCCATCAATTTCTTTGAAGTCAGACATAGTAACTACTTTCTCAGGTGGTCTGATCTGTCTGACCTCAGTGCAACTCAAGGATGTGCTGATCACCTTTCTGATATTATTGATTTTCTCAGAGAAGAAAGAAGCAAACTCACTGCACTTGCTGTTTGAGAGCATTTCACTAGGAATCTGGCTTGGGGGGTTTGTCAGTCTCTCTACAGTAGCAAAAAGAGTGCGTGTGTTGTTTAAATTGCTGTTTATAATATTTGAGAAGAAAGTCTGTCTAGCTTTGCCTAGTTCCATATTGAAAGCATGCAGGCTGTCTTTGTAGATGTTATAATGGACTACAAGTTTTGTCTTCCGCCACATGCGCTCTGCTTTTCTGCATTGTCTTTTCATATGTTGCACTGCTGTTGAGTTTCTCCAAGGTGCTTTTTGTCTGCCACTCTTCTTCCTGACTTTAACAGGAGCAATATCATCAATTATATTTTTTACTTTTGAGTTAAAAGAATCAAGGAGAAAATCAACAGAGTCAGCAGATATGCTTGGTGTTAAGGATATAGCCTTCATAAATAGTACACTAGTGTTCTCATTTAAGCATCTCTTCTTGACAGACACAGATTTAGCTTCAGTGGCAGGAGAGATCAATATATCAAAGAAAATACAGAAATGATCAGACAGTGCTACATCCTTAATAAAAATCGATGAAATGTTTAGACCCTTACTGATAAGTAAATCTAGAGTGTGTCCATGATTGTGTGTGGGTCCATGTACATGCTGAGTCAGATCAAAAGTTTTTAAAACAGTTTTGATTTCTTTTGCCATATTGTTTTCTGCATTATCTATGTGAATGTTAAAATCTCCAGCAATGGCAAAACAGTCAAACTCTGAGGTAATTGTTGATAACAGTTCTGTAAAGTCCTCAGCAAAGGCTGGAGAATATTTTGGAGGCCTGTATATAATGATAAGTAAAATGCGAGGAGCACCTTTTAACACAGTACCCAGATATTCGAAAGACGGGTAATTCCCAAATGATATTTGCTTACATTGATAGATATCTTTAAAAAGAGCAGCTAGACCCCCACCTCTCTTAACAGCTCTGCAGACACTCATAAAAGTAAAGTTAGGAGGGGCTGTTTCATTGAGGATTGTTGCACTGCAGCTGTATTCTAGCCAGGTTTCATTTAGAAACATAAAGTCCAGGTTGTTTGTGGTTATTAAGTCGTTGACTAGAAGTGATTTATTTTTAAGTGAGCGAATGTTTAAAAGTGCTAACTTAACAGTCTTACTTTTTGTCCCCACAGCAATCTTAGTTTGACATGTAATAGGCACCAGATTAGTTGGGTTTGCTGTACGGCTATTGAAGGCCTTAGACTTTCTATCTTGTAATAGAACAGCAATAGAGAAAGATACAGGCACACTGGGTTCCCGCTTGTTCTGTAAACATTTGAGAAAGTTACTGTTATCATAACAGGAACCCAAAACACATCACTGAGAGCTGGTATCAGTTGTTTTTGGTTCACCTCGAGCAGATGGAGGAGGGTGTGGGCCCTGGCGTTTTGGCCGAAGAGGCCGAAGAGCTCTCACAGGAGGAGGGGGCGGGCGAGCTCGGCGCGCAGGCTTCGGTGTTTGAGGTGCCTGACGATTTTTGGTTGGTATCTGGGGGCTTGCAGCAAAAGAGTGGGATAGTCTGGTTCCAGCATGCACTAATTCTTCCATTTTCTGTGAGAAGCACAGGAGTGGAGTCGCTGGCGAGAGTGAGAAAGTATCTGGTGAAAGGGGCTGTTGCTCAGGTGTTATAGGAGGCTGTGATATGCTGTCCTGGCTTCCCTGGCTGTTTTCCAGGAAGTCGTCCTTGGGTGCTGAATCTTGGAGCAGTTCTAATGTGTCTGTCTGTGGTGAGCTCTGTGGGCAGGGCTCAGCTGAGATGGTGTCCGTGAGCAGAGGTTGTTGTGGCTCAGTGGTGTTATCATTGTCCTTGTGTGATATGTCAACCGCATGTCCATCTTGTTGCTGAAGTGAAGTCCCGTGTTCATTCATACTGTTTCCAGGTGTGTGTGTGTCGTTCAGATTGAGTGGATTGGCACACACTGCAGAAGGATGATTGAGGGAGAAGTCGATATTGTCCTTTAACACTCTTGAACCAAGTTTGTTTGGGTGATGGCCATCCCGATGAAATAGTTGTCTCTGACTCCAGAAAAGATTGAAGTTGTCAATGAAGTTTACTCCTTTTATATTGCAGGTTTTTTGCAGCCATGTATTAATCCCAAGCAGCCGAGAAAACCTGTTTGTTCCTCTTGCTGGGAGTGGTCCACTGATGAATGTTTGAACTTTCAGTCTTTTAAGTGTTTCAAAAAGTTCATTGAAATCCTTCTTAAGGAGTTCTGACTGCTCTTTATGAATATCATTCTTCCCCACATGAATTATGAGTCGATTTGCAGTCTTATGTTTCATCAGAATGTTCTGAAGTTCCCTGTTTATATCAGAAGTTGTTGCTTTTGGAAGGCAGCATGTAGTTGTATCCCTGCTGCTAATGTTTCTGATTATGGAGTCCCCCACTATCAGAGTCCTGGGCTCGGCTGTGCTCTGAGCTGAGTGCCGCTGTCTGCTCGACCTTGAGCGCCAGTTAGCATCAGTGTTAGCTACTGGCTGATACAGTCTGTGTTCGATCACATTCATCACGTTTGGGGATTCCTCATTTACATTCATTAGTACTTCAAATCTGTTCTCAAGATGTATAGGTGTTGGTGGGAGACCAGTGTTTGCCATCCTTGTCAGAGCTGTATCTGGGGTAGAGGATGCTACTGCGGCAATATGTGGGGCTCGTGACAATCTGATGTCTCGAGTGCCTTTGGGTCTCGCTCCCTGTTTGTGCCATCGATTTGTAAGTCGATCGGCTTGTTTCTCTACCTGTCGAGGAGCACTAGTTTCATGGGACTCACCGGCTATATGCTGAGGGTGTCCATGACGAAGCTCTATTGTGTGTTCCGTCTGGTTTGGTGGTCCCGTAAATAACTTTGTTTCAAGAACTGCAATCCTTTGTAAAAGTCTGTGGCAGTTAGTGCAGCAAGTAGATTCCAGAAGAGGCATTTTCTCTCTTATCCTTGTAGGCAGTTGTGTTTTCCTTTCCCCGGAATGTAAGCTGGTCGGGTAGAAGAATTCTGCGTTTTTGTGGTAATCCAAACTTTGTCGTTTGAGCACTGTGCTGATTTGCTGAAGTTAAAATTAGGTGATAAAAGGAGCTAAAATATAAAAATATAGAAGATAAAATATAAAAGCGATAGAGCAAAGCGCGGAGCAGTAAGCAAGAGCGTCCGAACGGTAGCTGAGCTGAGCAGGAAGCCTCACCCAATATTAGCCTCACCCAACACAAGAGCGTTTTAATGACAAAAACTTTACAAACGTCTTGAAATACATAATCTGAACAATGTTTCGAGGTGTGGTAACTGTAGTATAAGCGGAATAATTGACTTCAGGCCGTTGAATTATTAGAAAAATAATGCACACCCGAGGTGTAACGGCCAATCCGCTTCACGTCGTGACCGCATTACCACCTCGGGTGTGCATTAGTTTTCTAATAATTCAACGGCCTGTCGTCAATTATTCCTTACTTATACCATGGGCTGTTTAAATACTCGATTCTGATTGGCTGGAAGGTGTGCAGTAAAACCCTTTAATGCACAGGTAGTTCCAGTCAGTTTGATTACAGTTACAGTTCGAAATGAATCCGCTACTATAAACATTGGTAACCATAGTAACACAGTTACACTTGCAAGCAGAGTGAGAGACTCATATGAAAACGTTTATTTAGGTAGGCTAAATGGATGATTTTTGCATATCGTTTAATTTGTATGGTGAATATGGCAATTTTGAGAAATGGGCCCAGGCACAAGACGAAAAAGAAGACTTGTTGAATGACAAAAAGCGGCACAAAGAATTAACAATAAATAAATGACATTAGTTCAAATAAAGATTGCCTTGTCACTGTCAGTGTTGCCTGTCATTCATAAATAAAATAATTGTAATAAATCCATTAAAGAATCATTAAGTTAGCTATATGCTTAAGCAACGAGGGGACTGTAGCTGCTAGACTTTAAAGAGACGCACACAGGTAACGTTAACTCGCGCACGCATCTCTCTCTCTCTCTCTCTCTGTTCCTTCTCTTTCAGTTCTCTGTCTCTCTCTTTTAATAATGAATTTAAATAAATGTGATGATTCATTCAAATAAAAGCAATCCGATGGCTCTACTTTATTTAAAGTGGACGGAGTGCTAGAACTAACGAGCCGTAACTTAAGAAAATAACCGTCATTTTTACACGTCTGTTAAAAAATTACACTGTGAACATCAGTTACAGCTTTAACTTGTTTTTAACTTGGCAAATAACCAAGGTATAAGCGGGATAATCCACAGCTAGCCATGCATTAAAGAATTTTAATGCACTTCGTAGAGGCAACCACCCTCCGCTTCGCGTCGGGCGGTTCTTCGCCTCTACGTCGTGCATTAAAATCCTTTAATGCATGGCTAGCTGTGGATTATCCCTTACTTAAATGTTAAATCTAAATGCTAAATATAAATCTAAATGTTAAATCTAAATGTTAAATCTAAATCTAAATGTTAAATCTAAATTTAACAAAAAAATGTTAAAAAAAAATTACAAAAATTTCTGTAGTACCCCTACCATACCCAAAAATCGACGAAGCTCGCGGCGTGAATTAGGCACGGGAAAATGAGTGATAGCCTCCACCTTAGACTCAACATGTCGAACTTGACCGCCACCAAAAATCTTTCCCAAATAGGTGACCGTAGCTCGACCGAATTTGCACTTCGCCAAATTAACCGTAAGGTTAGCACGAGACAGACGACTGAACAGCGCATCGAGTCGCTCCAAATGTCCTGACCAAGACGCGTGGTAAATAACCAAGCCATCCAAATACGCTTCAACATTATGCATGCCTTCGATGACACGATTAACCAATCTCTGAAAGGTTGCCGGGGCGTTTTGTAAACCGAAAGCCATTACTGTATAATGTAGGAAATGATCTGGTGTTACGAACGCACTGATCTCTTTTGCGCGATCTGACAAAGGCACCTGCCAGTAACCTTTAAGGCGAGACACGGCAGGCAAAAACATCGGGTTTTTTTACTGGTCAATTTTGAGATTTTTGGATATTTGTCTTCAATAACATGTCTTCTTTCAGACTGTGGTGAAGAAAAGTCCGAAATACACATTTAGGTCTTTATTTTACTACACTTTGTCTGTTTGCGTCTGTAGATTTCGCATAAATTCATCAAAAGTTGTCGTTGTAAATCATCCCGCCGATCCGCGATCTCTGTCTGCTCTCTGTCATCACAGGCACCGCTGGAAAGCTCTCTCTTCACTGTACAATGCTGTCGGATCCAAATATGGTAATTTCCTTTTTATCAGCAACCAATCGTGAAAGTAAAAGGGCTGAATGCGCAATCTCATTGGCTGATGATAAATCTTTAAAGCCCGTTTTCTCAAAATGACTTTTCTCTCATACTCCAAGTACGAAATCTCCACTTCAGTAGCACCTATATACACCAAACCTTCCAGTCTTGTACCTATATAGACAGTATATTCAGATTTACAGGATAACAAAAGTAGATATCCATAAATCCCTCTGTCATTTTTTTCCCATCTAATATGTGAACACAATGAAAAAAATATTTTTTAACCTGGCTTTATCCAATACTCAGATTTCGTTTTTTTAAATATATACAAATTAGCGCATATTTAATTAGATATTGCCTAATTTGCATATTTAAACATTAAATTACAGAAAATTTGTAATACATTTTTTTCTCATCTTAATGTAGGTAATCAACTGGGAGAGTTTCATGGTGATATCTGCTAGTTAAAAATGTTACCCTATTCACCTGTAGTGTCTTGCCTTAAGCAGATTGATTTTAGTAACAAACACAGCATTTCCAACATGATCCACGCAATCTTCCATTTGAGGCAATGGATAACTTACTGGTTTCGTCACAGCATTAACGCGTCTTAAATCAGTACAAAAACGAAACGTTCCGTCAGTCTTTTTAACAAGCAAACAGAGTGAGCTCCAAGAACTAAAGCTTTGCTCACAGCAAAATCCTAAATTAACACTCCTCGGTGTACATATGTGTCCACACTACAGAGTGTTAAAAGTAACATTGAAGCAGTGTTTAAGGTAATGAGATAATTAAGTGATAAATTAGGTGATAATTGACCTTTTGACCAGAAGACACCTGACCAGAAGACACCTGATGATAACAAGCAGAATCACTGAAACAACAAGGACAGAAAAAAAAAGAGAAACATAAGAACTACAACTGACTTCCAGCCACAGCCTTAGATGAAATCAACTGAAGAGAAAAGAAGACCAGCTTTACTTATTACTAACCAGACTGACTTTATTTCTGTCAGACGTCTACAGAAGTTCATATTGAGAATGGTGATCAGTGTTTGCTCTAGTTGGGCTCGTTGTAGTTTTTGTAGCAGTGTTTGACAAAACACATTACTTGTTACAATGCACGCCTAAAGCAAAGTTGATCATGTGATGTTGGTTTTCTGTGATGGTCATTAAGTGGAGTGATTCACAAATCTCATCCCAGATTATTAGTGGGTTGCTGTTAAAAAAAAAACTCACATTTCACTGTCAACTTTACCATGGTTCAGATCAGATGGTCTGGCATTTGACTTTTTTAAACAAAACTGCACAAATGCCTTTTAGACATGTTACGTGGGTGTGCATGTAGAACTATTTGTGTGTGTGTGATTTTCTTTATTTGAGCTTGTAGGTGGAGTCGTGGGAAGGGATTTTCCCTGAACCGCGGGAAGGGCACACATATCCCCCTCACACAAACTCACCTGTTTCTCTTCAGTGTTGATAATGACCAGATCAGCTCCTCGATCGCTGCAGAACTGCCTGCTGTCAGACCAGTTCTTCAACTCACTGGATATGAACAAGCCATCTGGACCCCACAGAAATCCTGATGGAAACACAAACTTCTTAAAAGTTTATACACAGCTAATGTAGCAGACGTAGGCCAGTGAGAGCTGTGTGTATAAACTAGGTGTGTGACGAGATCTTGTACAATGAGATCTCGCGAGATTAAAATGTGATGAGATTTCTCGTCGAGTGAAAAGCTGTCTTGCGATATCGCCATGACGGAGCGTGAGGGTGAAATTAGCAAAGAATATGCCACCGCTACATTACATTACGGTGCCTCCGCGTCACTGTCTCCACTGATGTTTTGCTTTCTTTATGGGAAAAAAACCCATTCAATTCATTTGGATAACGGTTGCTTAAATTGTAAACTATAGTAAACGTCTGCTCATCCAGCAGGAGTTTCAATCACACACAGTTCAGCAGGAATCACAGTTGCACTAAGTCTAAGCGTCTGATAAATGTCTTATCTTAAATTTCTTAAAAATTCTGTGCAAAAATCTCGTCTCGTCTTGTGAGCAAAATGTCTCGTCTCCCCCTTTGTATAAACCTCACTCCCCTAATCTCAAAAGGCGCTGTAGCGACTGACGCTAGAGACTGTGGTCTTTAGCCTCCTTGTTAGAAGGCCTGCCTCCCATGTGGACGGGCCCGGGTTTGAGTCCCGCTTTGAGCGGGCGGTTCGAACTTGAGGGGCTCCACTAACAGAGCACATTTAGGCTAGTTAATTTAGGTTAATTCATGGCTCCCAGCATGCATTGCAGCATGGATTGATTATGTAGCTGTATTCTTTTATTATTTAATTTTGAATTTTTTTCTTGATTGTCAACATTGTTGAGGTTTGTATGAGTGTCGTAGTCTAAAAATGTTATACTTTCCGCATGCGCGAGGGTCCGCGTGACAAAGACAATCGTCATCGGAGGGTGTACACGGAGGCTCTTTGTGGACATCCGCATGCCTCCCATTTTTTTGCGTCGCTATTCTACAAAAGCATCAACTGCGCATGCACTGGAAAAACAACATGGACGTCGAATTTGAAGGGAGGCTGTTTGAAGAATCGTTAAAACAATATAAAGACAGCCAGATGTGCAATAATTTGTGGAGGGAAATTGCGTGTGTGGAAGTATACGCGCCGATCTACTGCGCATGTGTGGAACACGTCCACCGAGCGGACCTTAGCATACACTTTCAGTAGTATAAATACAAGTAGTCCGTATCCGTGCACGCGTCCGAACTGGAGTATAATCGAAGCTATAGGGCCCTATCATACACCCGCCAGGCGCGACGCAAGTGTCTTTTGCTAGTTTCAGCCTAACGCAAGTATCATTTACACGTCCTGTGCCACATTGTTTAAATAGCAAATGCATTTGTGCCCACCTGTTCACCCATGGGCTGATAGTCTGAAAACCAGGTGTGTTCAAGCGCATTGTTGGCGCATTGCTATTTTGAGGCAACAGAAATAGACTGTGCCATTGACCAACTGAAACCTGGTTTAAAGTCAATTGCACAATATTTTTTTTTGTTATTTAAAGGGCACGTTAGTAATGTGCGCCTATAGGCAGATCCACAACGCTCGTACACTGTGCTTATTAAACACACAGGGATGCGCAGAATCACACAAACATTTTTAAATATGAAAAATTAAAGGATTACAATGTAAAAGATTATTATTGTGTACATAAAGATATGGGGGAGTCCGGCTTGTCCCATAGATGGTCTGCTCACGCGCTTTAACCTTGCGCACAAGCAGATCCATTTGCACTGTTTTCCTTGCGATGTAAATAGCGAATCCACCATGGTGCGAGCGCAACTGGCATTTAAAGGGAATGGGGGATGAGACTCTGGTTGGTTTATTTCATGTAACACCCAAAACAACCATTACTCATTAAGAGAATAAAGACAACCCTTTTAGACCATGAGCCGGGACCGCCGGCCATTTTTCTCGAACAGATCTCTTAAGAGTTAAGAGCAAGCAATCTTTCTATAACAAGGACTGAACTCATTACTTAAATTATTCATTACTGCATCAATTTCATAATTATTTAAATTGCTTTGATTTGATTTCACATTGATTTGAACTGTGCTGTATAGTTGTTTCAACACAGTTTCGCCCTCGCTCGTGAGCGAGCTGTCATCATAGTCCGCGCGGTCAATGGGTCTCATTCATGAAAAATTCGTAAATATACGAGTAAATATGTGAGTGATTTGCGCGTAAAGAGACCTTCCCGAAAACTCTTCTCCTGATTCACAAATACTTCGTAAACGTCAGATGTGATAGTGAAATGTGTGTGTGTGTTAATGAATTCCAATCAGTCGTAAATGGGACGCGCGTGCACCATAAATCCCGCCCATTAAATCCGACTGACAACTATATATGGGCATCATATTATGACACCAAACGAAGGATTTCAACATGTCTTCTCAAAAGCGAATGAAAAAGAGAAATTTCTCAGATGCAGAAATTTAAGTTTTATTATCAGAAGTTCATTCAAAACGGCACATTTTATTTTCAAGCGTACATAGTGGCGTATCAGGTCCTAAAAAAAAGGAAGCTTGGCAGCATATATTACAGATGCAGTTAATGGAGTTTCATCTGTTAATCGAACAGTCCCAGAAGTGAAAAGAAAATGGTTCGACATGAAGCTTGACTGCAACACTTGTGACTTGCGGACTTGTGTTCCGTTTGCAGATGCTATACTGGCTCTCATAATAAAAGTAAAAAGAAAAACCGTATGTAATTACTATATATAATATTTTTTCAAAATGCTGTGTAAATATGTACCCGATTAAGGTGAATTAAAATGCAGCCTTATTAATGAGCAAAACGTTCGGATGTTAAACGCACTATTTACGCATGGCTGGAGCAGGTGTAGATTTCTTTCATACCAACTAACATTTGGAAAATAAGAACATTTTAATGAATCTGAAAATTTATGCCAGAACCACTTTACACACGATTTACACAAAAATTCGTTCTGCTCGTGTTTCATGAATGAGACCCATTGTTGATACGCTGGAGCATAATGGCGTCTAAGCGATTGTGGTGTTCTGTTCTTGGGTGTAATAAGGAACACATCATTTTGATGTTCCTAAATCCGAACCGCTGAAGACGCAGTGGCTGAGTTTGTTTTCTAAGGGAATATTCCCCACGATCAACGTCAATGCTTTCATGTTTGCGCGAATCATTTCACACACCAGACTGCTTTATAAACGAGGGTCAGTATAAAGCTGGTTTTGCTAAGAAGCTGCTCCTGAAAAAAGGATCGGTACCAACTATTCGTGATCCTGCTGCACCTCCAGAAGAAGAAGTGAGTGTAACGTTTTATTAACCTTTATATTAATCTTTGCAAATCGCTTGCTGTACGCTTCACGATGAATGTGGCTAAGGTTTACACTCAGGGTACATTACGGCATGTTTTCTATGTACGACGTTCTCAATATAATTCATAATCCCAAGTTTATAATGAGCAACGCGTTATGGTTATTGTGTTATTGTGTTAGAAACGGTGTACGCACAGAACAGAGGGGCGGGGTGAGCAAAGCTCATTATCATTTAAAGACACATGCACTTAAACGGCGTGCTGAAAACAGAGTTGTTTTTGACCAGGTACAATGAGTGTTTTCTTACAATACTAATGAGAATTCTTAATTAAAGTATATTACAAACTTTTAATTTAGACCCTAAAGAATCATATTAGCTTGTACAAATGGATTATATGACCCCTTTAATGAAAGAAAACCAAATATTTGGACCAGATGTGTGAAAATATTGGAAATATATGGAAAAAAGACACTCTGAACCCCAAAGTGGAAAGCCCCCCCCAAAAAAGTGTTAGGTTGTGCCCTTCTCTCCCCTACTTTTATGAGGAACCTTCTTAATATAATGCCATACTAAGTCAAAATTATGAAAAACGTTCTTTCAGAATCATATTACTCATTACATTTTACTCAGCTGTGGCAGAAACAGGCTTTCATAGATTCGTACTGACCTTGTTTAGATGTTTCTTTCTTCAGTTCTTCACTCAAATCCGTGACTTTGCTTTCTAACTCCAGTTTCTTCTGACTCAAGCTGTTGATAGTGTGATTGAACTCTTCAACTGTGTTCTTTAACAGGTCTCTCTCTGCTGTGATGGTGATGTACAGTGTGATGATGACCAGCAGAAGAACACAAATGAGCCCGAGACACACTGTCATCAACACCAAACACCTGCTTCCTCCTGACAAACAGAGACAAAACACACACATATCAGTGAATACCCTTCATATTATTAGAAAATATGATTCAAATCAACCTTTTTAGGTGATATACCCTTGTCTTTAGATAATGCTGTAGATAGAGGTTTTACAGTATATTCTTTTATAAGATATAGGTTTGTCTTCCTATAAGACAAACATTACCAAATGATAAAATATCCAAAAAATGTTGAAAAAGTAAAATAAATATTTTTATATTTAAATAATTTAATTAAATAATATCAGAAACACTAACACGTTAGAACACAAGAACGCTAACATGTTCTTAGAAAAGTATTTGAAATGGTATGTAACAGTTCTCATTTCCTCAAACTTTACTGACACCTTTAACAACATCATCTGCGACATCATCTCTGCTTTAAAGTAGTTTTCTGCTTACTGTGCTTTTCATCTTTTCCTTCATCCTGGCTGTGATTCTGTGTTCGAGGTCCGAATGTGTCCTCAATATCTCTGCGTTCAACATTTTCATAAATGTCCTCTGAATCCATCATTCGCTGTGTCTGACAGTACGTCTCCACAGATGAGCTCTGGTCTTAGCGTGATGAGTATTTTTAAAATAGTGCTAAAGCTAAACAGGAAGTGATTTAATTTCACACGGGCCTTTTTTCTGCTTGCTGCACTTTTCATATTTTCCTTTATCCTGACAGTTACTCTGTGTTCAAGCTCCAGTTGTGTTCTTAATATCTCTGCATTCAATATTTTGATTTCATAATTTGCTCTTACGGTATGTCGGACAGTACGTCTACACATATGAGCTGTGATCTTCCGTATGAGTAGCGTTGTGTGTGTGTGTGTTCTATGCTGCTAACTCTAAACAGGAAGTGATTTCATTTCACACTGGCCTTCGACAAGAATAAAGACTTGCAGTCCAAATAAAAAAAAACTCCTTGCAGACTCATACTACTGTGTTTGTGTATTGTACATTCAACCACGTTATAAGCTTCAAAAGTCAACCAGAGGAATCTGTGAACACTCAAATAAACTCAAACACCATTAAACAGGCCAAACTGGACCTTTGTATTGATGATGCAGAAAGTGCCTGAATCTGATGTTTCTGTTCCTCTCTGATCACTTCAGTCTGATAAACCTGCTCTCTGCTGCCCCTGCTGGACTGGAGCAAATATAGCCATAGACCAATAAACAACCAGCTAACAGAATTTTGTTATAAGAACGTTCTCCAAATATTCAGTGTTGGTTCTGGGAACGTGACAAATATTTTCCAGTTTTCTTGACGTTAGAGGAACGTGTTTTAAAAGGTATAATGATCCTCAAAAGTTCTTTCAACTTAATTTTGAACACTATAAAAACATTATAGGAACGTTGATTTGTAACATTTCAAGAACATAAAAATGTTTCCTGAATGTTACTAGAATGTTATGTAAAGGTTTGTATGATGTTCCTGAAACATTCTTTCAATCATTCAAACACCCGCTGTGAGCAAACACTGAAAGAAAGAGTAATAAGAACACAAACTACAACTTTATTCAGACACAGCCTTAGATGAACTGAAGATCAAAGACATTAACTCTCTGAAGATCTGATTAAACAACTCCACAAACAGCATTACCAGCTTCACTTATTACTAACCAGACTGACTGTATTTCTGTCACACATCTACAGAAGATCTTATTGAGAATTAACAGAGGTTTAGAGGTTGATGTCTTATTGAAAATGTTTAGTTTGAGGTCACCATCATGGAGATCAGTGTTTCCCAGATAGAAAGTAGTAATCGGCCCTAGCTCGGCTACCCCGCGGCGCCTGCGGCTCAGACTCGGCATCGGCGTGTGTTAACCGGGCCGAGTGTGGCCCTCAGCTCACTCTGGCACATGCATTCCTGAACGTATCTGATAAATGTGCTATCTACTCATCGAATATCGTGAACTTGTCCAAAACAAAATATCTGCAGCTCACTCTGGCACATGCATTTTTGTTATGGCTGTAAAGCACTGGGCCGATTCATGTTCACCATATCTGGCTGTAGAGATCCGGCCCACTTCTGGAAATGCCTCGGCTTAAGTTCAATCAAGGATGGTTTTAATGAAGCAATAATTAACATAAAAATTATTTTAAAATTGACAAATTCCTGAACGTATCTGATAAGTGTGCTAACTACTCGTCCAATATCGTGAACTTGTCCAAAACAAAATATCTGTGGTAAAACTTAAATTAAACTATAATAATAATAATATAGTGTCATTTTGCACAGCATTCTTTAATATTTATAACCATAGCAAAACGATTTTCTTTTGTAATGAAGCATGCAGATCATTATTTACATGTATTTTAAACATGTATGCGCGCTCAGGTGACATCATCCCTCGGCAGTGGGAGGGGTCTCATTGTACCTGTGGTGATCACCATGTTTTTGCAGTTTGTACGAAAAAAACAATGGATTATTTAGCAAGACATACAAAAATGGGATCATCTTAGAAAAAATGGGTAAGCATCGATGCGCTTTTATTTTCTAGTATTTTATGTAACAGACGCTCTGAAAGGGACTAAGGCTATGTTCACACTTAGCGTCTTTTTTGACAAGAAAAAGTTGACAACGGCGTTTTTTTAGCAAAAAAAACGCTGGCAGCGTTCGGTTACAAATAGCAGCCGAGCGCGTCTTTAGTGGCTGGCGCATATACTGACGCGTCTTGACCATGCGTCAACATACGACGAAAAGGGAACCCCCATAACGTCCATATGTGACGATTCGGGTTATGGGTAGGTTTAGGTATGCGTTAGGGTACCGCTAGGAGGCGCTGCTGGTGCGCTTCTGTCTGCGTCTCATATTGACGTTAAAGGGGTACCCTTTTCGTCGTATGTTGACGCATGGTCAAGACGCGTCAGTATATGACGTTTTGGGGTGAGACCGGGCTGCTATAACAAGAGCTGCAACAGTAGCCTAGTGCTGTGTGATGCAAAAAATTTTGAGAAAGAGAAAGTTGGCTCTTGCGTTGGCTTTTGAAGTTACCGGGGAGGAGAATGTCGGTTCACAAAGACGTTTGTGGGTGCACGACAGACAGTTGTTCTTGTTGTTATGGAAACGACAGGTCTCGCTACTCGCTTGTCATTGGTCAGCTGTCAAAAAGGCGCTTGACGTAGGGCGTTCTTTTCAGAAAAGTTGAACTTTTTTCAACTTAAAAAGACGCTCTGAGCTGCAGAAAAAGACGCCGGCGGTGGCGTCTAAAAAAGCGCTCAGGACTTTTTTGAAAAAACGGTTTACTCCATAGGGTTATAATGTAGAACAGACGCTGGCAGTTTGAAAAAAGACGCTAAGTGTGAACCTAGCCTAAGGCTGCGTTCACACTGCAGGGCTTAATGCTCAATTCCGATTTTTTTTAAAAATGTGATTTTTTTGCAAGGCCGTTCACATTTCCAATTAAAGGTAGGGTAGGTAATAATTTTTCTAAAAAAAAAACATTCCAAATTTGTTTAAACTGTCTTTATATACCAATACATAATTAAAATGTAAGTACTCTGAAAAAGAAAATATAAAAATCGAGTGACTGTAGACCTTTTAATCTGCAATAAACACAGCTCATTATTTCCATTCACTCCACCCCCTCCCTTCTGAGCTCCTTCCAAAGCCACGCCCCCAAAACACATGAACGCGCGACGCCAAACGCTCAGGCTGGAACAAGACGCATTTATTACCTGAGACGAGTGGAGAGGAAGGAGCGCAGTACATACAGTGACATCATGTCAGAATCACATGTAATAAAATACCTAACTTTATCACTATGAATATAAACAAATAAGATTTCTTTTAGTACTCACTATCAAGCTAGCATATCGATAATGGTAAAGTTTCATTCGGTAACAAGCTATATTTATAAGGCAAAACTAAAAACAGGTTGCATTGATACACGTTTTTCCATTACCATCAGTTACACTGTGATGAAGATGAATTTCGTGTAAGATTCATAACATATACGGTGTTTTGCATGTAAGAGTTTCCATGATGAAAACATTGTTGACTCTAATGAAGACTAACGTACACTCCGAGTCCGGAGAAAAGTACCGCATCGTCGGCTCGAGGACAGGTCCGGGGTTGAGGGCGAAGCAGAGGAGGTCGTTCAAGAGCGCGGGCAGGGTCCGAGGAAGTAGTTTTTGCCTTGTTTGCCTTCGCTGACTGCATATGCAGGTGCTTTGAGCTGAATATTTCCGGGAACGGTGACATGTGATGAGTGCACGCAGGGCAGCGCGCGCAGTGGGGCTCGGGGCGGGCACGAGACATGAAGGCATCTGATTGGTTCTTTACATTCGCACCGAATGGCAGTGATTGGTCAGAGTTTTTACTGTCCTGCAGCTGCTACAGAGGTCTGATTTTTTTCATTCCTTTTTCTAAACACATAATGTATTGACTACTATCAGGATGGAAGGACCATTTCACCCAGTATAAAAAAAAGTGTTTCTGAACAGGATTACCTACCCTACCTTTAAGTGCGACCTTTTGTGATCTCCTGTGTGAACGTGAAATGATCCAGAAGTGACCCGCATGCGCAGAAGAGTACTCAACGGTCAACGACGTCACTTGTTGTTTGCGGAAGTAGCTAAACATGGATGTCAACAGTGGAGCTCGTTTAGCGATATTAAAGTTATTTTCCCAACGGAGCCAGCGCAATTACAATCTTCTCGTTTTAAGAAGAAAATTAAAAATAAGGAGGAGAGCAAGGTTTTTGGCCATGGCGTTTTGTGGAGCAGTGGTAGCAACGTCGGTACAGAGAAACGTGTGGGTGCGGAGTCGCAGCCAGGAGTGGTGGGATACTGATGTGAGTGTTACTGTTGTTTATCTTCTCATTCCCGCCTACTTCAACGCAGAATTATGACGTTTGTCGCGTATCAATGATGTGCGGGTCGTATACATGTGACCTGGCCGTTCAGACTGAAGTCGCATTTCAAAAGATCGGATACGTATCGGATTTGGACCACATACCCAAGTGGCCTGGGTCGCATTTGAAAAGATCGGATCTGTGTCGTTCAGACTGTCATAAAAAGATCAGATACAGGTCGCATAGGGGCAAAAAAATCGGAATTGAGACTGCATAGCTAACCACATACAGCTGCTAGCGCAACTTACTTGCATAGAAATTCTCCTACCACCTAAATCGCCTAAGTGATAGCAGATGTGCTCATTAATACCATACAAACAGTACAGTTATTTTTAAATTAGTTTTTAAAATTGTTCCAATCCAATGGCCATATGCAGATAATGTTGTCACTCATTGGTTTTTAAAAGCGTTTTTAAAAGTAACTGGGTAAATGCCATATTCAAATAGCCTAGCCTATAGCATTTAGCTGAGCTCGAACAATGCACGGCAAATTTCAAATCTTGCGTAATGAATGACGTATTTCCGTAGCCTATACTGATTGGACGACGGTCATTGAATGGACGATAAAGGTGTACACGCTAAGAGATTCAGTTGCACAAAAGTTTGACAACATTTCGACGTTGGATTTCAATCGTAAGGTTTTTACTACTTGATATGCTGTTGGACTCGGACTCTTGTTATTTTAAAACATTCACAATATTAAATTGTAACAGTGATTAGTAGGCTAACTTTATTTTAGATATTTTTAGAAACCAAACTAAACGAATTAGTTTAAAGTATGGTGGATTCTTAGTATGGAGAAAAGTTCTCAGTGTTTGTTTTATTACCAAATTGCTATTGATTAGTCAAGATTTATCAAATGCACAATCAATTATTTTCTTGGTTCTTTAGTATGCGGACATCATCAGTCTTTTAAACAATTAACAAGTTATGACACAATATTTAAAAAGAGAAATTTGCTAAAATGAACCTAATTGTCATGTGTTTGAATATTTGATAGTGCAGCATCTTGTTTATGACTGACACCTTAGTTCTGTTTTCACACTTCTGTTTTTGTGTTTCTTTCTGCAACATCCTCCATCAAAGTTCATGAAGTAATTCGCACTGAGATCAATTTATCACTCAGTAGATTCTGAGAAGATGAGCTTTTATTTCCTGTAATGAGTCACTTAAAATAATGAGTTTTTAAATAATAATAAAGTATTGTCATGTTTTCATGGCCCAATATAACAGATACAACAACATTTTCATCATGATGAATTCTGTGTTTCAGGGGTTTCTAGTGCTGATTGGAGTGTGAGTTACAGTCCTTCACACATCTGTGCACTAAATGACTCAACAGTGATAATGAGATGCACTTATAAATACCCTACTGGACATCAGATCAAGAAAGTGTTCTGGACCAATGAGTTTATAAAGGGTGAAGAGCCTCCAGATCTGTCTAATGACACTGAATACAGTCAGAGGCTTCAGTATCTGGGACAGTGACAGTCGGGAGATTCAGTCACTCTGAGATGTAAAAGCAGCTGCGCTCTGACTGACAGAGCAACATTCATCTGGTACAGAAACTCACAGCCATTAACTGAGAGAAGAGACAGAAACAATGAACTCCTGCTGCAGTCAGTCAGAAGAGAGGATTCAGGCAGATATAGCTGTGCTGTAGACGGACACACTCACATCTCTCCTGCTGTTCAGCTCAGTGTCACGTGTGAGTGCAGATTCATTTGTACTGTTTAAAATTTGAAGATTGTGTTTGAATGAATTTATTCTGTCCTGTGTTAGACCCTCCAAAGAGTGTCTCAGTGTTGATAAGTGGATCTGGTGTAATCAGGGCCGCATTAAGACCTCACTGGGCCCCGGGGCTACGAGTTACTGCATACAAACAGAACCATTCAAAACAAAATAAAACTATCTAATCGAAATGTGCATTTCTCTCCGGCCCGGCGCATTCACTACTGAAGATCGCGAGTCAGAAGCCTATCGTCAACTTCATCTTTGCGATAAACAATTAAAATGTCTCATTGCAATATTTTACATATTCATAATCATTATTTGCTGGTTCTTTGTGACAGCTTTTAGGTGCCGTTTATGAACGCGTCACTACTGCATCAGCACCGAAAACACTGCGTGAGTAAGATGTGTGGTGTGACTCGTGAGTAACTAAAGGAGGGTCAATTGCAAACGGTCAATTAATAATATTGATAATGATACCATGATAATGCATGTAATTTACGGCAAAGCACCACCAAGTAACAGGGCTGATTTGTGTGGGGCGTGGTAAGGCTTTGGCAATCAGCGTTACCGATGGCTAGTCAATATGCTCCACAGCCAATCATGGGCCCCCTCCTTGCTCGGGCCCCGGGGCTTTAGCCCCGCCTAGCCCTATGGTTAATACGGCCCTGGGTGTAATAGTGGAAGGAGATTCAGTGACTCTGAACTGCATCAGTGACTCAAACCCTCCTGCTCTGAACTTCAGCTGGTTTAAAGGAAGAACTTTTGTAGGATCTGGAAGAATCTTCAACATCTCAAAGATCAGCTCTGATGACAGTGGAGAATACAAGTGCAAGTCCATCAATGAACATGGAGAGAAATACTCTGATAATGTGACTTTAAACGTCATGTGTAAGTTTATTATAAAACATAAGATGCTAATTCTGTTTTGATTAATTTGGTTCATATTAGTCATTTTAAAAATGTGTCAGAGGTCTTAAATAATTTGGTGATTGTTATTAGATCCTCCCAGGAACGTCTCAGTGTTGATGAGTGGATCTGGTGTAATAGTGGAGGGAGATTCAGTGACTCTGAACTGCATCAGTGACTCAAACCCTCCTGCTCTGAACTTCAGCTGGTTTAAGGAGAATGAAACCTCAGCTGTTGGATCTGGACAGAGTTTCAGTGCACTACAGAGTGGACGCTTCTACTGTCAGGCTCACAATCAACATGGATCTCAGAGATCTGGGGCCTGTTTCAGAAAGGAGGTTCAACCAACTCTGAGTTAAAACTTGAACTCTGAGTTGACTTACCCTGAGATGGGAAACTCTGAGTTTTCGGTTACAGAACAGCTGAAATGAGTTAGTTCAATCAACTCTGAGTTGACCTACTCTGAGTTAAGCGCGTGCACCACAACTATAAAAAGCCATTATCAATGGAGCACAGATATTATGAGTCACCATGGCAACAGCGCCAGACAAAAAGAGGTCTGCACGTTTCTCACCTTTACATTTTAATTAGTTATACAGTGTTGGGTGTAATTAATTACCAAGTAATCTAAATACTGCAATTTAATTAAAGGGATTACTCTTAATTCTTCTGTAATTTAAAGTAAAATCTGATGTAATTGCATTAGACTATAGAACAATTCTGTATATTTAACATACATTTTTAAAAGGTATATTTTTTATGTAACCTTCTCCCTCTACACACTTTGGTCAATTCAAGAATAATTCATGCAATTGTATATTGTTTATTTGAAAGCATTAAAAGTGCAGTTTCTTGTCTCTCCTTGTATTGTTCAAATGGTTGAGGTTGATATGGGATTTAGTAATTAGTAATAAGTAGACATTAATCTAATTACACTGTTGAAGATGTCATTTGTAGTTAGTAATACAAGTACTTACCCAACTGTTATAATATCAGAGGTGAAAGAACAGTATGTTATTCAACCTAATTTTAATTTTCATGTAGGTACAATCCTGCAGGTATTAAAAGAACATGGCAGCAGCTGAAAATGAAATATAAAAACATAATTCAATTAGGTAAGGCTTGAGCATATCATGGGTGTAGGCTACCTGACTTTACAAACAGTTGACATATTAAATAACTAAATAGCATCCAGTGTCTAGCAGTGCAGCAGCATTTTTGGCTGAGGGAATTCCTGGAGGGACTTCAGAGCCAGTCACTCCTGAAGATCCAAGGGCCTTCATAAAATGTAAAAGGTTTACATGTGTCATCTTTTATATAGGCTATTTTCCATTTATTTTACTTTGGCTTGGGTTTTTTGTTGGTCCCAACATATTCTGATGGTAATATCTGTCTTTTGGAGCCTCCTGTCCCAACAGAACCCGAGGCAGTTGTAAGTAGCCTATCAATGCACCAGAAATTATGATAAATAGTGTTATAAAGTGTACTCAACCAAATTGCTCATCTTCATATGACAATGGGGATAAAGAGTTTCTGCTGCCACAGAGAGGCCTACAGAGGTAATGTTAATATTATGTGTCTACACATCACAAAATCTACACATTCAGATTTTTTTCACATATTTATGTGGAATAGCCTATAGAATATAAGTTTATATCCAAGTATAAACGGGTATTCTTATCCCCCCCTTCCCCCCACTTCTGGTGCACAGATCAACACAGTTCAGTGATTTCCAGTAAATGCTAGAGTTTAATTCTGTAGAATTTGTTTAGAACTACATTATGTAACTCTAATCTACTACTGTATTTTCATTTGCCAGTTAAGGAGTTATATAGACGTCATCTTATACAAATAAAATAAAATAAAAAACAGCAGTAAAAATAGCAATATTTTATTTATTATTTTTATTAATAAAAATGTACTGAAAGAATGAATGAGGTGTTTAAACAGCACTTCCTCTTTAAAAAAGTTGCGATTACAGACGCTCACATCCACACATAAACACACCACTGACGTCTTCACTTCCAGGTCACGAAGCTGTCAATCAAAAACTCAGTAACCAATAAGAACACACTGCTACTAGCCCCGCCCCCACGAGAGAAATGTGTCAGAACGGCGAACGAAAACTCAGGGAGCGTAAACGAAAACTTCAGAAGCGGAAATGAAAACTCTGGAAGCGCATTTGTAAGTTCAGATCAGCGATTGAAATATGAGAAATAGTTAGCAAAACATGCAGTGTATTAAAAACGAAGTCAAAAAATGTGCCTGCGATTTATTCTTTTTCAGTTTCAGAGATAATTTATTTTGTTTCAATTCATATTTTCATTAGTTTCTTGAAAAGCTACGTTCATTTTTATTGGCACAAGAATAATTCCATAAAACAGGCCCCAGACGCTGTAACTGTCACAGGTGAAGCTTTTATTCTAGGGTTGCCAACCGTTCCGTATAATACGGAATCGTCCCGTATTTGACACATAAAAGTCTTGTTCCGTATTGAACTGATACGGAACGCATTTTGTTCCGTATTTTTGAGAATCAATTCAGTGCAAATCCATGACACATAGCTTCTAATATATGTCAGACTATGAACGAAGACATTAGGCTATGATAAGAACAAAAAAACCCGACGGTGCGGTAGATACTAATTTCTCCCCCTGTTTGTCTATGATCAGCGTAGCGTTTTTAACATCTTGGAACATCATCAGAGAATGCCCTTTTAATTGGTCGTTTCAGTCATTGTGAGTCACGTATCATAGCAACGATGACGACAAGTGACAACAGCGGGAAATGTAAAAACCTCCGAGCGCCTCCGAGCAGCCGGCGAAAAAGAAAAGAGCACAAACATATAGAATTTAATGGGAAAATGACTACCCGTGGGAGGCCGATTGTCCGGGCACAGGAGGGAGCGATATGTCAAGGTTCCTTGTCCGTCAGACGTCTCCAGAGGCTGATATGGTAGGCTATGTAATCATGTGAATTTTTAAAACTCAAATATAGTTGATAAGAAAGTGATTATATTAAAAGAGATAGTACAGGTTTAGCCTGACATTGTAAAGAAATAGCTGCACAATGTGCTTAGTCTGGAGGTTTATTTATTTCTGTGAGATTTTCCATGTGCATACATACAGGTGTTGTATTGCTTGAATGCAGTATTTGAGTGCAATATTTTAGATTTTCTTTATTAGCTGTTTTTTTATGTATTATTGTTTTGCACTGGAAAGAAAGTTAACTATAATGGAAGTATAATTATATAAATATATTTGCACTACACTTCCTTAAAATGTTGTCTAATTAAATTAAAAATATAATTTTTTGCACTGGAAAGAACATTCTAGAAGTCTAATTCTATTGAATAAGTTCGCACAAGGCTACAGAAAACTGTTGTGTTTATTTATCTTCAAATGCAGTCTAAGCCGATGAGTTTTGAATGTTAGGCTATATGTTGTATTTGTTTAAGTAAAAAATAAAACGTATTATAAACTAAACAAATCCATGGTTCATTGTTGGCAAAATGATGTAACGTAAAGACGGGTCAGAATGCCAGCTCTCCTTGATCTAATTAACTTACTGGAATCTTCACAGAACACAAAGACCCCTGTTCTCCTTGATAGCAAGAATTTACATGATTAACTTACTGACTTTCCAATCAACAAACAGGCTCTGTCCTTCCTCTACTGTCTACAAACAACAGATGGTTTTGTCATCTCAGTTACTCATTGACTGCCATTTGAATACGCTCTCTTGTCTTGAATCAGCAAAACACGAAGTTTACTACTCCACGGGAAGTCATGAGGGGCAAGGCGCCGCAATGTCGGCAATTTCGCAAATCCCCTGTGGGTTCCTTAAGACACTGATTTACACCCAAACACTGATTTACACCTCAGAACAAACAAGACAGTGTCTAACCAAAAGCCATGCGAGTGGAAAACGCACGTACACACATTTACACCCTCACCGGCTCGGAAAGCCAAAAGTTCAACGCGTGGTGTGAACTTTGGGTGACTCCACACGCACAAACACAAAGAAACTATACTAACCCTGACCACGTGGCTTACAAATACCCTATACACTATATAAATTGTATTTCTGGTTGTGTTTCAGGGTCTCAATACCCAAATTACTATATCTATAAGCTGTATTGTTTTATAATCAATGTAATATGCCTGTAAAATCCCGAGACATCATGTATCTGTGTTATTGGATCACAGAATCACCGTTCGCGGTATCATTTTGTGCCAAACAGCCCAACGGTGTTGAATCTTTAATCCAAAATAATGGAGGATGCAGTCTTTTATTAATGTCAGGATATAAATGTTTACAAATAAGTTTATGGCTTCAGCACCAGACGGAAGAGGCGCAAACTTTTAGGAGGCGGCCGCAACACGCTCTTCCAGATGATTGGCTCCGGAACGGGAGGAAGGCGTGGCTGTGGTCCCTTCAAAAACACGCGCCAGGCTCTCTAAACTTCGCAGTCCAACAGAGAGAGAGACCTGTCCACCATTCGTCTTCCAAGAAGCTTTTCTTTTTGTTTCGTTTTTACTCTAAGTCTTATTTTCTTGATACTTTATTTCAGTTTGATGATTCTCATACAAACCACCTAAACCAGTGGTCGGGAACCTATGGCTCGCGAGCCACATCTGGCTCTTTGGCAAAAATCATGTGGCTCGCGAGGTCTCTCACCCTTTACCAACAAACCATCGATGAAACAATTAAAACACATCAACAGAGATCGGCTCTCTGCAGAAAAAGCAGCCAATTACAATTCCCTTGTTGTAGTCCAGCCTACTTAAGTTAATTAAAAGTTTATGATAATAATAATATTCAAGTTGTACCGGCAAAAGTGCGTGTTCAGTGCTGTTCGGGAGTGTTCTGTGGTAACCTACAGCTCCTGCACTGGATTCAAGCTGGCGAAAACCATTCTAGAACAGCAGCGAAAATGTAAAAGTAGGCTTTATAAACTTTAATATATCCTTTTATTGAAACGGGGGCTTTGCTGTGCAAAGAGACATTTGCGCAGAGACCCTTTATGTCCTATAAATGTGTCGTATTTTTTGATAATCCGCGCAGATTTCAGTTGACGATTCTGTTTAAAGTTATTAATAACAAAACATGAATGAATGAGAAAGAAAATAACAGGATGTGCTTTATATTGAAAATAAATATTAAAAGCGTGATAAGTCGCGAAAGAGAACTGAATTCTACTGACAGGACGCTGTGCGCGCGCTCCGAGCGCAACACGGACAAGTAGCCTTTGTCTTCGGTTGCGCGCCTAAGCGGCCAAATAAACAGAAATATTTCAAAATGGCAAGTCGAGTATTCACGTAAACACAGCAGATGTACTCTGTGCATTCACTCTCTCTCTCTCACACACGCACACATAAGAGGATTTATGCTCATCACTTGGTAACTCAACCTCACAGTGAAAGCCCTGCACAATTAATTCCATATTGCAACTAATTTATTGTTTGCTGAATATTTGTTTGTTTTTAGTTGTCTATGGACCTAATAATTAGCCTACTACTGTTGAATTTTTTATTGAAAAAAGCACGTCTTTAATTAATATATATATAATTTTTTTTCTACTGTGGCTCTTTTGGAAAAATGCATTATCCAAAAATGAAAAAATGGCTCTTTGGTCAAAAAAGGTTCCCGACCCCTGGCCTAAACCAACTTAAGGCTAAGTTATCTTTGAGCTAAGTTTAACGAACTCTCCGAGTTACCATAGCAACCAAACCTCGCCTCCGACGAAGCGGCTGACCACACGTTCCAGGTGCCTTTTGTTTCACGAGACGCATACAAGAAGGGCCTCAAACAAGTACTGTATACTCTTAAATTCACAGATCCAAAAGAAATGCTGTTTTAAGTTGCCTAGAAATTGCTATAGCCTTTGGGTTCTCGTTGAGAAGTAACATTTTAAACTGTCTTGCCTTCTTCCTTGTTCTGATTCTCTCATACACAATCTCACATTGTTCTTAGACTTGCATACACACTTTTCCTCAAACTCACACACACACACAGCCAAACACACACACACACGTGCTCCTGAACACACACACACGCGCTCCTAGCACAACACACACACACACGCGCTCCTAGCCCTACACACACCCACGCACGTGCTCACTAAACTCCCACCTACACGCTGCCACACCTACACACACCCAAAACTCTCTCTTTTCCCCTCTCTCATTTTCTCTTTCCCTATAACCTTATTATTATTTTATTCTGTTGCTTTGTTTTATTTTATGTCTTATTGCGATCGCTTATGTTGTTTTGTTTATGCATATTTACTCCTGCGTGATTTGAATTAGTACATGTAATCTTAGTTGTTTGATTAAAACTTCATAATCCTATGAAACTGAATCTGTCTCATATTGTTACATTGCTGAAATCCATGAGAGTGCGAATACCTCTAAAGCTCTATTTTTGTTCTACCAGTAATTATCTAAATTGTCTATAAACCCTAGAGTATCGTTCTCTGTGGCCACAAGAAGGATATCTTGTCGGTGTTATAGACTGATACGTTTCTGTTCAGAAATTGTACATATTGTCTGCAGGACAGATAATTTGCACGATAAATGAATACTAACTTTACCTAAATTCCCCTAATTGAACATATAAATTCTACCTACTTATTCCCTATTTAGAATAAATTAATTTGTGTATACAGCACATTAATATTCATATCTTATGAATATTAATTCTCATTGAGCTAATAAATCCCCTTAACTGACCCAGTGTTGTTACAATGATCATGATAGCCTTTATAGCCTACATTTTCTTCCATGGGGGCATGTCACCGGAACCCCCCCCCCCCCAATTGATAATGTTGAAAATAACATTATCAATTGTTAGTCTTTATTAATAGTATCCAGTAAAAACAGTCATAAACTGATATTTCTTTCTTTTTAGACCAGTGATTCTCAAACTGTATGTACAGCGCCCTCAGGTGGTGTGACACATGAAGAAAGAAATCACTTTTGACATTAAAAAAAAAAAAATCACTTATTTTTTACATGGTTTCGTTTAAATTTCTGATATAATTACAGTTTTAACACTAGAACTCCCAAGGCGGTCATTTTGACCGTTTTTAAAATTTACAATGTAATAAACTTTGTTCAAATAAAATAAATGTGGCTGTAGGACTCTGACTTTTCCTAAATATGTGTATATTTTATTCTGACACTGTTATTTTATTAAAATCACAAAACACAAAACAGTTCTGACTATTTCTACCTAGAATGACCATAACGGTCATTTTGACCGCACGCGTTATAAATATCATAAGTCCGCTACATTGCAAGTTTCGCAGAGGGACTTCATCACACGACTGGCGAGCGAACTTCACTCCGACCACATGGAATCAAAAGCCATACAACTGGAGGAACTGCAAACAAAATAAAACCAAGGAGACATGTGCAAATGTCACAAAGTGTGTGGGAGCTGCACACGAAAGGCGGTGTTTACCTGTGTGGAATGTGCGTAAGCGTCAATGATGCGGGATGTTTGCACCGTTCAAATGGGCAGTTAACCTGATATTGTTCGTTAATATTTTTTGTTCACTGAAACTAATCGTTCTAAAGCAGTTTGTTTTCTTGTTTAGCTATTCATGTTTTTTCTTAGCCTGTTTGTATACATTTTCACATTCATTTGAATTAAAATTGTGTCCTGTTTATCATTAGGCCTACTATCATTGTAGATTAGGGTTGGGTATTGGTTGGGTTTTATCCGATACCAGTACCTACTCGGTATTTTTCAAACGGTTCCGGTGCTTAAACGGTTCTTAAACCGGTACTTAAGAAAACGAAACTGCACACACTTTATCAAAAAAATAATATCTGTGTGTGTTTTCTGAAAAAGATTTTCTGATTTCTGATTAAATTAAAAATTGTGCTGATGTAGCCGAAAACACTTAAGTTAAGATAAAATTTTTGTCTTCTAATATTATTTATATATATTATATATATATATATATTATATATCAATTATATTACATATTATATATTATAGACTTTTACAAAACAGAGAAATATCTGACACTGAGCAGAAATATTTAACACACAAAGTATAGCCTCATATAAATATACTTGATATACTTCATACTTGATATGCAAGATTTGCAGTTGGCATTAAAATACTAGACTTACCCGAAGAGGAACACTGCAGCTGATCTTGAACTTTAGTCAAGAATGTCAGAGGTTTGGGGTTCTAATCCGCATGCGTAGTTTTTTTAAACCGATAATGCTCATCAGTGGTTGTATATCAAGCAGGGACACTTTGTGTGCATTATATGTTGTGATTTCACCAGAACGAATAGATATGAGGCGCCGTCTAGGGCTTAAATCGAACTTCATTCACGCACACATAAAACGCTTGCATACACATACTAAGTAGTCACACATACATGTAGCAGTATACTGCAGAATGCTCCAACTATATGAAATGCACAACGTCACATCTAAAGTCGCTCACGCACACACACACACAAACCGCGCGCATACTCATCTGAGACGCGAGCACATCACACACACACACACATAAACTCGCGCACATACTCATCTGAGACGCGAGCACATCACACACACACACACATAAACTCGCGCACATACTCATCTGAGACGCGAGCACATCACACACACACACACAAACTCGCGCAAATACTCATCTGAGACGCGAGCACACACACACACACACACACACACAAACTCGCGCACATGCTCATCTGAGACGCGAGCACACACACACACACACACACACACACACACACACACACACACACACACACACACACACACACACACACACACAAACTCGCGCACATACTCATCTGAGACGCGAGCACACACACACAAACTCTCCAAGCACATACTCTTATATAGACGGCGCCTCATAAATAGATCGATCTCTGCAACGTATTGAAGCGCGCGTCCGAGTGCGGTGTGCGCGAGCCACAAGAGAAAATAATTTTCAGCGCTAGATCGTCTCTTATTTAACAAACGAACGAAATGAATGCTCTGCTGGTTAACTGGAGATGTTTTGTTATTGGATCATTTGTGCCGCGAGATGTTTTATAGGGGGCGGTGAAAAAAGTCAGGCACCGAAAGTTGCGTTCTTATTCGGTCTCGATACTACCGTTTACGTCGGAACCGGTTCCCTATTGGAACCGGGTTTCGGTACCCAACCCTATTGTAGATCCATTTATTTTTAGATTTTGTTGATTATTGAACTTATTTACAAACAGGGCTGTACTAAACGGTATGAAGCTTTGACGTTTCCTAACTTTTGTGCATGTCTATTCATGTGGTGAGTGCGGTGAAAACAAATATTATTTTGACGCAAAACGTTCCTCAAATAGAGGCAGCACCTGTCGGGGCAATCTTTCTTTTGTGCTTGTTTTAAGGCCTATGACGACAGGAATTAAAAGCTTCATTGGAAAAGAGAAGGTTAACATGTACAATAGATATGACATGACGAAAATGACGTTCAGTACGGCCATATGAACGTCAAAGTATGAACGGTCAGAATGACCGCTATGGTCGTTCTAGTAGATATGGAATTCCGGTAGTTCTAGTGTTAATATAGATTTATTTTCTAATAATGTGATAATCATTAGTATATTTACAATCAGTTTGATTATTTCACTTCTGATACTCATTCTGTCCTTTTCTTCTCCTGCAATCAACAAGCCTCTTTCTGAACCGGATTCAGCCAATGACGCTCTGTATACCAGTGTGAAACCCAGAAGATTCAGAGGAAAAACTCCTGAATCCAGAGATACTGAGGAGATCCTGTACGCAACTGTCCAACGTCACAGAAAGACAGAGACTAAGAGAGCAGAGGAGAATGAATGTCAATATGATGATATAAGAGTTCATTAGCCTGATGCTGCAGTGAGGTGAGAAAAACAACTTAACCAACTTAACCAATACCAATTTAACCAGTACTAACTTAACCCTCTGAGGTCTGAGGGGTTTTTGGGGTCCTTGAGATGTTCTGACATGCCCTGACATTTGTGCTTTTTTCAGTTGCATATAAACATATTAATGGCAAAGGTGTAATTACACTCTATATAGCACAAACAGGGCTACCATAATATGTGAGCAACATGCATGTACATGTTTGTATTTTTGAGAGAATAATGTTTATGCATGGTTATTGAAAAAACTAAACTAAAGTTTCTGAAATAAGGCCACAAAACACATACTAAATATGTGTCCACAAGACTTCTGAATAATGCATTTTGTCGCCTAGAGTTTTTTTCTTCAAAATGATCTGAAAATCATTCTGCCTAACCATTCACATAAAACAATACACTGATAAAATTTTTGTAAGACACTTACAACCCCACGTTCAGACCACACGACGGGCAAAACTTGGGAGCGTCCCCCAGTTGCACAGCACAAAACGGACAGAACATTTCAATCTGAAAAAAAAATAAATAGTTCAGATATCAGGACAACAATGTACAAACGCCAGTAATGAATCTATTTAGTGACCAGAAGCGAGCTAGCCAGCTAGTTTCCAGCTAACAACGTTGGCAGTGGACTAATACGTTATGGGGATAATATGTTGAAAACACGGTATCAGAGCACATCGACAAGTCTGTCATAATAAAAGAGAAACACTTACCTCTTGTAGCCACCCAGTTAACACAGAACGTTCCCCTAACGTTAGTTTTTGGTTCCCGTTTGGTTATTTTTTTGGGAACCAAATACTAACGTTAGGAGAACGTTCTTTTTTGGTTGTATTTTTATGTAACCATAAAATAACGTTCCCAGAACGTTTCAGGGTGGTTACTTTTTAATAACCTAAAAATAACTTATAGAGAACGTTCCCTAAGGGTTATTTTTAAGTTATTATTTTGCATAATTGACTGGAATCAATTGTAAGACTTAGCACCACATATACTGCCCTGTCACTGAACGGCACAACGGGACCAAACGCTGTATATTATCTGTAGGCTGTCATTTCTTATAAGGGTACAGACAGAGAGTTATAAAATACTATGAAAATCTGGACAAAATAATACAAATAAAGAAACTATGTCATTAAGAGTGGAACACCATGTACTCAGCTCACTGAGGTTATAATTAAACAGGTTTTATTCAAATAGGAACAAATGGAACAAACCAAAGTTTTCAAGATATTTTATCTGATTATCAATTCCCTCCATCAATTCTACTTTTATGTAAATGCTGCGTGACTTTTACGTGTTTTAATGGGCGCGCGCAGAACATTCGAGTTGCATTTGAACTGGAGCGGAGGGCGTTACCATGGAAACGGGACGGCAGCTCAACTGACACAAGCATTAACTCCGTCTCTCACTGTTGTTTTCACTACTTTCAGGTAAGTTTAGTCCCCAAACTTACACAAATAGTACATACAAATGCTTCGGACACATTCTTTCATGTAAATGACTCGCTTCTAGGGTTGGGAACCGAGAACCGGTTCTTATCCAGAACCGGTACTGTTTTTGAAAAAATACCGGAACCGTGTGAAATTCCTAGGTTTCGGTTCCGAAAACGGTTCTGGTGGGCGAAGTGCTGGAAGCTTATCCTTTAATAGCGACGTCTCACCTCATATTAAAATAGTAATGAATGCACTGAAAAGCCCTCGCGCTACTCAAATACGTTTTGCCTCAGATATCGAGAGAGAGAGAGAGAGAGAATTAAAGACAGTCAGAGCTGCACGATTTATCTTTAAACGATCTCGATTCAAACACCCACGCGATTTTATTCCTAAATAACAAAAACCTCACCCCTGAACATTCAAATCTGTTTGCGCTGTTGTTGACCCAGAGAGAGCAGTTGTCAATGTGAAACGGCTTTACAATCACACAGTATCGATATTTCTGTTACAAATATTCAAATGATCACAGAAGTACTGAGATAAAAGTTTATAATTCGAGTATAAACACTGATGTCTACGGTAGCAACCAAAATATTGTAAATCACCTTTTGAAAGTCGCTGCCTTCAGATAACGAGTGTATCGATTACATCTGATGCTTCAAAACATTCATAAAGACGCAGTCCGTAACTTCTTTGTGGTCAGAATTTACAAAATGTATAGAATGAGCGAGTGCATCATGAATGCCTTTTTTTCAAACCGTGTTTTTGTCTTATCCTGAATTACTACGTTAAGCCTGCAATAAGCGTTTGTACTTGGACTATACTTTAGACTGGTGGATCGCAGCCGCTGCGGAGTAGCCCAGTGCCTGCGTGACTCGTCATAGACATAAATAGAGAGAAGTAGCTCCGGCTACAATGTTCTTCCGCAAGACGCGTGCAGTTCTGTTTAATAACTGCTAGAGCGCTGATTTATCCAGTAATGAAACAAGTAAAGTCTTTATGAATCAATCATTCAAATCGATTAAAAAAATTATCTGTTCTACACACATCTTACATTCAAGCATATTCTACCCCTTCTGAGAGGGTATTCTCCACTGCTGGAGATACAATAAGCTAGGAGCTTATGGAGATATTAATTATCCCAAATTATTCTAGAGAATGCAGACATTTTTATTTTCCTTCAGAAAAAATATTTTTTTGCAAAAATTGCTTAATAATATGTTTAATTTGTCATTACCAGTCTGTTAAACTCATTTGACAAGTATAAGAAATAAACACAAAAAGGATTTTGGATTTTTCACTTACTAGCCTACTATTTTTTTTATTAGTTGTTTTAATATTTTTTACTGAATGGGAACCGGAACCGGAATCGTTTGGCGGAACCGGAATCGGAACCGGAACCGGAAAATTTCGTACGATTCCCAACCCTACTCGCTTCCGTTGAATATTTACTTTCTAGAAATGATTTAGTGTCTTTGGGAAAAGTCCGCTAGCATCTCAACCGTTAACTTAACGTTAACTGTTACTAGCTAGAGGTGGGTTAATTTGAGCTGTAAGTTTAGGCTTTTAATCACATTTTGTGTGTATATGAGAGATTTTGATAGTTTTGTAAAGGTTTTGCTGGCAATTTTTTCAATGTGTGAATGAAAGTAAACTAATTTATTTAACTTAAAAATATTCACTGGATGGTTAATTCATTGTTTTCACGTGACGTCACACGACTCACACTATTATAGGAACGCCCACCTGGAGGGCAAATGAAAGGGTATTATAATGCCATTTGTGCCTAGTATTAACATGAATATACAATACAGTAGCCTAGTTTGAACCAGTTTAAGATTCCTAAAATGTATTGTATACTCATATGGTCAACTCTCTCTTTATTAAAAAATGGTAACACTTTATAATACGGTTTCATTTTGTTAGCTTTAGTTAACATGAACCAACAATTAGTGAACAATTACTTCTAAAGCATTTATTAATCTTAAAGTTAAGCTCAACATTTATCTAAGACATTTTTAAGATCCAAAGTTGTATCTGTTAAAATTATAGTTAATGCACTGTAAACTAATATGAACACATAGGCCTATTTTTGCCTAACAAAAAAATTTAATTAAATACCTAAATAATGCAAACAAGTCATTGGATAACATTGGGCTGCATATAAAGAAACAAAATGCATGTGCCATGGATAAATAAAATGGAATCACCTCACATAGGAGCCTGATAAAAATGCTTTTTTATTGCTTTTCTCATTTCCTTTTTTGCTGTTCAAGGCCGATAAATACGAATATTACTGTTTACTTTTCTTTGTTATAATATTACTATTCTTTGTTATATTTACAGATGACTGTGGTGAAGATGGGAGAGGCTTTCAAGTGCAGAATCTACATTTACCTACTAATAAAAGTGTTTAAAAGTAGAGTTAAATAAAATGTAAAAGTAGCTATTTTTACTTTATTTTGTTAATTTGTTAATATTCTTACACTTTTTTGTGAATGTTTTGAATGTGCACAATCTACAACTAATAATTAGTGATATTTTTTTTAAATGAAATGAAAAATTAAAAGTAGCTTTTCAGTAGTTTGTTTATTAATACAACTGTTATAATGTTGCACCTTTTGCGCATGTTTTGAATGTGATGCATACCCCATGATTGTGTTTTATTTTATCAACAATTAAACGGTGAATCGACAAAAACATGGACCTGTATGCTGATTATTTATATATATTTACTGTTGTATTTTATTAAAGTAAAAAGAGTTGAACTTAGGTTAGTTGAACGTTAGAATAATGTTAGGGGAATGTTAATATAACGTTCTGGGAACGTTAAGAAAACTTTCCTGGCTAACCAAAAACAAACCATAAAAACTAACGTTCTGGGAACCAAAAACTAACGTTCTGGGAACCAAAAACTAACGTTCTGGGAACCAAAAACTAACATTCTGGGAACCAAAAACTAACGTTCTAAGAACGTTCTGGGAACCAAAAACTAACGCTCTGGGAACCATAAACTAACATTCTGGGAACCGAAAACTAACGTTCTAAGAACGTTCTGGGAACCAAAAACTAACGTTCTGGGAACGTTAAGAAAACTTTCCTGGCTAACCAAAAACAAACTATAAAAAATAACGTTCTGGGAACCAAAAACTAACGTTCTGGGAACCAAAAATTGTTAGCTGGGCATAAACAACAAAAGCGCACATTCAGATATCGCGAAGACAAACGGATGGATGCGGGTCCGTCACTGATTATGGCCCCCCTGGAAACATTTCCGTTGTGTGCTGTGAATATTTGCAGCGTGCGTGATGTGAAATCGACGAAGTTGTTTTCTGAATATGTAGTTGTTGTGGCGTTTGCATGTGTTTTCTGAATTTGGAGGTTTTCTGAATATGTAGTTGTTGTGGTTTTTGTTTGTGTTGTGACCCTTCTCGGCCACCGTAGGAAACAGGTCCATGGGCACAGGTCAGCATTTGTGCATAATTATGTAATTGCATCCACTAGGCAGGCGATTCACCTCCACAGGATTATTTATGGCACAAAACAGGATACACTTGCCGATCACGTTCACATAGGAAGAAAAAAAACCGCAGCCTTGGTAACAAATGACATGCGCAGCTCAAATGACACATTAATCCAACTTTACGACAGTTATTTAACACATCGACACTCATTAATCACTCTTTGTCTCAACTCATGATACAAAGATCATTGTTACAGGCGGTAACGTTAAGTTAGCTTTAGCCCACGGCTAACTAGTTCAGCTCGCGCTGTGACTGCGGCCTAACGTTACACAACTAAGCTCATATCAAATAATTTCTGAAATTAACATATCTGTCATAAGATAACATATGATAAAAAAAATGTCACTCACCAAAACGAGATTGCATCACATATTCAATTAAAGAACATTATTCAATAAAGATCACACTGGGATCCACTAAATCTTTACTCCGATTTCCACTTCACCTTTCTCTGACGACAACACTCTAGGTTGATGCATCCAAAGTTTCCGATAGATTATGATGATCATTTAGTACAAGGAGTTTCTGGAGAAATGTTCCGTGCTGCTGTCTCATCTGATCTGTTGTCTCATCATGCTGACAGCGGCAGCGCCAGCGCGAACAGTGGGCGGGCCTTATGAATATGCCGCTACTGTTGGCTCTCAGGGGTGTCAGTCACTGCAGCACAATCAATCAGTGATTGAATGAATCGCGTGTTATTTCCCAGTGCCAGTGGTGTGGCAACCAGTGCATCAAGTAAAGAAAAAAAAAAAAAATTGTGGTATTGAAAAATTTAATTTGTCCAGAACAGAGCGACAGGACTGAATTTAAACTGTTATAGAAGAGCTAATATACTAAGAATGAACTGGTGAAGGATTGTCTCTCTGCTTTATTTTATAAGAAATATTTCTGTGTCTAGAGTTCCTAATGCGGTGTACTCTCAACTTTTGTATAATAGTACTAGTCATAATTTTTTACACCAGGCATGAATAAAAGGAATGTTTTTTATTTCCTGTTTCGAAAACCACTGGAAAACAACGGACTGTAATGTATAGAGGAATGAAAATATGGAATCATATACCATTGATATCACATTTTTACAAGAAAAATTAGTTTTAAAAAAATATTTAAAGGAACATTTAATGGCAAAATATATAGTAAATTGTTGATTTTGATATTTGGAATGAATGTTGCGTTAGTAGCCTATGTTTCATTGACTTGACTTTTTATTGTTGTTGATTAAATGTAGTTTTGTATGTTTTACTTGTTGGGACCCCAGGAAGAGTAGCCACTGCCTAGGCTAATGGGGATCCAAATAAACAAATAAACTTAGATCATTGATGGAAAATACCATTTACAGCCAATACAGGCAATTTACTGAGGAAAGTTTTTTTTTGACAGTTATAGCACCACATCTTGCCTGATCTCCACCACTTTTATTAAGTGTCCTCAAAGTGTGCCCATGCATATCTGTCAAATTTGTTGTAAATATCTCATTTTGTTTTGAAGTTTAGACACTTCTGTTTATGAGAGAATAAAAATGATCCATGGGTGACAATGATTGACATTTTTTATTTGTTTATTTATTTTTGTCAGTTCCTATCATAATTGTGACATTTGGCCGTTATTGTTTAGCTACTGACTGTTTTCAAATTTCATGTGGTGTTTTTGTATCGATCGGACTAACGGTTTCGAAGATAATTGCAAGTTTTTTAAGTGCTAAATGACAATGACACACAAACTATAAGGCGAAACCTGGCATATTTGGTATTGTTGGACTCGGGAAGGATTCAGGATTTCAAAGGACTAACGGTTGGGTGCGTTTATAGCCATTTTCATGACTTTTTTCCAAGTTGTGGCGCCACCAAGTGGCCAATCGTCGTGATTTTTTTCAAGTAACCTCAGATAGAGCTCATGAACACGTTTCCCGAGTTTAGCGAAAATATCTCTTTCCGTTCACAAGTTATAATCGTTTTAGTAAAAGTGGCCCTGGTGCTATCAAACATTTTGGTTTCCCTTAGCGACCGTGAATTTAAATTAAGTATTTTTTTGATGATTATTGATAGTCACTGTCCAGAGAATATTTCTGCATTGGTTTGGTTCCGATCAGGCGAAAAACCTAGGAGTAGTTCGCAAAAGTAGGTCTTTCAAAAAACCTCAATTTACTCAAAATTGGCGCCGAAGGGCGAGCAAATCCGAGGCATGCATCTGGTCCGCCTCGAGCCAAGGATTCCAGCGATATAAGACACTTGAGCCTATGCCTCACGGTTGAGGAGTTATGACCCGTTTCGTACTTTTGACCGCTGTAGCGCCCCCGTCAGGCCAATCGGGGCGGGCCTTGGTGCCGTTGTAGGCGGTGTGAGTACTATCAGCCCCCAAAGTTTCAAGTCTCCACGACTTACGGTTTGGTCTGCCCGATCAGTTTTATGTCTGAATGTTGCATCATGGGAAAATTAACAATAACAATAGGTGTTCAGCACTGAAGTGCTTGAACCCCTAAAAAAGAGAAACACAAGAACTACAACTGACTTCCAGCCATCGAGTGTGAAACCAGTTTATAAAACCAGATTACGATTTCTGTCTTACATGTACAAAAGTTCTTGTTGAGAATTAACAGAGATTTAGTTAATTAAAGCTGCAAGCAGCATTTATCGGGGTTCAAGCAGTTAAGGCCTTTAAGGCCTTTAAGAACAAAAGCATCAAAAGTTATTAAGTTTTATTTAGCAAGCATTTAACCACTGACATATATGATGGAAAAGACCATTTACAGCCAATACAGGCCATTTAACATAGGAAATATATGGTTTTCAAAGCTTTTTGACAGTTATAGCACCTTTTTGCCTGAGTCTTCTTACAGTCTTGCCTGATCTCCACCACTTTTATTAGTAGTACTCAAAGTGTGCCCATATATATATGTCAAATTTGTTGTAAATATGTTATTTTGATGATATGTTAAATTAACTAGAAGGAAGAGATGATTGGTTCACGAGCAGCTTTAACTGAGCCTCGAGTCTACAGCGATCTGTCAGACACATTAAAGAGTCACAAAACAGTATTTATTGTTTAAATGTCTCTAAAAAGTGACTACATTTGAAAGGTGAGACTTTTGCCGCTTTTCCATTACCAGTACCACCAGTACCAGCTCAACTCGACTCGACTCGACTCGACTCGGCTCAACTCGCCTCGCTTTTCGCTCCGTTTTCCATTGCAGATAGTACCTCCACAATAGTACCTGGTCGTCACAGCGACGCCGCAGGAAACTGCTGTGACTTCATCTTCTACGCGAGATACATCCGCTGCCACACACACAGGACAAAGGAGGAAATCGAGTGTATGCTGTTTTTGGATGTTTTTGTTTTTGCTGTTTTTTATTCAGGATACTCCGTCTGGCGCGTGCAATGATGACGCAGTGAATAGTGACGATTCTCTCTGACCAGTCAGCAGTCTGCCGTGTTTTCACGTCACATTTTAGTATCGCCTCAGCTCGCCTCAGCTCGCTTAGAACCTCGCCGGAGGTGGTACGATAAAGAGTACCTGGAAGCAGGTACAGGTACAACTTTTACACAGTGGAAAAAGTACACTGTGTTACACTGTGTAGTGGAAAAGCGCCATTTGTTTCATATCAAAAGTACTTGTCTGTCAGCGCGCAGTCTCCTCTCTGATCCGCAATGTATTTTTCACTGCGTGAGAACTTGGTGTGGTGTGAGAGTGGCGTCGCTTGTCAGACATAGCAACAGTAACTAAAGTGAGCGGGTCTTTGCGAATGGTCATTGACAGTATGGACGGGGATTCGCCAGTCCCAATTCAAAACAAATTTCCAATCATTGTTCGTTTCAAACATGTGAGAGCATCAAAATGATCCATGGGTGAAATCTTTTTTTTTGTCAGTTCCTATCATAATTTTAACATTTTGGCGTTATTGTTTAGCTATTTACCTATGTTTTCAAATTTCCTTTGTTTTTTTGTTGTTGTCTCGATCGGACTAACGGCTTTGAAGATAAACACAATTTTTTAAAGCTCTAAATGACACTTACAAAAACCATTAGGCGAAACCTGGCATGTTTGGTATTGTTGGACTCGACAAGGATTCAGGAGTCTTAGGAGGTCACTCCTGTGAAAAAACACTGGCATTGTGTCAATGACGTATACTGAGTTTTTTGAGATACACCAATGTTCTCATAGACTATTATGGCACCCTGGACAAAGACACTGCGTGCCAATTTTCAGTAGACTAACAGTTGGGTGCGCTTATAGCTATTTTCATGATTTTTTTCACTGTTATAGCGCCAACAATTGGCCAATTGTCACGATTTTTTTCATGTCAACTCAGATTGAGCTTATGAACATGTGTCCCAAGTTTAGCGAAAATATCTCTTTCCGCTCACAAGTTATAACCATTTTATAGTGCCACCAAGTGGACAATTGTCATGATTTTTTTCACATGACCTCAGAATGAGCTCATGAACATGTGTCCCAAGTTTTGCGAAAATATCTCTTTCCGTTCACAAGTTATAACCGTTTTATAGTGCCACCAAGTGGCCAATTGTTGCGATTTTTTTCAAGTGATCTCAGATTGAGCTCAGGAAGATGTACCCCAAGTTTAGCAAAAAAATATCTTTCCGTTCACAATTTATAACCGTTTTAGTGAAAGTGGCCCTGGTGCCATCAAATATTTTGGTTCCCCTTATCGACCGTTAATTGAAATTTTGAATTGTTTGGATGATTATTGATTGTCAGACTCCAGAGAATATCCCTGCAGTGGTTTGGTTCCGATCGGGCCAAAAACCTAGGAGAAGTTCGCAAAAATAGGTTTTTAAAAAAAATGCAATTTACTCGAAATTGGCGCCTGAAGGGCGAGCAAATCGGAGATAGCCAGTTTGTCCGGCTTGAGCCAGGGATTCCAACGATATAAGACACTTGATCCTGGGACAAACGGTCTAAGAGTTGTGAGCGATTTAGTACTTTTGGTTGCTGTAGCGCCACCTATGGGCCAATTGGGGTCATACTCTGATAGGTTGTCCCCAAATTGAGGCCTACCATCTGGCCAGGTTTCACGTCTCTAGGCCTTACGGTTTCTCCTGCACGATGCGTTTTACGAATCCTTACAATTACAATAGGGTTTCAGCATTTCATGCTTGAACCCCTAATAAGAATGAAGGCTTTTTGCCAGTTATAGCGCCACCTATGGTCCGATCTCCATGAAACTCTGCATGCTTCCTCACCATGTTCTGACACATATGCTCATCAATTTTTGTGAAGTTCTGAGTTTTCATTTGGGATTTATAGGCTTTTTAGTGTATTTTGCCACGCCCCTTTTCTAAATGACCCTGTTACAGCCAGCCAAATGCAAAAGTTCAACTTTTTTTCGATAATTATTGATCTAGAGGGTCCAGAGAATTGTCCTAGACTGGTTTGGTTCCGATCGGGCCAAAAACCAGGGACTAGTTCGCAAACAGAAAATTTCCCCTGCCTACATCCAAATCGGAGATAGCCATCTTGTCCGCCTTGAGCCAAGGATTCCAACGATATAAGACACTTGATCCTGGGACAAACGGTCTAAGAGTTATGAGCGATTTAGTACTTTTGGTTGCTGTAGCGCCACCTATGGGCCAATTGGGGTCATACTCTGATAGGTTGTCCCCAAATTGAGGCCTACCATCTGGCCAGGTTTCACGTCTCTAGGCCTTACGGTTTGTCCTGCACGATGCGTTTTACGAATCCTTACAATTACAATAGGGTTTCAGCATTTCATGCTTGAACCCCTAATAAGAATGAAGGCTTTTTGCCAGTTATAGCGCCACCTATGGTCCGATCTCCATGAAACTCTGCATGCTTCCTCACCATGTTCTGACACATATGCTCATCAATTTTTGTGAAGTTCTGAGTTTTCATTTGGGATTTATAGGCTTTTTAGTGTATTTTGCCACGCCCCTTTTCTAAATGACCCTGTTACAGCCACCCAAATGCAAAAGTTCAACTTTTTTTCGATAATTATTGATCTAGAGAGTCCAGAGAATTGTCCTAGACTGGTTTGGTTCCGATCGGGCCAAAAACCAGGGACTAGTTCGCAAAAGTAGGTTTTGGACAAAATCCGACATAGCAGAAAATTTCCCCTGCCTACATCCAAATCGGAGATAGCCATCTTGTCCGCCTTGAGCCAAGGATTCCAACGATATAAGACACTTGATCCTGGGACAAACGGTCTAAGAGTTATGAGCGATTTAGTACTTTTGGTTGCTGTAGCGCCACCTATGGGCCAATTGGGGTCATACTCTGATAGGTTGTCCCCAAATTGAGGCCTACCATCTGGCCAGGTTTCACGTCTCTAGGCCTTACGGTTTGTCCTGCACGATGCGTTTTACGAATCCTTACAATTACAATAGGGTTTCAGCATTTCATGCTTGAACCCCTAATAAGAATGAAGGCTTTTTGCCAGTTATAGCGCCACCTATGGTCCGATCTCCATGAAACTCTGCATGCTTCCTCACCATGTTCTGACACATATGCTCATCAATTTTTGTGAAGTTCTGAGTTTTCATTTGGGATTTATAGGCTTTTTAGTGTATTTTGCCACGCCCCTTTTCTAAATGACCCTGTTACAGCCACCCAAATGCAAAAGTTCAACTTTTTTTCGATAATTATTGATCTAGAGAGTCCAGAGAATTGCCCTAGACTGGTTTGGTTCCGATCGGGCCAAAAACCAGGGACTAGTTCGCAAAAGTAGGTTTTGGACAAAATCCGACATAGCAGAAAATTTCCCCTGCCTACATCCAAATCGGAGATATCCATCTTGTCCGCCTTGAGCCAAGGATTCCAACGATATAAGACACTTGATCCTGGGACAAACGGTCTAAGAGTTATGAGCGATTTAGTACTTTTGGTTGCTGTAGCGCCACCTATGGGCCAATTGGGGTCATACTCTGATAGGTTGTCCCCAAATTGAGGCCTACCATCTGGCCAGGTTTCACGTCTCTAGGCCTTACGGTTTGTCCTGCACGATGCGTTTTACGAATCCTTACAATTACAATAGGGTTTCAGCATTTCATGCTTGAACCCCTAATAAGAATGAAGGCTTTTTGCCAGTTATAGCGCCACCTATGGTCCGATCTCCATGAAACTCTGCATGCTTCCTCACCATGTTCTGACACATATGCTCATCAATTTTTGTGAAGTTCTGAGTTTTCATTTGGGATTTATAGGCTTTTTAGTGTATTTTGCCACGCCCCTTTTCTAAATGACCCTGTTACAGCCACCCAAATGCAAAAGTTCAACTTTTTTTCGATAATTATTGATCTAGAGAGTCCAGAGAATTGTCCTAGACTGGTTTGGTTCCGATCGGGCCAAAAACCAGGGACTAGTTCGCAAAAGTAGGTTTTGGACAAAATCCGACATAGCAGAAAATTTCCCCTGCCTACATCCAAATCGGAGATAGCCATCTTGTCCGCCTTGAGCCAAGGATTCCAACGATATAAGACACTTGATCCTGGGACAAACGGTCTAAGAGTTATGAGCGATTTAGTACTTTTGGTTGCTGTAGCGCCACCTATGGGCCAATTGGGGTCATACTCTGATAGGTTGTCCCCAAATTGAGGCCTACCATCTGGCCAGGTTTCACGTCTCTAGGCCTTACGGTTTGTCCTGCACGATGCGTTTTACGAATCCTTACAATTACAATAGGGTTTCAGCATTTCATGCTTGAACCCCTAATAAGAATGAAGGCTTTTTGCCAGTTATAGCGCCACCTATGGTCCGATCTCCATGAAACTCTGCATGCTTCCTCACCATGTTCTGACACATATGCTCATCAATTTTTGTGAAGTTCTGAGTTTTCATTTGGGATTTATAGGCTTTTTAGTGTATTTTGCCACGCCCCTTTTCTAAATGACCCTGTTACAGCCACCCAAATGCAAAAGTTCAACTTTTTTTCGATAATTATTGATCTAGAGAGTCCAGAGAATTGTCCTAGACTGGTTTGGTTCCGATCGGGCCAAAAACCAGGGACTAGTTCGCAAAAGTAGGTTTTGGACAAAATCCGACATAGCAGAAAATTTCCCCTGCCTACATCCAAATCGGAGATAGCCATCTTGTCCGCCTTGAGCCAAGGATTCCAACGATATAAGACACTTGATCCTGGGACAAACGGTCTAAGAGTTATGAGCGATTTAGTACTTTTGGTTGCTGTAGCGCCACCTATGGGCCAATTGGGGTCATACTCTGATAGGTTGTCCCCAAATTGAGGCCTACCATCTGGCCAGGTTTCACGTCTCTAGGCCTTACGGTTTGTCCTGCACGATGCGTTTTACGAATCCTTACAATTACAATAGGGTTTCAGCATTTCATGCTTGAACCCCTAATAAGAATGAAGGCTTTTTGCCAGTTATAGCGCCACCTATGGTCCGATCTCCATGAAACTCTGACACATATGCTCATCAATTTTTGTGAAGTTCTGAGTTTTCATTTGGGATTTATAGGCTTTTTAGTGTATTTTGCCACGCCCCTTTTCTAAATGACCCTGTTACAGCCACCCAAATGCAAAAGTTCAACTTTTTTTCGATAATTATTGATCTAGAGAGTCCAGAGAATTGTCCTAGACTGGTTTGGTTCCGATCGGGCCAAAAACCAGGGACTAGTTCGCAAAAGTAGGTTTTGGACAAAATCCGACATAGCAGAAAATTTCCCCTGCCTACATCCAAATCGGAGATAGCCATCTTGTCCGCCTTGAGCCAAGGATTCCAACGATATAAGACACTTGATCCTGGGACAAACGGTCTAAGAGTTATGAGCGATTTAGTACTTTTGGTTGCTGTAGCGCCACCTATGGGCCAATTGGGGTCATACTCTGATAGGTTGTCCCCAAATTGAGGCCTACCATCTGGCCAGGTTTCACGTCTCTAGGCCTTACGGTTTGTCCTGCACGATGCGTTTTACGAATCCTTACAATTACAATAGGGTTTCAGCATTTCATGCTTGAACCCCTAATAAGAATGAAGGCTTTTTGCCAGTTATAGCGCCACCTATGGTCCGATCTCCATGAAACTCTGCATGCTTCCTCACCATGTTCTGACACATATGCTCATCAATTTTTGTGAAGTTCTGAGTTTTCATTTGGGATTTATAGGCTTTTTAGTGTATTTTGCCACGCCCCTTTTCTAAATGACCCTGTTACAGCCACCCAAATGCAAAAGTTCAACTTTTTTTCGATAATTATTGATCTAGAGAGTCCAGAGAATTGTCCTAGACTGGTTTGGTTCCGATCGGGCCAAAAACCAGGGACTAGTTCGCAAAAGTAGGTTTTGGACAAAATCCGACATAGCAGAAAATTTCCCCTGCCTACATCCAAATCGGAGATAGCCATCTTGTCCGCCTTGAGCCAAGGATTCCAACGATATAAGACACTTGATCCTGGGACAAACGGTCTAAGAGTTATGAGCGATTTAGTACTTTTGGTTGCTGTAGCGCCACCTATGGGCCAATTGGGGTCATACTCTGATAGGTTGTCCCCAAATTGAGGCCTACCATCTGGCCAGGTTTCACGTCTCTAGGCCTTACGGTTTGTCCTGCACGATGCGTTTTACGAATCCTTACAATTACAATAGGGTTTCAGCATTTCATGCTTGAACCCCTAATAAGAATGAAGGCTTTTTGCCAGTTATAGCGCCACCTATGGTCCGATCTCCATGAAACTCTGCATGCTTCCTCACCATGTTCTGACACATATGCTCATCAATTTTTGTGAAGTTCTGAGTTTTCATTTGGGATTTATAGGCTTTTTAGTGTATTTTGCCACGGCCCTTTTCTAAATGACCCTGTTACAGCCACCCAAATGCAAAAGTTCAACTTTTTTTCGATAATTATTGATCTAGAGAGTCCAGAGAATTGTCCTAGACTGGTTTGGTTCCGATCGGGCCAAAAACCAGGGACTAGTTCGCAAAAGTAGGTTTTGGACAAAATCCGACATAGCAGAAAATTTCCCCTGCCTACATCCAAATCGGAGATAGCCATCTTGTCCGCCTTGAGCCAAGGATTCCAACGATATAAGACACTTGATCCTGGGACAAACGGTCTAAGAGTTATGAGCGATTTAGTACTTTTGGTTGCTGTAGCGCCACCTATGGGCCAATTGGGGTCATACTCTGATAGGTTGTCCCCAAATTGAGGCCTACCATCTGGCCAGGTTTCACGTCTCTAGGCCTTACGGTTTGTCCTGCACGATGCGTTTTACGAATCCTTACAATTACAATAGGGTTTCAGCATTTCATGCTTGAACCCCTAATAAGAATGAAGGCTTTTTGCCAGTTATAGCGCCACCTATGGTCCGATCTCCATGAAACTCTGACACATATGCTCATCAATTTTTGTGAAGTTCTGAGTTTTCATTTGGGATTTATAGGCTTTTTAGTGTATTTTGCCACGCCCCTTTTCTAAATGACCCTGTTACAGCCACCCAAATGCAAAAGTTCAACTTTTTTTCGATAATTATTGATCTAGAGAGTCCAGAGAATTGTCCTAGACTGGTTTGGTTCCGATCGGGCCAAAAACCAGGGACTAGTTCGCAAAAGTAGGTTTTGGACAAAATCCGACATAGCAGAAAATTTCCCCTGCCTACATCCAAATCGGAGATAGCCATCTTGTCCGCCTTGAGCCAAGGATTCCAACGATATAAGACACTTGATCCTGGGACAAACGGTCTAAGAGTTATGAGCGATTTAGTACTTTTGGTTGCTGTAGCGCCACCTATGGGCCAATTGGGGTCATACTCTGATAGGTTGTCCCCAAATTGAGGCCTACCATCTGGCCAGGTTTCACGTCTCTAGGCCTTACGGTTTGTCCTGCACGATGCGTTTTACGAATCCTTACAATTACAATAGGGTTTCAGCATTTCATGCTTGAACCCCTAATAAGAATGAAGGCTTTTTGCCAGTTATAGCGCCACCTATGGTCCGATCTCCATGAAACTCTGCATGCTTCCTCACCATGTTCTGACACATATGCTCATCAATTTTTGTGAAGTTCTGAGTTTTCATTTGGGATTTATAGGCTTTTTAGTGTATTTTGCCACGCCCCTTTTCTAAATGACCCTGTTACAGCCACCCAAATGCAAAAGTTCAACTTTTTTTCGATAATTATTGATCTAGAGAGTCCAGAGAATTGTCCTAGACTGGTTTGGTTCCGATCGGGCCAAAAACCAGGGACTAGTTCGCAAAAGTAGGTTTTGGACAAAATCCGACATAGCAGAAAATTTCCCCTGCCTACATCCAAATCGGAGATAGCCATCTTGTCCGCCTTGAGCCAAGGATTCCAACGATATAAGACACTTGATCCTGGGACAAACGGTCTAAGAGTTATGAGCGATTTAGTACTTTTGGTTGCTGTAGCGCCACCTATGGGCCAATTGGGGTCATACTCTGATAGGTTGTCCCCAAATTGAGGCCTACCATCTGGCCAGGTTTCACGTCTCTAGGCCTTACGGTTTGTCCTGCACGATGCGTTTTACGAATCCTTACAATTACAATAGGGTTTCAGCATTTCATGCTTGAACCCCTAATAAGAATGAAGGCTTTTTGCCAGTTATAGCGCCACCTATGGTCCGATCTCCATGAAACTCTGACACATATGCTCATCAATTTTTGTGAAGTTCTGAGTTTTCATTTGGGATTTATAGGCTTTTTAGTGTATTTTGCCACGCCCCTTTTCTAAATGACCCTGTTACAGCCACCCAAATGCAAAAGTTCAACTTTTTTTCGATAATTATTGATCTAGAGAGTCCAGAGAATTGTCCTAGACTGGTTTGGTTCCGATCGGGCCAAAAACCAGGGACTAGTTCGCAAAAGTAGGTTTTGGACAAAATCCGACATAGCAGAAAATTTCCCCTGCCTACATCCAAATCGGAGATAGCCATCTTGTCCGCCTTGAGCCAAGGATTCCAACGATATAAGACACTTGATCCTGGGACAAACGGTCTAAGAGTTATGAGCGATTTAGTACTTTTGGTTGCTGTAGCGCCACCTATGGGCCAATTGGGGTCATACTCTGATAGGTTGTCCCCAAATTGAGGCCTACCATCTGGCCAGGTTTCACGTCTCTAGGCCTTACGGTTTGTCCTGCACGATGCGTTTTACGAATCCTTACAATTACAATAGGGTTTCAGCATTTCATGCTTGAACCCCTAATAAGAATGAAGGCTTTTTGCCAGTTATAGCGCCACCTATGGTCCGATCTCCATGAAACTCTGCATGCTTCCTCACCATGTTCTGACACATATGCTCATAAATTTTTGTGAAGTTCTGAGTTTTCATTTGGGATTTATAGGCTTTTTAGTGTATTTTGCCACGCCCCTTTTCTAAATGACCCTGTTACAGCCACCCAAATGCAAAAGTTCAACTTTTTTTCGATAATTATTGATCTAGAGAGTCCAGAGAATTGTCCTAGACTGGTTTGGTTCCGATCGGGCCAAAAACCAGGGACTAGTTCGCAAAAGTAGGTTTTGGACAAAATCCGACATAGCAGAAAATTTCCCCTGCCTACATCCAAATCGGAGATAGCCATCTTGTCCGCCTTGAGCCAAGGATTCCAACGATATAAGACACTTGATCCTGGGACAAACGGTCTAAGAGTTATGAGCGATTTAGTACTTTTGGTTGCTGTAGCGCCACCTATGGGCCAATTGGGGTCATACTCTGATAGGTTGTCCCCAAATTGAGGCCTACCATCTGGCCAGGTTTCACGTCTCTAGGCCTTACGGTTTGTCCTGCACGATGCGTTTTACGAATCCTTACAATTACAATAGGGTTTCAGCATTTCATGCTTGAACCCCTAATAAGAATGAAGGCTTTTTGCCAGTTATAGCGCCACCTATGGTCCGATCTCCATGAAACTCTGCATGCTTCCTCACCATGTTCTGACACATATGCTCATCAATTTTTGTGAAGTTCTGAGTTTTCATTTGGGATTTATAGGCTTTTTAGTGTATTTTGCCACGCCCCTTTTCTAAATGACCCTGTTACAGCCACCCAAATGCAAAAGTTCAACTTTTTTTCGATAATTATTGATCTAGAGAGTCCAGAGAATTGCCCTAGACTGGTTTGGTTCCGATCGGGCCAAAAACCAGGGACTAGTTCGCAAAAGTAGGTTTTGGACAAAATCCGACATAGCAGAAAATTTCCCCTGCCTACATCCAAATCGGAGATATCCATCTTGTCCGCCTTGAGCCAAGGATTCCAACGATATAAGACACTTGATCCTGGGACAAACGGTCTAAGAGTTATGAGCGATTTAGTACTTTTGGTTGCTGTAGCGCCACCTATGGGCCAATTGGGGTCATACTCTGATAGGTTGTCCCCAAATTGAGGCCTACCATCTGGCCAGGTTTCACGTCTCTAGGCCTTACGGTTTGTCCTGCACGATGCGTTTTACGAATCCTTACAATTACAATAGGGTTTCAGCATTTCATGCTTGAACCCCTAATAAGAATGAAGGCTTTTTGCCAGTTATAGCGCCACCTATGGTCCGATCTCCATGAAACTCTGCATGCTTCCTCACCATGTTCTGACACATATGCTCATCAATTTTTGTGAAGTTCTGAGTTTTCATTTGGGATTTATAGGCTTTTTAGTGTATTTTGCCACGCCCCTTTTCTAAATGACCCTGTTACAGCCACCCAAATGCAAAAGTTCAACTTTTTTTCGATAATTATTGATCTAGAGAGTCCAGAGAATTGTCCTAGACTGGTTTGGTTCCGATCGGGCCAAAAACCAGGGACTAGTTCGCAAAAGTAGGTTTTGGACAAAATCCGACATAGCAGAAAATTTCCCCTGCCTACATCCAAATCGGAGATAGCCATCTTGTCCGCCTTGAGCCAAGGATTCCAACGATATAAGACACTTGATCCTGGGACAAACGGTCTAAGAGTTATGAGCGATTTAGTACTTTTGGTTGCTGTAGCGCCACCTATGGGCCAATTGGGGTCATACTCTGATAGGTTGTCCCCAAATTGAGGCCTACCATCTGGCCAGGTTTCACGTCTCTAGGCCTTACGGTTTGTCCTGCACGATGCGTTTTACGAATCCTTACAATTACAATAGGGTTTCAGCATTTCATGCTTGAACCCCTAATAAGAATGAAGGCTTTTTGCCAGTTATAGCGCCACCTATGGTCCGATCTCCATGAAACTCTGCATGCTTCCTCACCATGTTCTGACACATATGCTCATCAATTTTTGTGAAGTTCTGAGTTTTCATTTGGGATTTATAGGCTTTTTAGTGTATTTTGCCACGCCCCTTTTCTAAATGACCCTGTTACAGCCACCCAAATGCAAAAGTTCAACTTTTTTTCGATAATTATTGATCTAGAGAGTCCAGAGAATTGTCCTAGACTGGTTTGGTTCCGATCGGGCCAAAAACCAGGGACTAGTTCGCAAAAGTAGGTTTTGGACAAAATCCGACATAGCAGAAAATTTCCCCTGCCTACATCCAAATCGGAGATAGCCATCTTGTCCGCCTTGAGCCAAGGATTCCAACGATATAAGACACTTGATCCTGGGACAAACGGTCTAAGAGTTATGAGCGATTTAGTACTTTTGGTTGCTGTAGCGCCACCTATGGGCCAATTGGGGTCATACTCTGATAGGTTGTCCCCAAATTGAGGCCTACCATCTGGCCAGGTTTCACGTCTCTAGGCCTTACGGTTTGTCCTGCACGATGCGTTTTACGAATCCTTACAATTACAATAGGGTTTCAGCATTTCATGCTTGAACCCCTAATAAGAATGAAGGCTTTTTGCCAGTTATAGCGCCACCTATGGTCCGATCTCCATGAAACTCTGCATGCTTCCTCACCATGTTCTGACACATATGCTCATCAATTTTTGTGAAGTTCTGAGTTTTCATTTGGGATTTATAGGCTTTTTAGTGTATTTTGCCACGGCCCTTTTCTAAATGACCCTGTTACAGCCACCCAAATGCAAAAGTTCAACTTTTTTTCGATAATTATTGATCTAGAGAGTCCAGAGAATTGTCCTAGACTGGTTTGGTTCCGATCGGGCCAAAAACCAGGGACTAGTTCGCAAAAGTAGGTTTTGGACAAAATCCGACATAGCAGAAAATTTCCCCTGCCTACATCCAAATCGGAGATAGCCATCTTGTCCACCTTGAGCCAAGGATTCCAACGATATAAGACACTTGATCCTGGGACAAACGGTCTAAGAGTTATGAGCGATTTAGTACTTTTGGTTGCTGTAGCGCCACCTATGGGCCAATTGGGGTCATACTCTGATAGGTTGTCCCCAAATTGAGGCCTACCATCTGGCCAGGTTTCACGTCTCTAGGCCTTACGGTTTGTCCTGCACGATGCGTTTTACGAATCCTTACAATTACAATAGGGTTTCAGCATTTCATGCTTGAACCCCTAATAAGAATGAAGGCTTTTTGCCAGTTATAGCGCCACCTATGGTCCGATCTCCATGAAACTCTGACACATATGCTCATCAATTTTTGTGAAGTTCTGAGTTTTCATTTGGGATTTATAGGCTTTTTAGTGTATTTTGCCACGCCCCTTTTCTAAATGACCCTGTTACAGCCACCCAAATGCAAAAGTTCAACTTTTTTTCGATAATTATTGATCTAGAGAGTCCAGAGAATTGTCCTAGACTGGTTTGGTTCCGATCGGGCCAAAAACCAGGGACTAGTTCGCAAAAGTAGGTTTTGGACAAAATCCGACATAGCAGAAAATTTCCCCTGCCTACATCCAAATCGGAGATAGCCATCTTGTCCGCCTTGAGCCAAGGATTCCAACGATATAAGACACTTGATCCTGGGACAAACGGTCTAAGAGTTATGAGCGATTTAGTACTTTTGGTTGCTGTAGCGCCACCTATGGGCCAATTGGGGTCATACTCTGATAGGTTGTCCCCAAATTGAGGCCTACCATCTGGCCAGGTTTCACGTCTCTAGGCCTTACGGTTTGTCCTGCACGATGCGTTTTACGAATCCTTACAATTACAATAGGGTTTCAGCATTTCATGCTTGAACCCCTAATAAGAATGAAGGCTTTTTGCCAGTTATAGCGCCACCTATGGTCCGATCTCCATGAAACTCTGCATGCTTCCTCACCATGTTCTGACACATATGCTCATCAATTTTTGTGAAGTTCTGAGTTTTCATTTGGGATTTATAGGCTTTTTAGTGTATTTTGCCACGCCCCTTTTCTAAATGACCCTGTTACAGCCACCCAAATGCAAAAGTTCAACTTTTTTTCGATAATTATTGATCTAGAGAGTCCAGAGAATTGCCCTAGACTGGTTTGGTTCCGATCGGGCCAAAAACCAGGGACTAGTTCGCAAAAGTAGGTTTTGGACAAAATCCGACATAGCAGAAAATTTCCCCTGCCTACATCCAAATCGGAGATATCCATCTTGTCCGCCTTGAGCCAAGGATTCCAACGATATAAGACACTTGATCCTGGGACAAACGGTCTAAGAGTTATGAGCGATTTAGTACTTTTGGTTGCTGTAGCGCCACCTATGGGCCAATTGGGGTCATACTCTGATAGGTTGTCCCCAAATTGAGGCCTACCATCTGGCCAGGTTTCACGTCTCTAGGCCTTACGGTTTGTCCTGCACGATGCGTTTTACGAATCCTTACAATTACAATAGGGTTTCAGCATTTCATGCTTGAACCCCTAATAATAAAAATCAGTACAATTACAATAGGGTTTCAGCACTTCGTGCTTGAACCCCTAATAAAAATTGTCCGATCTTCACGAAACTTGGCATGCTTCTTCACCATGTTAGGACACATATGCTCATCGATTTTTGTGAAGTTTGGGGTTTTCCCTTAGGTTGTATAGGCTTTTGAGTGTTTTTTGGTCCCTCCCCTTTCCTAAATGACCCTGTTACAGCCAGGCAAATGAAAATATTCAACTTTTTTTCGATAATTATTTATCTAGAGAGTCCAGAGAATTGTCCTAGACTGGTCTGGTTCCGATTGGACCAAAAACCAGGGACTAGTTCGCCAAAGTAGGCTTTGGACAAAAGTGGCCATATAAATTTTTTTTTTGCTCAAATCGAGATTTGGAGATAGCCAGGTTGTTCGTCTGGAGCCAGGGATCACAGTGATGCTAAATTTGAGCCTCTAGGACAAACTATGTAGGAGTTATGACCAATTTAGTAAATGTGGTCATTATAGCACCACCTATTGGCCAATCTGGGCCATATTTTGATAGGTTTTCCCCAAATTGAGCACTATCATTTGGCCAAGTTTCAAGGTTCCAGCTCTTATGGTTTGGGCTGCACGATGCGTTTTAGGGCGGAATAATAATAATAATAATAATAATAAAAATCAGTACAATTACAATAGGGTTTCAGCACTTCGTGCTTGAACCCCTAATAATAATAAAAATCAGTACAATTACAATAGGGTTTCAGCACTTCGTGCTTGAACCCCTAATAAAAATTGTCCGATCTTCACGAAACTTGGCATGCTTCTTCACCATGTTAGGACACATATGCTCATCGATTTTTGTGAAGTTTGGTGTTTTCCCTTAGGTTGTATAGGCTTTTGAGTGTTTTTTGTCCCTCCCCTTTCCTAAATGACCCTGTTACAGCCAGGTAAATGCAAAAGTTCAACTTTTTTTCAATAATTATTGATCTAGAGAGTCCAGAGAATTGTCCTAGACTGGTCTTGTTCTGATTGGACCAAAAACCAGGGACTAGTTTGCCAAAGTAGGCTTTGGACAAAAGTGCCCATATAAATTTTTTTTTTGCTCAAATCGGGATTTGGAGATAGCCAGGTTGTTCGTCTGGAGCCAGGGATCACAGTGATGCTAAATTTGAGCCTCTATGACAAAGTATGTAGGAGTTATGGCCAATTCAGTAAATGTGGTCATTATAGCACCACCTATGGGCCGATTGGGCTCAGTCCGTGTATCTGAGTAGCGAGCAATACTACTACCATCTGGCCAAGTTTCAAGTCTCTAGGTCTTACGGTTTGGGCTGCACAATGCGTTTTAGGGAAGAATAATAATAATAATTAAAGCTGCAAGCAGCATTTAGCGGGGTTCAAGCATTTAGGGTCTTTAAGCACATAAGGCAGTTTAGTGAGTTGTCTGAGTTTTTGTTTAGGATTTACAGGCTTTTGAGTGTTTTTTGCCATACACATTTTCTAAATGATCCTGTTATGGCTACCCAATGGGTAAAGTTAAAGTTTTTTATATAATTAATAATCTAGAGCTTCCAGAGAATTGTACTGCACTGGTATATTTCCGATCGGGCGAAAAACCTAGGACTAGTTCGCAAAAGTAGGTTTTTAACATAATCGCAAGTATTTAATGACCAAATTGATTGACAGCAGTAGTTCTTGAGGCAAAGTTGTTCAGTATGAGGAGATCTATCAAATGATATGCATCACGTGATTACATAGCCGTAAAACCTGTTAGCGTCAACTAGTGGCTGATTTTTCTAAATTCTTACAGACCTCTAGGGCCACGAGTCGAACATGCCCACCTAGTTTCGTTCTGATCGGCCTCCGTTAAGCGCAAACTAACAGCTTTGAATTAAAATGGTGAGGTATCATGTTGTAAACATCAACCATGCCTGTTGACAGTTCTCTTTTGTGGGAAGGGAATGAAAAGTTCTCAAATCCGCAGCACAGCCTCAGACATAACATTTATATCCATGATCTGCCATTTTCACTATTGTCCTTGCTTGCTTCTTCACAATACCTGCAGATCTTCTGATGATTCGGCTGTGCAGGTCTACATTAACACTGCCTGGCCTAGAACATTGACTGGAAAATCCAAATTTGGGGGGTATAAATATTAATGATCCTGACTCCAACGTCACAGTCGGTGTTATGGTGGGATTCACTCATTTTTCAGCGGTCTTTTGCAAACAGGAGATTTACACATGAAGGAGGAAACAATGGTGTGTGAGGCTCACGGTATGTCAGTTCCATGTCCAGAACTCTTATCATTCAACTATGCCAAGATAAATACAGTTTTCAATTGTATGGCACCTTTAAAATAGATGATTAGTAATATAATGCTTACTTGGAGTCTGAAATGGCTTTAACAAAAGAAGAAAAATAGTCTTAGATTTCTGTTCATTCTAATCATGTACAAATAAAGTAGCACAGTAAGATTACATTTATTTGAATGCATTAGTGAGTGTGTGATTGTGCTGTGTGTGCAGCGTATCAATACTAAAAGTGAAGGTGTAGTTGATATCTTTGGTGATAATATCTGTAGTAATCATAAAAAAACAATTAAGAAATAAAGAATTAAAATTACAAATAATATTCTATTAAGATATGAGTTACAATAACATGATTTGCAATAGTAATAATATCAATAATATATGCACAATACACACAGATTAGACTATCAGGTCTGTGTCTTACAAAAACATTAGTATTGCAGCCAATGTGAGTCTGTGGGATTTATAAACAGACAAAATATGATTTGAAATGTTATTTTAATGATTTTATTAAGTTTAAACAATATTTCAAATGGAAAAAAAATTTAAAAATAATATTTTAGTGAGCAGAATGAACCAATGAGTGTTCTTCTTCTGGTGGTTAAAATGTAAATGAAAACAATAATACTTAAACAATAATACTTAATACACTAACCATGCTTGAACACACACATGCACACACATTTTGTTGTAGATGGAGATATTTAAAATAAAAGATAGGTAACAAAATGATAATTGCAAATCTCCTCTGTATAACACCATTTTCAGATTTCAAATTAATCACTGAGAGGCAGAATTGTTCAAACTGAGAGCTCAGTAAAAATGAAGTGATAAACTTTGACAAAACATGACTGTTATAATAGGTGATTTTCATGCAAGTAATTTGATATAGTCCAAAAACTAATGCAAAAGCACAGATGAAAATATTTTATTAAGTAGAATGTCCTGCAGAGGGCAGTAGAAGACCACTAATTGACTCACTTTCATTTGAAAGACTTTTTTATCCACCAGTAAAACAAAGCAGTTTCTCCATGTTCTTTCCATTAAGCATGCTTACACACACAGACACACACACAAACACAAACACATCCACACACACAGATACAAATATGTTTTCAATGTCTTTAGGATGTGTTATTGTGAAAAAATATTTTAATGGTCTAACCATTTCATATATTTCATTGTGATCTATATTATCAGTCCAATAATAATTAAAAAAAAATAGCTTTAACCATTTGTTTGTTGGCCAAAGCTGAAAGCTGATAAAAAGATTAATACTATATCTAATACTGCTGCTCCCTCTAGTTGACAACAGTGGAATTGCAGCCTCCATCTTACAGTTGAAGTGTTTGAATGAATGAATGGGAATTTGGTTTTTCACTTATATCTCGGGAATGCCCAGGGCAAATTACACCACATTTGAATCGAAGCTAGCAGAGAACGGGCCCTTTCCAACGAGCTCTCACACAAGGTTCGGGGTGGTTTGGGTCGGGAGTTGCGGTCGTTCAAAGTCGGGGGTCCGCGGGCTTGCGATGCGCGGGGGGGCGCGCTCCCGAGGCCCGCGATGACACGTTTCGATCAAGAGCGTGGAGAGGACCTTACCATCAAAATTTGAGCACGAAACGACTTTCCGTTTTCAAGTTATGAGTGAATTTGTACTGGGGGGCGTGGCCTAAATGCCGTTTTACTTTCGTTTTCATGTTAAATGTTAAAATAATGATTTTATAAAGTCTAAATATGAATTATATAACAATATTACGGAGTAGTATGATGAAATGACAGCAGGGGGCAGTAAAATACCACTTATTGGCTTAATATGTCATGGTATTCATTTTAAGGCTACGTATTGAAGTGACCCTATTATAGCTATCCAAATGAAGTAGTTCAACTTTTTCTGACAATTATTGATCTAGTGAGTCCAGAGAATTGTATTGCACTGGTTTTTAAGATTATTTTATAAACATTATATGATTACATATGGAAAACACAATTTACAGCCAATACAGGCAATTTACCATAGGAAATATATGGTTTTAAAGCTTTTTAACAGTTATAGCGCCAACTATGGTCCGATCTTCATAAAAATGTCCATGCTTCTTTAGCATGTTATGTCACATATGCTCATCAATTTTTGTGAAGTTCTGAGTTTTCCTTTAGGATTTATAGGCTTTTGAGTGCATTTTGCCACGCCCATTTTCTTTATGACCCAATATACCCATGCGAAAAATGCAAAAGTTAAACTTTTTTTCGATAATTATTGATCTAGAGAGTCCAGAGAATTGTCCTAGACTGGTCTGGTTCCGATCGGGCGAAAAACCAGGGACTAGTTCGCAAAAGTAGGTTTTTAACATATTCATGAATAATTAATTAATGGTTTGATTGACATTAGTGGTTCTTGAGGCAAAGTTGTTGAGCATGAGCAGATCTATCAAATGATATGCATTTTATGACGATAAGTGTAACACCACGTGATTACAGAGCCAAAAAAACTCGTTAGCGCCAACTAGTGGCCGATTTCTTTCAAAATTCTTACAGACCTCTAGGGCCATGAGTCGAACATGCCCATCGAGTTTCGTTCCGATCGACGTCCGTTAACCTTGTCTTATAGGTGCTCAAACTTCATTGGCCGATGGCGGCCATGTTTTTTGAGATACACCAATGTCCTCATAGACATACATGGCACCTTGGACCAACACACTGCATACCAATTTTCAAGTCAATCGGACTAACGGTCAGGTGGTTATGGGCCGTTTTATGTTTTTTTCATGTTATAGCGCCACCATGTGGCCATTCGCCGCGGTTTTTTTACTGTGACCTCAAATTGACCTCTTACACATTTGTACCGAGTTTGGTGAAGATACCTCATTTACTTCTGGAGTTATAGCCGTTTTAGTAAAATAGGCTCCTCCCACAACATACATTTGGGCGCCCCTTAGCGACCGTGAATGGAAATTTCAACTTTTTTTCGATAATTATTGATATTCAGACTCCAGAGAACATTTCTGCACTGGTTTGGTTCCGATCGGGCAAAAAAACAGGGACTAGTTCGCAAAAGTAGGTTTTTGACAAAATTCAAAATGGCGGAAAATCTATCATGGCGGAAATGAAATCGGAGATATACGTTTTGTTCGTCAGGCATCCAGCTTTCCAATGATATAAGACACTTGAGTCTACGACATACGGTCTAGGAGTTATGAGCAGTTTCGCGCTTTTGGTCGCTATAGCGCCACCTATGGGCCATTCGAGGTCATAATTTGATAACCTCTCCTCGATTTTTGTACTACCATATGGCAAAGTTTCAAAGTTACAGCTCTTACGGTTTGGGCTGCACGATGCGTTTTACGGCAGAAGAAAAATAATAATAAAAATCAGGACAATTACAATAGGGTTTCAGCACTTCGTGCTTGAACCCCTAATAAAAATCAGGGCAATAACAATAGGGTTTCAGCACTTCGTGCTTGAACCCCTAATAAGAAGAGACGTTTTTGCCAGTTATAGCGCCACCTATTGTCTGATCTTCACGAAACTTGGCATGCTTCTTCACCATGTTAGGACACATATGCTCATCGATTTTTGTGAAGTTTGGTGTTTTCCCTTAGGTTGTATAGGCTTTTGAGTGTTTTTTGTCCCTCCCCTTTCCTAAATGACCCTGTTACAGCCAGGTAAATGCAAAAGTTCAACTTTTTTTCAATAATTATTGATCTAGAGAGTCCAGAGAATTGTCCTAGACTGGTCTTGTTCTGATTGGACCAAAAACCAGGGACTAGTTTGCCAAAGTAGGCTTTGGACAAAAGTGCCCATATAAATTTTTTTTTTGCTCAAATCGAGATTTGGAGATAGCCAGGTTGTTCGTCTGGAGCCAGGGATCACAGTGATGCTAAATTTGAGCCTCTAGGACAAACTATGTAGGAGTTATGACCAATTTAGTAAATGTGGTCATTATAGCACCACCTATTGGCCAATCTGGGCCATATTTTGATAGGTTTTCCCCAAATTGAGCACTATCATTTGGCCAAGTTTCAAGGTTCCAGCTCTTATGGTTTGGGCTGCACGATGCGTTTTAGGGCGGAATAATAATAATAATAATAATTAAAGCTGCAAGCAGCATTTATCGGGGTTCAAGCTATTAAGGTCTTTAAGGTTTTCAAGCATCAAAAGTTATAAAGTTTTATTTAGCAAGCATGTAACCACTGACATAAAAGATGGAAAAGACCATGTTCTAGCATGATTTACCATGATATACCACATTCTAGCATGATTTACCATAGTTTATCATGATTTACCATGGTTTACCATTATTTACCATGTTCTAGCATAGTTTACCATGATTTTATCTTAATTTACTTTGATTTACCATGTTTTAGCATGATTTACCATGATATACCACATTTTAGCATGATTTACCATAGTTTATCATGATTTACCATGGTTTACCATGATTTACCCTGTTCTAGCATAGTTTACCATGAATTCATCTTAGTTTACCTTGATTTACCATGTTCTAGCATGATTTACCATGATATACCACATTCTAGCATGATTTACCATAGTTTATCATGATTTACCATGGTTTACCATGATTTACCCTGTTCTAGCATAGTTTACCATGAATTCATCTTAGTTTACCTTGATTTACCATGTTCTAGCATGATTTAGCATGATTTTCCACATTCTAGCATGATTTACCATAGTTTATCATGATTTACCATAGTTTATCATGATTTACCATGGTTTACCATGATTTACCCTGTTCTGGCATAGTTTACCATGATTTACCATGTTCTAGCATGATTTACCTTGATACACCACATTCTAGTATTATTTACTATGATTTACAATGTCTAATTATGAATTCAAAAGCACATGTCAAAAGACTTCATTAATAAGTAGAATGGCCAGCAGAGGGCACTAGAAGACCATTATTGGCTCAGTTTCAGTTTAATCTTCATGATTTTCACTAGTTTTCTGCACTAAAGCAAACCAGTCTTTCCATGTTAACTCCATAATGCATGCTTACACACACACACACACACACACACACACACACACACACACACACACACACACACACACACAGATGGATTTTGACTAAATGTAATTGTAAATGTTAAAATAATGATTTTATAAAGTCTAAATATGAATTATAGAAACAATATGACAAAATAACTATTTTAAACAGCAGGGGGCAGTAAAATACCACTTATTGGCTTAATATGCCATTGTATTCATATTATTTTCACCTTTTTAAACTGTTATAGAGTCAAATTTTGTCCGATCTGTCTGCAATTTTTCATGCTTGTTCAGAGTGATATTTCACATGTTCTGACTTGTTTTTTAGAAGATCTGAGCATCTTAAAAGATATAAGCTTTCGGGGACACTTGGTCAAGGCCACATTTTGAAGTGACCCTATTATAGCCATCCAAATGAAGTAGTTCAACTTTTTCTGATAATTACTGATCTAGAGAGTCCAGAGAATTGTACTGCACTAATTTTGAACATTATTATATGAAAATTATATGATCATAGATGGAAAAGACCATTTACAGCCAATTCAGGCAATTTACCATAGGAAATATATGGTTTTAAAGGTTTTTGACAGTTATAGCGCCACCTATGGTCCGATCACCATAAAATTGGGCATGCTTGTTAATGATGTTATGTCACATATGCTCACCAATTTTTGTGAAGTTCTGAGTTTTCATTTAGGATTTATAGGCTTATTAATGTATTTTGCCACGCCCATTTTATAAATGACCCTATTACAGCCAGGCAAATGCAAAAGTTCAACTTTTTTTTGATAATTTTTGATCTAGAGAGTCCAGAGAATTGTCCTAGACTGGTCTGGTTCCGATCGGGCAAAAAACCTAGGACTAGTTCGCAAAAGTAGGTTTTTTACATATTCATGAATATTTAATGAACTGTTTGATGAATAGCAATGGTTCTTGAGGCAAAGTTGTTCAGCATGAGCAGATCTATCAAATGATATGCATTTTGTGACGATAAGTATAACACCACGTGATTACAGAGCCATAAAACTCGTTAGCGCCAACTAGTGGCCGATTTCTTTCAAAATTCTTACAGACCTCTAGGGCCATGAGTCGAACATGCCCATCGAGTTTCGTTCCGATCGGCCTCCGTTAACCTTGTCTAATAGGTGCTCAACTTTATTGGCCAATGGCGGCCATGTTTTTTGAGATACACCAATGTCCTCATAGACATACATGGCACCTTGGACCAAGACACTGCATACCAATTTTCAAGTCAATCTGACTAATGGTCAGGTGGTTATAGCCCTTTTCATGTTTTTTTCATGTTATAGCGCCACCTAGTGCTCAATCGTCGCGATTTTTTTACTGTGACCCCAGACTGAACCCATACACATGTGTACCAAGTTTGGTTAAGCTATCTCATTTACTTTTTGAGTTATAGCCGTTTTAGTAAAATAGGCTCCGCCCACAACGTTAATTTTATGCCCCCTAGCGACCATGAATCAAAATTTCGACTTTTTTTTGATAATTATTGATCTTCAGACTCCAGAGAACATTTCTGCACTGGTTTGGTTCCGATCGGACAAAAAACCTAGGACTAGTTCGCAAAAGTAGGTTTTTGACAAAATTCAAAATGGCGGAAAATCTATCATGACGGAAATTAAATCGGAGATATACCTTTTGTTCGTCAGGCGTCCAGCTTTCCAATGATATAAGACACTTGAGTCTACGACTTACGGTCTAGGAGTTATGAGCTGTTTTGCGCTTTTGGTTGCTATAGCGCCACCTATGGGCCAATCGGGGTCATACTTTGATAGGTTCTCCCCAAATTGAGGACTACCATTTGGCCAAGTTTCAAGGTTCCAGCTCTTACGGTTTGGTCTGCACGATGCGTTTTACGGCGGAATAATAATAATAATAATAATAATTAAAGCTGCAAGCAGCATTTATCGGGGTTCAAGCTGTTAAGGCCTTTAAGGCATTTAAGCACAAAAGCATCAAAAGTTATTAAGAGTTATTAAGCAAGCATGTAACCACTGACATAATAGATGGAAAAGACCATTTACAGCCAATACAGGCAGTTTACCATGGGAAATATATGGTTTTAAAGCTTTTTAACAGTTATAGCACCACCTATGGTCCGATCTCCATAACATTGTTTACTGTGACCTCAAATTGAACCCATACACATGTGTACTAAGTTTGGTGAAGATATCTCATTTACTTCTTGAGTTATAGCCATTTTAGTAAAATAGGCTCCTCCCACAACAATTTACCACATTCTAGTATTATTTACTATGATTCTAGCATGATTTACCGTAGTTTACCATGATTTACCATGAAATACTACATTCTAGTATGATTTACCATTGTTTACTGTGATTGTAGCATGGTTTACCATAGTTTATCATGATTTATCATAGTTTACCATGATTTATTATAGTTTACCATGATTAACCCTGTTCTAGCATAGTTTACCATGTTCTAGCATATTTGCCATGATATACCATGTTCTAGAATGATTTGCCAGAATTCTAGAATGATTTACCTTGATACACCACATTACTAGCAATTATGTGAAGTGTCAGTGCAAATGAAGTGATAAACACTGACAAAATATGATTGTGTTATAATAGTTATTGTAATAAGTATTTTCCATGTTAACTCAATAATGCATGCTTACACACACACACACACACACACACACACACACACACACACACACACACACACACACACACACACACACACACACACACACACACACAGATACAAATATGTTTTCAATGTCTTTAGGATGTGTTATTGTGAAAAAATATTTTAATGGTCTAACCATTTCATATATTTCATTGTGATCTATATTATCAGTCCAATAATAATAATAAAAAAATAGCTTTAACCATTTGTTTGTTGACCAAAGCTGAAAGCTGATAAAAAGATTAATACTATGTCTAATACTGCTGCTCCCTCTAGTTGACAACAGTGGAATTACAGCCTCCATCTTACAGTTGAAGTGTTTGAATGAATGAATGGGAATTTGGTTTTTCACTTATATCTCGGGAACCAGAAGGCGAAAAATTCTGAAACTCAGAGCATAGATAGTGCTTGAGGAGCCCTGTTGAATGAGACCATCAATTATTTACTATGATTTACCATGTTTCTAGCGTGATTTACCACATTACTAGCAATTATGTGAAGTGTCAGTGCAAATGAAGTGATAAACACTGACAAAATATGATTGTTATAATAGTTATTGTAATATAAGTGTTTTCCATGTTAACTCAATAATGCATGCTTACACACACACACACACACACACACACACACACACACACACACACACACACACACACACACACACACACACACACACACACACACACACACAAATATGTTTTCAATGTCTTTAGGATGTGTTATTGTGAAAAAAATATTTTAATGGTCTAACCATTTCATATATTTCATTGTGATCTATATTATCAGTCAAAAAAAAAAATAGCTTTAACCATTTGTTTGTTGACCAAAGCTGAAAGCTGATAAAAAGATTAATACTATGTCTAATACTGCTGCTCCCTCTAGTTGACAACAGTGGAATTACAGCCTCCATCTTACAGTTGAAGTGTTTGAATGAATGAATGGGAATTTGGTTTTTCACTTATATCTCGGGAACCAGAAGGCGAAAAATTCTGAAATTCAGAGCATAGATAGTTCTTGAGGAGCCCTGTTGAATGAGACCATCGCTGTGTTTTTGGGTGATTGGGCCCGGGAGTTATGACTGTTCAAAGGCATGTATTTTGGGGCTGTTATCTCTGGAATGCCCAGGGCAAATTACACCACATTTGAATCGAAGCTAGCCAAGGGTGGGCCCTTTCCAACGAGCTCTCACACAAGGTTCGGGGTGGTCTGGGTCGGGAGTTACGGCGGTTCAAAATCGGGGGTCCCGCGATCTGGCGATCCGCGGGGGGGGGGCGCGCTCCCGAGGCCCGCGACGACACGTTTCGATCAAGAGCCCGGAGAGGACCTTACCATAAAAATTTGAGCGCGCAACGACTTTCCGTTTTCGAGTTATCAGTGAATTTGTACTGGGGGGGCGTGGCTTAAATGCCGTTATACTTTCGTTTCATTTCATTCACTTACTTTCGTCCATTTCCATATCTCAGTGTAACACAATTGTCAATAGTAATACTCAATAGATGAGTTTTGACAAAATGTGATTGTAAATGTTAAAATAATGATTTTATAAAGTCTAAATATGAATTTTATAACAATATTAGGGAGTAGTATGATGAAATGACAGCAGGGGGCAGTAAAATACCACTTATTGGCTTAATATGTCATTATATTCATATAAAATCACCTTTTGAAGAAGTTAAACTTTTTTTCTGATAATTATTGATCTAGAGAGTTCAGAGAATTGTGCTGCACTGGTTTTGAACATTATGATATGAACATTATACGATAATAGATAGAAGACACCATTTACAGCAAATACAGGCAATTTACCATAGGAAATATATGGTTTTAAAGCGTTTTAACAGTTATAGCGCCAACTATGGTCCGATCTCCATAAAATTTTCCATGCTTCTTTAGCAGGTTATGACACATATGCTCATCAATTTTTGTGAAGTTCTGAGTTTTCGTTTAGGATTTATAGTTATAACTATATAGTTAAGCAGTTTTCTGCACTAAAGCAAACCAGTTTTTCCATGTTAACTCAATCATGCATGCTTACACACACACACACACACACACACACACACACACACGAAGACAAATGTTGTTGTTGTTTTTTCAATGCTATTGGGATATGTCATAATGAAAATATATTTGAATGGTCTATAAACATTTCACAAAGTCTTTGTTAGCTATTAATCAGAAGATTCAGAATTTATTCAGAAACCTAAGACTACACAAACACATTATGTTGTAGATACAGACATTTGAAATATATGATGTGATAAAACTGTCAATACTAATACTTTAACGGACGGATTTTGACTAAATGTAATTGTAAATGTTAAAATAGTGATTTTATAAATTTTAAACAGCAGGGGGCAGTAAAATACAACTTATTGGCTTAATATGCCATTATATTCATATAATTTTCACCTTTTTAACTGTTATAGAGGCAAATTTTGTCCGATCGGTCTGAAAATTTTCATGCATGTTCAGAGTGATATTTCACTGGCTTTTTAAGAAGGTCTGAGTCATTCATTAAAGAGATATAGGCTTTCGGGGACACTTGGTAAAGGCTACATTTTGAAGTGGACCTATTATATCTATCCAAATGAAGTAGTTCAACTTTTTCTGACAATTATTGACCTAGTGAGTCCAGAGAATTGTATTGCACTAGTTTTGAACATTATGATATGAAAACTATATGATCAGAGATGGAAAAGACCATTTACAGCCAATACAGGCAGTTTACCATAGGAAATATATGGTTTTAAAGCTTTTTAACAGTTATAGCGCCACCTTTGGTCCAATCTCCATAAAATGTTGCATGCTTGTTAATGATGTCATGTCACATATGCTCACCAACTTTTGTGAAGTTCTGAGTTTTCATTTAGGATTTATAGGCTTTTTAGTGTATTTTGCCACGCCCATTTTATAAATGACCCTATTACAGCCATACAAATGCAAAAGTTCAACTTTTTTTTGATAATTATTGATCTAGAGAGTCCAGAGAATTGTCCTAGACTGGTCTGGTTCCGATCGGGCGAAAAACCAGGGACTAGTTCGCAAAAGTAGGTTTTTAACATATTCATGAATATTTAATGAACGGTTTGATTGACAGGAATGGTTCTAGAGGCAAAGTTGTTCAGGATGAGCAGCTCTATCAAATGATATGCATTTTGTGACGATAAGTGTAACACCACGTGATTACAGAGCCATAAAACTCGTTAGCACCAACTAGTGGCCGATTTCTTTCAAAATTCTTACAGACCTCTAGGGCCATGAGTCGAACATGCCCATCGAGTTTCGTTCCGATCGGCCTCCGTTAACCTTGTCTAATAGTTGCTCAAACTTCATTGGCCGATGGCGGCCATGTTTTTTGAGATACACCAATGTCCTTATAGACATACATGGCACCTTGGACCAAGACACTGCATACCAATTTTCAAGTCAATCGGACTAACGGTCAGGTGGTTATAGCCTGATTTATGTTTTTTTCATATTATAGCGCCACCTAGTCTTCAATCGTCGCGATTTCTTTACCGTGACCCCAGATTGACCTCTTACACATGTGTACCGAGTTTGGTGAAGATACCTCATTTACTTCTGGAGTTATAGCCATTTTAGTAAAATAGGCTCCGCCTTCTTCAAACGTTTTGGCACCCCTTAGCGACCGTGAATCGAAATTTCAACTTTTTTTCGATAATTATTGATATTCAGACTACTGTGAACATTTCTGCACTGGTTTGGTTCCGATCGGGCGAAAAACCAGGGACTAGTTCGCAAAAGTAGGTTTTGGACAAAATCCAAAATGGCGGAAAAATTTGCATACCGGAAATAAAATACCTCCTATATTTCTTGTTCGGCTTGAGCCAAGGATTCCAATGATGTATGACACTTGAAGCTGAGACAAATGGTTATTGAGATATGAGCAAAATAGTGATTTTTTTTTTTTTTTTGCGCTATAGCGCCACCTATTGGCCAATCGGGCTCATACTTTGATAACCTCTCCTCGATTTTTGTACTACCTTGTGGCCAAGTTTCAAGTCTCTAGCTCTTACGGTTTGGGCTGCACGATGCGTTTTAGCGGAGAAGAATAATAATAATAATAATAAAAATCCTTACAATTACAATAGGGTTTCAGCACTTCGTGCTTGAACCCCTAATTAAAGCTGCAAGCAGCATTTAGCGGGGTTCAAGCATTTAGGGTCTTTAAGCACATAAGGCAGTTTAGTGAGTTGTCTGAGTTTTTGTTTAGGATTTACAGGCTTTTGAGTGTTTTTTGCCATACACATTTTCTAAATGATCCTGTTATGGCTACCCAATGGGTAAAGTTAAAGTTTTTTATATAATTAATAATCTAGAGCTTCCAGAGAATTGTACTGCACTGGTATATTTCCGATCGGGCGAAAAACCTAGGACTAGTTCGCAAAAGTAGGTTTTTAACATAATCGCAAGTATTTAATGAACAAATTGATTGACAGCAGTAGTTCTTGAGGCAAAGTTGTTCAGTATGAGGAGATCTATCAAATGATATGCATCACGTGATTACATAGCCGTAAAACCTGTTAGCGTCAACTAGTGGCTGATTTTTCAAAATTCTTACAGACCTCTAGGGCCACGAGTCGAACATGCCCACCTAGTTTCGTTCTGATCGGCCTCCGTTAAGAGCAAACTAACAGCTTTGAATTAAAATGGTGAGGTATCCTGTTGTAAACATCAACCATGCCTGTTGACAGTTCTCTTTTGTGGGAAGGGAATGAAAAGTTCTCAAATCCGCAGCACAGCCTCAGACATAACATTTATATCCATGATCTGCCATTTTCACTATTGTCCTTGCTTGCTTCTTCACAATACCTGCAGATCTTCTGATGATTCGGCTGTGCAGGTCCACATTAACACTGCCTGGCCTAGAACATTGACTGGAAAATCCAAATTTGGGGGGTATAAATATTAATGATCCTGACTCCAACGTCACAGTCGGTGTTATGGTGGGATTCACTCATTTTTCAGCGGTCTTTTGCAAACAGGAGATTTACACATGAAGGAGGAAACAATGGTGTTTGAGGCTCACGGTATGTCAGTTCCATGTCCAGAACTCTTATCATTCAACTATGCCAAGATAAATACAGTTTTCAATTGTATGGCACCTTTAAAATAGATGATTAGTAATATAATGCTTACTTGGAGTCTGAAATGGCTTTAACAAAAGAAGAAAAATAGTCTTAGATTTCTGTTCATTCTAATCATGTACAAATAAAGTAGCACAGTAAGATTACATTTATTTGAATGCATTAGTGAGTGTGTGATTGTGCTGTGTGTGCAGCGTGTCAATACTAAAAGTGAAGGTGTAGTTGATATCTTTGGTGATAATATCTGTAGTAATCATAAAAAAACAATTAAGAAATAAAGAATTAAAATTACAAATAATATTCTATTAAGATATGAGTTACAATAACATGATTTGCAATAGTAATAATATCAATAATATATGCACAATACACACAGATTAGACTATCAGGTCTGTGTTTTACAAAAACATTAGTATTGCAGCCAATGTGAGTCTGTGGGATTTATAAACAGACAAAATATGATTTGAAATGTTATTTTAATGATTTTATTAAGTTTAAACAATATTTCAAATGGAAAAAAAAATGAAAAATAATATTTTAGTGAGCAGAATGAACCAATGAGTGTTCTTCTGGTGGTTAAAATGTAAATGAAAACAATAATACTTAAACAATAATACTTAATACACTAACCATGCTTGAACACACACATGCACACACATTTTGTTGTAGATGTAGATATTTAAAATAAAAGATAGGTAACAAAATGATAATTGCAAATCTCCTCTGTATAACACCATTTTCAGATTTCAAATTAATCACTGAGAGGCAGAAATGTTCAAACTGAGAGCTCAGTAAAAATGAAGTGATAAACTTTGACAAAACATGACTGTGTTATAATAGGTGATTTTCATGCAAGTAATTTTATATAGTCCAAAAACTAATGCAAAAGCACAGATGAAAATATTTTATTAAGTAGACTGCCTGCAGAGGGCAGTAGAAGACCACTAATTGACTCACTTTCATTTGAAAGACTTTTTTATCCACCAGTAAAACAAAGCAGTTTCTCCATGTTCTTTCCATTAAGCATGCTTACACACACAGACACACACACAAACACAAACACATCCATCCACACACACACACACACACACACACACAAAGACAAATATGTTTTCAATGTTTTTATGATGTGATATTGTGAAAATATCTTCATCTCCTCATCTTGAACAACTTTGCCTCAAGAATCACTAATGTCAATCAAACCGTTCATAATCATAATAAAAAATAAAATATACAAATATCATAATAAAACAAAAAACATCGTAATAAAAAAGATTGCTTCTTAAAGCATTTGTTTATTTCCCAATACTGAAAGCGAATTAAAAGAGCATGCGTAATCCTGCTGCTCCCTCTAGTGGACAACAGTGGTATTATAGCTTACATTTTACAGTTGAAGTGTTTGAATGAATGAATGGGAATTAGTTTTTTTACTTATATCTCAGGAACCAAAAGGCGAAAAATTCTGAAACTCAGAGCATAGATAGTGCTTGAGGAGCCCTGTTGAATGAGACCATCAAGGTGTTTTTGGGCGATTGGGGCTGGGAGTTATGACTGTTATAAGGCATATCTGTTCGGGCTATTATCTCTGGAATGCCCAGGGCAAATAACACCACATTTGAATCGAAGCTAGCCAAGGACGCGCCCTTTCCAACGAGCTCTCACACAAGGTTCGGGGTGGTTTGGGTCGGGAGTTGCGGTCGTTCAAAGTCGGGGGTCCGCGGGCTTGCGATGCGCGGGGGGGCGCGCTCCCGAGGCCCGCGACGACACGTTTCGATCAAGAGCCCCGAGAGGTCCTCACCATCAAAATTTGAGCGCGCAACGACTTTCCGTTTTCGAGTTATGAATGAATTTGTATTTGGGGGCGTGGCTTAAATGCCGTTATACTTTCGTTTCATTTCATTCATTTACTTTCGTCCATTTCCATATCTCAGTGTAACACAATTGTCAATAGTAATACTCAATAGATGAGTTTTGTTAAAATAATGTAAAATAATGTTAAAATAATGATTTTATAAAGTCTAAATATGAATTTTATAACAATATTAGGGAGTAGTATGATGAAATGACAGCAGGGGGCAGTAAAATACCACTTATTGGCTTAATATGTCATTATATTCATATAAAATCACCTTTTGAAGAAGTTAAACTTTTTTTCTGATAATTATTGATCTAGAGAGTTCAGAGAATTGTGCTGCACTGGTTTTGAACATTATGATATGAACATTATATGATAGAAGACACCATTTACAGCAAATACAGGCAATTTACCATAGGAAATATATGGTTTTAAAGCGTTTTAACAGTTATAGCGCCAACTATGGTCCGCTCTCCATAAAATTTTCCATGCTTCTTAAGCAGGTTATGACACATATGCTCATCAATTTTCGTGAAGTTCTGAGTTTTCGTTTAGGATTTATAGGCTTTTGAGTGCATTTTACCACGCCCATTTTCTAAATGACCCTGTTAGCCATGCGAAAAATGCAAAAGTTCAACTTTTTTTTGATAATTATTGACCTAGAGAGTCCATAGAATTGTCCTAGACTGGTTTGGTTCCGATCGGGCGAAAAACCTAGGACTAGTTCGCAAAAGTAGGTTTTTAACATAATTACGAATATTTAATGAACGGTTTGATTGACAGCAATGGTTCTTGAGGCAAAGTTGTTCAACAAGAGGAGATCTATCAAATGGTATGCATTTTGTGACAATAAGTGTAACACCACGTGATTACAGAGCCATAAAACTCGTTAGCGCCAACTAGTGGCCGATTTCTTTTAAAATTCTTACAGACCTCTAGGGCCATGAGTAGAACATGCCCACCGAGTTTCGTTCCGATCGGCCTCCGTTAACCTTGTCTAATAGGTGCTCAAACTTCATTGGCCGATGGCGGCCATGTTTTTTTAGATACGCCAATGTCCTCATACACATACATGACACCTTGGACCAAGACACTGCATACCAATTTTCAAGTCAATCGGACTAACGGTCAGGTGGTTAAAGCCTGTTTTATGTTTTTTTCATATTATAGCGCCACCATGTGGCCAATCGCCGCGATTTTTTTACTGTTACCTCATATTGAGCTCATACATATGTGTACCTAGTTTGGTGAAGATACCTCATTTACTTCTGGAGTTATAGCCATTTTAGTAAAATAGGCCCCTCCCACAACGTACGTTTTGGCGCCCCTTAGCGTCCGTGAATCGAAATTTCGACTTTTTTTCGATAATTATTTATCTTCAGTTTCTAGAGAACATTTCTGCACTGGTTTGGTTCCGATCGGACGAAAAACCAGGGACTAGTTCGCAAAAGTAGGTTTTTGACAAAATTCAAAATGGCGGAAAATCTATCATGGCGGAAATGAAATCGGAGATATACGTTTTGTTCGTCAGGCGTCCAGCTTTCCAATGATATAAGACACTTGAGTCTACGACATACGGTCTAGGAGTTCTGAGCAGTTTCGCGCTTTTGGTTGCTATAGCGCCACCTATGGGCCAATCGGGGTCATAATTTGATAACCTCTCCTCGATTTTTGTACTACCATCTGGCAAAGTTTCAAGGTTCCAGCTCTTACGGTTTGGGCTGCACGATGCGTTTTACGGCAGAAGAAAAATAATAATAAAAATCAGGACAATTACAATAGGGTTTCAGCACTTCGTGCTTGAACCCCTAATAATAATAATAATAATAATTAAAGCTGCAAGCAGCATTTAGCGGGGTTCAAGCATTTAGGGTCTTTAAGCACATAAGGCAGTTTAGTGAGTTGTCTGAGTTTTTGTTTAGGATTTACAGGCTTTTGAGTGTTTTTTTGCCATACCCATTTTCTAAATGATCCTGTTATGGCTACCCAATGGGTAAAGTTAAAGTTTTTTATATAATTAATAATCTAGAGCTTCCAGAGAATTGTACTGCACTGGTATATTTCCGATCGGGCGAAAAACCTAGGACTAGTTCCCAAAAGTAGGTTTTTCACATAATCGCAAGTATTTAATGAACAAATTGATTGACAGCAGTAGTTCTTGAGGCAAAGTTGTTCAGTATGAGGAGATCTATCAAATGATATGCATCACGTGATTACATAGCCGTAAAACCTGTTAGCGTCAACTAGTGGCTGATTTTTCAAAATTCTTACAGACCTCTAGGGCCACGAGTCGAACATGCCCACCTAGTTTCGTTCTGATCGGCCTCCGTTAAGAGCAAACTAACAGCTTTGAATTAAAATGGTGAGGTATCCTGTTGTAAACATCAACCATGCCTGTTGACAGTTCTCTTTTGTGGGAAGGGAATGAAAAGTTCTCAAATCCGCAGCACAGCCTCAGACATAGCATTTATATCCATGATCTGCCATTTTCACTATTGTCCTTGCTTGCTTCTTCACAATACCTGCAGATCTTCTGATGATTCGGCTGTGCAGGTCCACATTAACACTGCCTGGCCTAGAACATGGACTGGAAAATGCAAATTTGGGGGGTATAAATATTAATGATCCTGACTCCAACGTCACAGTCGGTGTTATGGTGGGATTCACTCATTTTTCAGCGGTCTTTTGCAAACAGGAGATTTACACATGAAGGAGGAAACAATGGTGTTTGAGGCTCACGGTATGTCAGTTCCATGTCCAGAACTCTTATCATTCAACTATGCCAAGATAAATACAGTTTTCAATTGTATGGCACCTTTAAAATAGATGATTAGTAATATAATGCTTACTTGGAGTCTGAAATGGCTTTAACAAAAGAAGAAAAATAGTCTTAGATTTCTGTTCATTCTAATCATGTACAAATAAAGTAGCACAGTAAGATTACATTTATTTGAATGCATTAGTGAGTGTGTGATTGTGCTGTGTGTGCAGCGTGTCAATACTAAAAGTGAAGGTGTAGTTGATATCTTTGGTGATAATATCTGTAGTAATCATAAAAAAACAATTAAGAAATAAAGAATTAAAATTACAAATAATATTCTATTAAGATATGAGTTACAATAACATGATTTGCAATAGTAATAATATCAATAATATATGCACAATACACACAGATTAGACTATCAGGTCTGTGTTTTACAAAAACATTAGTATTGCAGCCAATGTGAGTCTGTGGGATTTATAAACAGACAAAATATGATTTGAAATGTTATTTTAATGATTTTCTTAAGTTTAAACAATATTTCAAATGGAAAAAAAATGAAAAATAATATTTTAGTGAGCAGAATGAACCAATGAGTGTTCTTCTGGTGGTTAAAATGTAAATGAAAACAATAATACTTAAACAATAATACTTAATACACTAACCATGCTTGAACACACACATGCACACACATTTTTTTGTAGATGTAGATATTTAAAATAAAAGATAGGTAACAAAATGATAATTGCAAATCTCCTCTGTATAACACCATTTTCAGATTTCAAATTAATCACTGAGAGGCAGAATTGTTCAAACTGAGAGCTCAGTAAAAATGAAGTGATAAACTTTGACAAAACATGACTGTGTTATAATAGGTGATTTTCATGCAAGTAATTTTATATAGTCCAAAAACTAATGCAAAAGCACAGATGAAAATATTTTATTAAGTAGAATGTCCTGCAGAGGGCAGTAGAAGACCACTAATTGACTCACTTTCATTTGAAAGACTTTTTTATCCACCAGTAAAACAAAGCAGTTTCTCCATGTTCTTTCCATTAAGCATGCTTACACACACAGACACACACACAAACACAAACACAAACACATCCATCCACACACACACACACACACACACACACACACACACACACACACACACACACACACACACAAAGACAAATATGTTTTCAATGTTTTTATGATGTGATATTGTGAAAATATCTTCATCTCCTCATCTTGAACAACTTTGCCTCAAGAATCACTAAATTTCAATCAAACCGTTCATAATCATAATAAAAAAAAAAAATATATATACAAATATCATAATAAAACAAAAAACATCGTAATAAAAAAGATTGCTTCTTAAAGCATTTGTTTATTTCCCAATACTGAAAGCGAATTAAAAGATCATGCGTAATCCTGCTGCTCCCTCTAGTGGACAACAGTGGTATTATAGCTTTTTTTACAGTTGAAGTGTTTGAATGAATGAATGGGAATTTGTTTTTTTACGTATATCTCAGGAACCAAAAGGCGAAAAATTCTGAAACTCAGAGCATAGATAGTGCTTGAGGAGCCCTGTTGAATGAGACCATCAAGGTGTTTTTGGGCGATTGGGGCTGGCAGTTATGACTGTTATAAGGCATATCTGTTCGGGCTATTATCTCTGGAATGCCCAGGGCAAATAACACCACATTTGAATCGAAGCTAGCCAAGGACGCGCCCTTTCCAACGAGCTCTCACACAAGGTTCGGGGTGGTTTGGGTCGGGAGTTGCGGTCGTTCAAAGTCGGGGGTCCGCGGGCTTGCGATGCGCGGGGGGGCGCGCTCCCGAGGCCCGCGACGACACGTTTCGATCAAGAGCCCCGAGAGGTCCTCACCATCAAAATTTGAGCGCGCAACGACTTTCCGTTTTCGAGTTATGAATGAATTTGTATTTGGGGGCGTGGCTTAAATGCCGTTATACTTTCGTTTCGTTTCATTTCATTCATTTACTTTCGTCCATTTCCATATCTCAGTGTAACACAATTGTCAATAGTAATACTCAATAGATGAGTTTTGACAAAATGTGATTGTAAATGTTAAAATAATGATTTTATAAAGTCTAAATATGAATTTTATAACAATATTAGGGAGTAGTATGATTAAATGACAGCAGGGGGCAGTAAAATACCACTTATTGGCTTAATATGTCATTATATTCATATAAAATCACCTTTTGAAGAAGTTAAACTTTTTTTCTGATAATTATTGATCTAGACAGTTCAGAGAATTGTGCTGCACTGGTTTTGAACATTATGATATGAACATTATATGATAGAAGACACCATTTACAGCAAATACAGGCAATTTACCATAGGAAATATATGGTTTTAAAGCGTTTTAACAGTTATAGCGCCAACTATGGTCCGCTCTCCATAAAATTTTCCATGCTTCTTAAGCAGGTTATGACACATATGCTCATCAATTTTCGTGAAGTTCTGAGTTTTCATTTAGGATTTATAGGCTTTTTAGTGCATTTTGCCACGCCCCTTTTATAAATTACCCTATTACAGCCACCCAAATGCAAAAGTTCAACTTTTTTTTGATAATTATTGATCTAGAGAGTCCAGAGAATTGTCCTAGACTGGTCTGGTTCCGATCGGGCGAAAAACCAGGGACAAGTTCGCAAAAGTAGGTTTTTAACATATTCATGAATAATTAATTAATGTTTTGATTGACATTAGTGGTTCTTGAGGCAAAGTTGTTGAGCATGAGCAGATCTATCAAATGATATGCATTTTATGACGATAAGTGTAACACCACGTGATTACAGAGCCCAAAAAACTCGTTAGCGCCAACTAGTGGCCGATTTCTTTCAAAATTCTTACAGACCTCTAGGGCCATGAGTCGAACATGCCCATCGAGTTTCGTTCCGATCGACGTCCGTTAACCTTGTCTTATAGGTGCTCAAACTTCATTGGCCGATGGCGGCCATGTTTTTTGAGATACACCAATGTCCTCATAGACATACATGGCACCTTGGACCAAGACACTGCATACCAATTTTCAAGTCAATCGGACTAACGGTCAGGTGGTTATGGGCCGTTTTAAGTTTGTTTCATGTCATAGCGCCACCATGTGGCCATTCGCCGCGGTTTTTTTACTGTGACCTCAAATTGACCTCTTACACATTTGTACCGAGTTTGGTGAAGATACCTCATTTACTTCTGGAGTTATAGCCGTTTTAGTAAAATAGGCTCCTCCCACTACATACATTTGGGCGCCCCTTAGCGACCGTGAATGGAAATTTCGACTTTTTTTCGATAATTATTGATATTCAGACTCCAGAGAACATTTCTGCACTGGTTTGGTTCCGATCGGGCAAAAAACCAGGGACTAGTTCGCAAAAGTAGGTTTTTGACAAAATTCAAAATGGCGGAAAATCTATCATGGCGGAAATGAAATCGGAGATATACGTTTTGTTCGTCAGGCATCCAGCTTTCCAATGATATAAGACACTTGAGTCTACGACATACGGTCTAGGAGTTATGAGCAGTTTCGCGCTTTTGGTCGCTATAGCGCCACCTATGGGCCATTCGAGGTCATAATTTGATAACCTCTCCTCGATTTTTGTACTACCATATGACAAAGTTTCAAAGTTCCAGCTCTTACGGTTTGGGCTGCACGATGCGTTTTACGGCAGAAGAAAAATAATAATAAAAATCAGGACAATTACAATAGGGTTTCAGCACTTCGTGCTTGAACCCCTAATAATAATAAAAATCAGTACAATTACAATAGGGTTTCAGCACTTCGTGCTTGAACCCCTAAAAATCAGTACAATTACAATAGGGTTTCAGCATTTCATGCTTGAACCCCTAATTAAAGCTGCAAGCAGCATTTATCGGGGTTCAAGCATTTAAGGCCTTTAAGCACAAAAGCATCAAAAGTTATTAAGTTTTATTTAGCAAGCATGTAACCACTGACACAATAGATGGAAAAGACCATTTACAGCAAATACAGGCAATGTACCATAGGAAATATATGGTTTTAAAGCTTTTTATAGCAGTTATAGTGCCATCTATGGACCGATCTCCATAAAATAGTTTACTGTGACCTCAAATTGAACCCATACACATGTGTACTGAGTTTGGTGAAGATATATCATTTACTTCTTGAGTTATAGCCATTTTAGTAAAATAGGCTCCTCCCACAATAATTTACCACATTCTAGTATTATTTACTATGATTCTAGCATGATTTACATAGTTTACCATGATTTTATCTTAGTTTACCTTGATTTACCATATTCTAGCATGATTTACCATGATATACTACATTCTAGTATGATTTACCATTGTTTACTGTGATTCTAGCATGGTTTACCATAGTTTATCATGATTTATCATAGTTTACCATGATTTACCCTGTTCTAGCATGATTTACCATGATATACCACATTCTAACATGATTTACCATAGTTTATCATGGTTTACCATGATTTACCCTGTTCTAGCATAGTTTACCATGATTTACCACGTTCTAGAATGATTTACCATGTTTCTAGCAATTATGTGAAGTGTCAGTGCAAATGAAGTGATAAACACTGACAAAATCTGATTGTGTTATAATAGTTATTGTTATATAAGTGATTTTTAGAGTCTAAATATGAATGTGAGCACATGTGAAAAGACTTCATTAATAAGTAGAATGGCCAGCAGAGGGCAGAAGAAGACCACTTATTGGCTCACTTTCACTTTAAACTTCATGATTTTCACCTGTTTTCTGGACTAAAGCAAACCAGTTTTTCCATGTTAACTCAATAATGCATGCTTACACACACACACACACACACACACACACACACACACACACACACACACACACACACACACACACACACACACACACACACACACACACACACACACACACACACACACACACACACACACACACACACACAGAGAAATAAACATACACAAATATGTTTTTAATGTTTTGGAATTATGTTATTGAGAAAATATATTTATTGGTCTATTAGAATTCCTTTGTGATCTAATAATATAAAAAAGAAAAGAAAAAAAAGAAAAGAAAAAAAGATTGCTTTTTAAAGCATTTGTTTGTTTCCCAATACTGAAAACTAATGAAAAGATAATATGCAATACTGCTGCTCCCTCTAGTGGACAGTGGTATTACAGCTTCCATCTTACAGTTGAAGTGCTTGGTTTTTCACTTATATCTCGGGAACCAGAAGGCGAAAAATTCTGAAACTCAGAGCATAGATAGTGCTTGAGGAGCCCTGTTGAATGAGACCATCAATGATTTACTATGATTTACCATGTTTCTAGCGTGATTTACCACATTACTAGCAATTATGTGAAGTGTCAGTGCAAATGAAGTGATAAACACTGACAAAATATGATTGTGTTATAATAGTTATTGTAATATAAGTGTTTTCCATGTTAACTCAATAATGCATGCTTACACACACACACACACACACACACACACACACACACACACACACAAATACAAATATGTTTTCAATGTCTTTAGGATGTGTTATTGTGAAAAAATATTTTAATGGTCTAACCATTTCATATATTTCATTGTGATCTATATTATCAGTCCAATAATAATTTTAAAAAGATTGCTTTAACCATTTGTTTGTTGGCCAAAGCTGAAAGCTGATAAAAAGATTAATACTATGTCTAATACTGCTGCTCCCTCTAGTTGACAACAGTGGAATTACAGCCTCCATCTTACAGTTGAAGTGTTTGAATGAATGAATGGGAATTTGGTTTTTCACTTATATCTCGGGAACCAGAAGGCGAAAAATTCTGAAATTCAGAGCATAGATAGTTCTTGAGGAGCCCTGTTGAATGAGACCATCGCGGTGTTTTTGGGCGATTGGAGGCCGGAATTATGACCGTTCAAAGGCATATCTATTGGGGCTTTTATCTCTGGAATGCCCAGGGCAAATTACACCACATTTGAATCGAAGCTAGCCTAGAACGGGCCCTTTCCAACGAGCTCTCACACAAGGTTCGGGGTGGTCTGGGTCGGGAGTTTCGGCCGTTCAAAATCGGGGGTCCCACGAATTTGCGATTCGTGGGGGGCGCGCTCCCGAGGCCCGCGACGACACGTTTCGATCAAGAGCCCGTAGAGGACCTTACCATCAAAATTTGAGCGCGCAACGACTTTCCGTTTTCGAGTTATGAATGAATTTGTATTTGGGGGCGTGGCTTAAATGCCGTTTTACTTTCGTTTTCATGTTAAATGTTAAAATAATGATTTTATAAAGTCTAAATATGAATTATATAACAATATTAGGGAGTAGTATGATGAAATGACAGCAGGGGGCAGTAAAATACCACTTATTGGCTTAATATGGTATTCATTTTAAGGCTACATATTGAAGTGACCCTATTATAGCTATCCAAATGAAGTAGTTCAACTTTTTCTGACAATTATTGATCTAGTGAGTCCAGAGAATTGTATTGCACTAGTTTTGAACATTATGATATGAAAACTATATGATCAGAGATGGAAAAGACCATTTACAGCCAATACAGGCAGTTTACCATAGGAAATATATGGTTTTAAAGCTTTTTAACAGTTATAGCGCCACCTTTGGTCCAATCTCCATAAAATGTTGCATGCTTGTTAATGATGTCATGTCACATATGCTCACCAACTTTTGTGAAGTTCTGAGTTTTCATTTAGGATTTATAGGCTTTTTAGTGTATTTTGCCACGCCCATTTTATAAATGACCCTATTACAGCCATACAAATGCAAAAGTTCAACTTTTTTTTGATAATTATTGATCTAGAGAGTCCAGAGAATTGTCCTAGACTGGTCTGGTTCCGATCGGGCGAAAAACCAGGGACTAGTTCGCAAAAGTAGGTTTTTAACATATTCATGAATATTTAATGAACGGTTTGATTGACAGGAATGGTTCTAGAGGCAAAGTTGTTCAGGATGAGCAGCTCTATCAAATGATATGCATTTTGTGACGATAAGTGTAACACCACGTGATTACAGAGCCATAAAACTCGTTAGCGCCAACTAGTGGCCGATTTCTTTCAAAATTCTTACAGACCTTTAGGGCCATGAGTCGAACATGCCCATCGAGTTTCGTTCCGATCGGCCTCCGTTAACCTTGTCTAATAGGTGCTCAAACTTCATTGGCTGATGGCGGCCATGTTTTTTGAGATACACTAATGTCCTCATAGATATACATGGCACCTTGGACCAAGACACTGCATACCAATTTTCAAGTCAATCGGACTAACGGTCAGGTGGTTATAGCCCATTTTATGTTTTTTTCATGTTATAGCGCCACCATGTGGCCAATCGCCGCGATTTTTTTACTGTGACCTCAGATTGACCTCTTACACATGTGTACCGAGTTTGGTGAAGATACCTCATTTACTTCTGGAGTTATAGCCATTTTAGTAAAATAGGCTCCGCCTTCTTCAAACGTTTTGGCACCCCTTAGCGACCGTGAATCGAAATTTCAACTTTTTTTCGATAATTATTGATATTCAGACTACTGTGAACATTTCTGCACTGGTTTGGTTCCGATCGGGCAAAAAACCAGGGACTAGTTCGCAAAAGTAGGTTTTGGACAAAATCCAAAATGGCGGAAAAATTTGCATACCGGAAATAAAATACCTCCTATATTTCTTGTTCGGCTTGAGCCAAGGATTCCAATGATGTATGACACTTGAAGCTGAGACAAATGGTTATTGAGATATGAGCAAAATAGTGATTGTTTTTTGTTTTTTGCGCTATAGCGCCACCTATTGGCCAATCGGGCTCATTCTTTGATAACCTCTCCTCGATTTTTGTACTACCTTGTGGCCAAGTTTCAAGTCTCTAGCTCTTACGGTTTGGGCTGCACGATGCGTTTTAGCGGAGAATAATAATAATAATTAAAGCTGCAAGCAGCATTTAGCGGGGTTCAAGCATTTAGGGTCTTTAAGCACATAAGGCAGTTTAGTGAGTTGTCTGAGTTTTTGTTTAGGATTTACAGGCTTTTGAGTGTTTTTTGCCATACCCATTTTCTAAATGATCCTGTTATGGCTACCCAATGGGTAAAGTTAAAGTTTTTTATATAATTAATAATCTAAAGTTTCCAGAGAATTGTACTGCACTGGTATATTTCCGATCGGGCGAAAAACCTAGGACTAGTTCGCAAAAGTAGGTTTTTAACATAATCGCAAGTATTTAATGAACAAATTGATTGACAGCAGTAGTTCTTGAGGCAAAGTTGTTCTGTATGAGGAGATCTATCAAATGATATGCATCACGTGATTACATAGCCGTAAAACCTGTTAGCGTCAACTAGTGGCTGATTTTTCAAAATTCTTACAGACCTCTAGGGCCACGAGTCGAACATGCCCACCGAGTTTCGTTCTGATCGGCCTCCGTTAAGAGCAAACTAACAGCTTTGAATTAAAATGGTAAGGTATCCTGTTGTAAACATCAACCATGCCTGTTGACAGTTCTCTTTTGTGGGAAAGGAATGAAAAGTTCTCAAATCCGCAGCACAGCCTCAGACATAGCATTTATATCCATGATCTGCCATTTTCACTATTGTCCTTGCTTGCTTCTTCACAATACCTGCAGATCTTCTGCTGATTCGGCTGTGCAGGTCTACATTAACACTGCCTGGCCTAGAACATGGACTGGAAAATGCAAATTTGGGGGGTATAAATACTAGCAATTATGTGAAGTGTCAGTGCAAATGAAGTGATAAACACTGACAAAATATGATTGTGTTATAATAGTTATTGTAATATAAGTGTGTTCCATGTTAACTCAATAATGCATGCTTACACACACACACACACACACACACACACACACACACACACACACACACACACACACACACACACACACACACACACACACACACACACACACACACACACACACACACATATACAAATATGTTTTCAATGTCTTTAGGATGTGTTATTGTGAAAAAAATATTTTAATGGTCTAACCATTTCATATATTTCATTGTGATCTATATTATCAGTCAAAAAAAAAAATAGCTTTAACCATTTGTTTGTTGGCCAAAGCTGAAAGCTGATAAAAAGATTAATACTATATCTAATACTGCTGCTCCCTCTAGTTGACAACAGTGGAATTGCAGCCTCCATCTTACAGTTGAAGTGTTTGAATGAATGAATGGGAATTTGGTTTTTCACTTATATCTCGGGAATGCCCAGGGCAAATTACACCACATTTGAATCGAAGCTAGCAGAGAACGGGCCCTTTCCAACGAGCTCTCACACAAGGTTCGGGGTGGTTTGGGTCGGGAGTTGCGGTCGTTCAAAGTCGGGGGTCCGCGGGCTTGCGATGCGCGGGGGGGCGCGCTCCCGAGGCCCGCGATGACACGTTTCGATCAAGAGCGTGGAGAGGACCTTACCATCAAAATTTGAGCACGAAACGACTTTCCGTTTTCAAGTTATGAGTGAATTTGTACTGGGGGGCGTGGCCTAAATGCCGTTTTACTTTCGTTTTCATGTTAAATGTTAAAATAATGATTTTATAAAGTCTAAATATGAATTATATAACAATATTACGGAGTAGTATGATGAAATGACAGCAGGGGGCAGTAAAATACCACTTATTGGCTTAATATGTCATGGTATTCATTTTAAGGCTACGTATTGAAGTGACCCTATTATAGCCATCCAAATGAAGAAGTTATACTTTTTCTGATAATTATTTATCTAGAGAGTCCAGAGAATTGCACTGCACTGGTTTTGAACATTATTATATGAACATTATATGTTCATAGATGGAAAACACTATTTACAGCCAATACAGGCAATTTACCATAGGAAATATATGGTTTTAAAGCCTTTTAACAGTTATAGCGCCACCTATGGTCCGATCTCCATAAAATGTTGCATGCTTGTTAATGATGTTATGTCACATATGCTCATCAATTTTTGTGAAGTTCTGAGTTTTCGTTTAGGATTTATAGGCTTTTTAGTGCATTTTGCCACGCCCATTTTCTTTATGACCCAATATACCCATGCGAAAAATGCAAAAGTTCAACTTTTTTTTGATAATTATTGATCTAGAGAGTCCAGAGAATTGTCCTAGACTGGTCTGGTTCCGATCGGGCGAAAAACCAGGGACAAGTTCGCAAAAGTAGGTTTTTAACATATTCATGAATAATTAATTAATGGTTTGATTGACATTAGTGGTTCTTGAGGCAAAGTTGTTGAGCATGAGCAGATCTATCAAATGATATGCATTTTATGACGATAAGTGTAACACCACGTGATTACAGAGCCAAAAAAACTCGTTAGCGCCAACTAGTGGCCGATTTCTTTCAAAATTCTTACAGACCTCTAGGGCCATGAGTCGAACATGCCCATCGAGTTTCGTTCCGATCGACGTCCGTTAACCTTGTCTTATAGGTGCTCAAACTTCATTGGCCGATGGCGGCCATGTTTTTTGAGATACACCAATGTCCTCATAGACATACATGGCACCTTGGACCAAGACACTGCATACCAATTTTCAAGTCAATCGGACTAACGGTCAGGTGGTTATGGGCTGTTTTATGTTTTTTTCATGTTATAGCGCCACCATGTGGCCATTCGCCGCGGTTTTTTTACTGTGACCTCAAATTGACCTCTTACACATTTGTACCGAGTTTGGTGAAGATACCTCATTTACTTCTGGAGTTATAGCCGTTTTAGTAAAATAGGCTCCTCCCACAACATACATTTGGGCGCCCCTTAGCGACCGTGAATGGAAATTTCAACTTTTTTTCGATAATTATTGATATTCAGACTCCAGAGAACATTTCTGCACTGGTTTGGTTCCGATCGGGCAAAAAACCAGGGACTAGTTCGCAAAAGTAGGTTTTTGACAAAATTCAAAATGGCGGAAAATCTATCATGGCGGAAATGAAATCGGAGATATACATTTTGTTCGTCAGGCATCCAGCTTTCCAATGATATAAGACACTTGAGTCTATGACATACGGTCTAGGAGTTATGAGCAGTTTCGCGCTTTTGGTCGCTATAGCGCCACCTATGGGCCATTCGAGGTCATAATTTGATAACCTCTCCTCGATTTTTGTACTACCATATGGCAAAGTTTCAAAGTTCCAGCTCTTACGGTTTGGGCTGCACGATGCGTTTTACGGCAGAAGAAAAATAATAATAAAAATCAGGACAATTACAATAGGGTTTCAGCACTTCGTGCTTGAACCCCTAATAATAATAATAATTAAAGCTGCAAGCAGCATTTAGCGGGGTTCAAGCATTTAGGGTCTTTAAGCACATAAGGCAGTTTAGTGAGTTGTCTGAGTTTTTGTTTAGGATTTACAGGCTTTTGAGTGTTTTTTGCCATACACATTTTCTAAATGATCCTGTTATGGCTACCCAATGGGTAAAGTTAAAGTTTTTTATATAATTAATAATCTAGAGCTTCCAGAGAATTGTACTGCACTGGTATATTTCCGATCGGGCGAAAAACCTAGGACTAGTTCGCAAAAGTAGGTTTTTAACATAATCGCAAGTATTTAATGAACAAATTGATTGACAGCAGTAGTTCTTGAGGCAAAGTTGTTCAGTATGAGGAGATCTATCAAATGATATGCATCACGTGATTACATAGCCGTAAAACCTGTTAGCGTCAACTAGTGGCTGATTTTTCAAAATTCTTACAGACCTCTAGGGCCACGAGTCGAACATGCCCACCGAGTTTCGTTCCGATTGGCCTCCGTTAACCTTGTCTAATAGGTGCTCAAATTTCATTGGTCGATGGCGGCCATGTTTTTCGAGATACGCCAACGTCCTCATAGACATACATGGCACCTTGGACCAAGACACTGCATACAAATTTTCAAGTCAATTGGACTAACGGTCAGGTGGTTATAGCCTGTTTTATGTTTGGAACATGTTTTGTTCCTCGCGGAGTACCTCTGGAATGCTTCTGCGGAGGTTTATTGTTTTATCCGCAGCAATAAAGTTTGTTGGCGTCTAAATGGATCGCGCTCTGGATCACTAACAGGAATTATTCTCGTCATGTATACACTTAACTTGATGAAAAGCGGGATTGACGCACTGCAAGCAGAGAGATGATTTCTGGCTGCCTCCGCAAAAATTGTCTTCGGCGGACAGCCCGCTGTCTTTGGAACGATTTTAGTACTTTTGCGGCAGACAAACACATGTGTTTCTCTTTCTGGATCTTTTTCTTTGAAAACAAAACCAAAGGTAAAAAAAAAAAAAAAAGAACAAATGTGATGCGAGCAATTCTATCCATTTTGACGCCTTTTCATTCATAGCGGTTACCAAGCAACACGATTATGCACCAGCTGCAACTTGATGACACAAGCATACTGCGGTTCGGATACAAATAATATGTGAACACAAGTCCATCGGGGGCAGGGGGGGAGCAATCGAACTCGGGTTAGGAACAGGCAATCGAACCAAGTGTGAAAGCGCCCTTAGTCTAGTTTTAGTCAATGAAAATTGTATTTTAGTCTCTTTTTAGAAATGCAATTCTATTTAACCCAGTCAATATAGTGTATCACTATGGAAAAATAGCGAAAATAGTGAACAGAAAAGTAACACTCGTCTCATTCGTGGAGGTTGAAAAACAAGTTCTTTCTGACATCCAAGATTTAATGTATTAATTTAAATGCAAAAGAAAAGGCATGAGAGTCGGTTGTTTTTGTCAATTTTAAGTTTTAATTTAAAATATTTGTCATTTTAATATAACTATATGGCTAAATATTTTACCACTTGCTAATAAATCTAGATAGAAGTAGTGCATTGAATACATTGTTTAAATTGTGCTTAAAAGTGAATTACGACCATTAAAGAGTATGTGTGTACAAAGAGAATCGTAATGCTGACAAAACTTTTTTTAAATAAAAGTATTTGATAACTTCTGGATTTGAAATAAAAATAGTGAGTATGTGTTTGTGGTTCAGCCGTGGATCAGTTACGCACTGCAAACGCAGCATATGTGAAAGCACTATAGCGAGTGCTGCTCCTGCACCGCATATGCACTGCACACGGAGTATGGGCCCTATCTTGCACCCAGCGCAATTGACTTTGTACACCGCCGCATGTATCATTCCTATTTTGCACCCGCGCACAGCGGACTTTTCCCTCCACAGACGCACGTCGGTTAACTAAGAAATACACTTGCGCTCCCGGGGGCGGTTCAGCGCAAAGAGGCGGCGTGTTCCGGCGCAAACGTTCCCTCATGCTATTTTGCACGTTTAGAAAACAATTCCGCCACTAACTGAAAAAATCTAGTTTAAAGTCAGTGGCGCGTTGCACATGTTATTCTTATGCTATTTTAAGGGCGCATGCTTGGCCATAATCAATGTAGCGTGTGCACAACGCACATACACTTTGATTCTCTCACACAGAAGCAGCCGTTTTCATTTTTGCAAATCATACATTACGATAGATAGATAGATAGATAGATAGATAGATAGATAGATAGATAATTATAAAAGCATACTTCTAGTTTACACATTTACCCAAATTATCATACGCCTGTTTAACCGAAGTTAATTTGGGTGTGTTTCTCCATCCCCAATGTCACTTCTCTGTGTTTTACGGCCCTGACGAGAACGTCGGTCTCCTCGGCTGTGAACCGCTGCTGGCGCGCGTCTGGCAAATCCACCGTTATAATAGGAATCCGCTATAGAATAAGCGCGTCTGCTCTTAAAGGGAATGTGAGATGACGCTCTGATTGGTTTATTTCACGTTACGCCCAAACCACACCTATGAGTAATGAAGCTACTGCAGACCAACACATTTTAGATTTGCGTTGAGCGCAAGAGTAATTTATCCCGCCGGTATAATAGCAACAGCGCCCAAGACCCGGCCACAAAGTTACTTGCGTTTCGCGCTTGATACTTGCGTTTCAGATCGTTAAAATCGGGCCCTATGTGTGAAACGGGCGTCAGACTTAACTTTGTTTGTTGTCGTTTACGCTAACTCACCGCAGCTGCATCTTCTAGTTTAAACTGATTCAGTTTAAAGAGTTGTTCAGACTTCTCTCGATCAGTTGAAGTCTCTCCATTTCAGATGTAAAAATAAATAAATTTATTTCACAAATTAAAAGTCCTGTGAGTCCGAAAAACAAAAGAAAATTGTAATTATCCTACCAGTTGATGGTTTCAAATTATGGTTCAAAGTGGAAACCGGTCCATGGGCACTGGTCAGCTAGCCATTTGTGCATATTTAATTGTATTCAATAGGCAGGCGATTCACCTCCACAGGATTATTTATGGCACAAAACAGGATACACTTGCCGATCACGTTCACATAGGAAAAAAAACAGAGAACAAGAAAACGCAGCCTTGGAAAACACAAGGCAAACGTACAATAATTCATTTCTGATTCAACATTTCAGTAACAAATCATATACATGCGCAGTTCAAATGACACATTAATCGAACTTTTCGACAGTTACTTAACACAGACACTCATTAATCACTCAATGGGTCTCATTCATGAAATTGTAAATATACGAGTAAATATGTGAGTGATTTGCGCGTAAAGGCGACATTCCCGAAAATTCTTCTCCTGATTCAGAAATACTTCGTAAACGTCAGATGTGATAGTGAAGTGTGTGTGTGTGTGTGTGTGTGTGTGTGTGTGTGTGTGTGTGTGTGTGTGTGAATGAATTCCAATCAGTTGTAAATGGGACGCGTGTGCACGCTCATTCTCTAAATTACCATAAATCCCGCCCATTAAAACCGACTGAAAACTATAGGCTATATGGGCATTATATTATGACACCAAACGAAGGATTTCAACTTGTCTTCTCAAAAACGAATGAAGAAGAGAAATTTCTCAGATGCAGAAATTGAAGTTTATTATCAGAAGTTCATTCAAAACGCCACATTTTGTTTTCAAGCGTACATAGTGGCGTATCAGGCCTAAAAAAAAGGAAGCTTGGCAGCATAGATGCAGTTAATGGAGTTTCATCTGTTAATCGAACAGTCCTAGAAGTGAAAAGAAAATGGTTTGACATGAAGCTTGACTGCATTATTTGTGACTTGCGGACTTGTAAAAGAATAAACAGCTTGAATAAAAAAATTAAATAAAAAAAACTTGCGGACTTTTGTTCCGTTTGCAGATGGCTCTCGTAATTACTGGCTGTCGTAATAAAAGTAAAAAGAAAAACCGTATGTAATTACTATATATAATATTTGGTAACACTTTACAATACAGGTGCACTAATAACCATTAATTCATGCTTAACTAATGCACAGATAATCATGTGTTAATGTATGACTCATGAAGAACTAAACCATTAATTAATGATTACTGCATCATGAAGATTCTAAATGATTAATATAAAGTAATATATGAATTGTTATTAATTAAATGTGTCATAATGTATTAATTCATTAATAACTTGTTTTATTAACTAAAAGTCTAAATCAATGCGTTAATTACCACAATTGGTCAAGGCAATGTACTTCAACTTCCAGTTGTCTGCTTTAATTAATCATTAACTAATGATTTGCAAATGCATCATTATGTTATGACTTTACTTGTTGAGGCACATGACTATTAACTAATTGTTAAGTAATATGCCATTTTGGTTTTGACATCCACACTAAGCCATGGATTTCAATTTCCAACCATGTACAACCAAGATTTCACTGAGTCCGATGAACTTTGTTGTTCATGGCACAGGACTATGTCAGGTTAACATACACTGAGAACATGCGGTTAAGCGCTGCTAGTTCATAACACTGTGTCTAGACTGGACAAAGACAATAGAACGTCCATTATAGTCAGTGATACTACACTGGATGCGTCGCGACACTACACGACAAAACCCAGTCAGTAAACCGATGCCACACTCTATTACTGACGTACTCAGAGCTCTTGTGCTAGTTCTGTTACGAAGGACTAATGGCCTTTCGATGGTCTGTCATGTCCAGGTGTAGACAGCTGGTCTCGTCCAGTGTAAACACAGTATAACAGCTTCAGGAGTTCAGATTCTGGTGTGCTGATATTTGTGTGCAGCCCAACTTACCCCATCCTTCACACACGTTCACCAACATTACATTCACTGCATGTGCAAACTGTCAAAACCCATAAATGGCATATTACTTAACAATTAGTTAATAGTCATGTGCCTCAACAAGTAAAGTCATAACATAATGATGCATTTGCAAACCATTAGTTAATGATTAATTAAAGCAGACAACTGGAAGTTGAAGTACATTGCTTTGACCAACTGTGGTAATTAACGCATTCATTTACACTTTTAGTTAATAAAATAAGTTATTAATTAATTAATACATTGACACATTTAATTAATAACAATTCATATATTACTTAATCTATTAATCATTTAGAATCTTTATTAGTTGCTGATGCAGTAATCATTAATTAATGGTTTAGTTCTTCATGAGTCATACATTAACACATGATTATCTGTGCATTAGTTAAATATGAATTAATGCAGATTAGTGCACCCGTATTGTAAAGTGTTACCTAATATTTTTTCAAAATGCTGTGTAAATATGTACACGATTAAGGTGAATTAAAATGCAGCCTTATTAATGAGCAAAACGTTCGGATGTTAAACGCACTATTTACGCGTGGCTGGGAGCAGGTGTAGATCTCTTTCGTACCAACTAACGTTTGGAAAATACGAACATTTTAATGAATCCGAAAATTTACGTCAGAACCACTTTACACACGATTTACACAAAAATTCGTTCTGCTCGTGTTTCATGAATAAGACCCATTGTCTCAACTCATGACACAATGATCATTGTTATACGTGATAGCTTTAGCCTACGGCTAATTAGTTCAGCTCGCGCTGTGCGGCCTACACTCAGCTCATATCAAATCATTTCTGAAATTGACATATCTTTCATAAGATAACATATGATAAAAAAAATGTCACTCACCAAAACGAGATTGCATCACATATTCAATAAAAAAAAGACTATTCAATAAAGATTACCGCTCTGGGATCCACTAAATCTTTACTCCGATTTCCACTTCACCTCTCTCTGACGACAACACTCCAGGCTGAAGCATCCAAAGTTTACAAGTGCACACAATCACAGTTCTAGATAGATTATGATTATCATTTAGTGCAAGGAGTTTCTGGAGAAATGCTCCGCGTCTCATTTGATCTGTTCTCATCTGATTCTCTGTTTATGCTGACAGCGGCAGCGCCTGCGCGACCTGTGGGCGGGCCTTATGAATATGCCGCTTCTGTTGGCTCTCAGGGGTGTCAGTCACAGCAGCACAATCAGTGATTGGATGAATCGTGTGTTATTGCCCAGTGGTGTAATCGAGTGCATCAAGTAAAGAAAAAAAAAAAGAACTGATTGAAAAATATAATTTGTCCAGAACAGAGCGATACGACTCAATTTAAACTGTTATAGAAGAGCTAATATACTAAGAATGCACTGGTCTCTCAAGGATTGTCTCTCTGCTTTATTTTATAAGAAATATCTCTGTCTAAAGTTCCTAATGTCCTGTACTCTCAACTTTTGTATAATAGTACTAGTCATAATTTTTACACCAGGCATGAATAAAAGCAGTAAAATACCACTTATTGGCTTAATGACATGTTATATAATTTTTACCTTTTTGACTGTTATAGAGGCAAATTTTGTCTGATCTGTCTGAAATGTTTCATGCTTATTAAGAGTCATGAACATTATTATACATAATACACTATAATATACTAAGAATGCACTGGTCTCTCAAGGATTGTCTCTCTGCTTTATTTTATAAGAAATATCTCTGTGTCTAAAGTTCCTAATGTCCTGTACTCTCAACTTTTGTATAATAGTACTAGTCATAATTTTTACACCAGGCATGAATAAAAGCAAGGCAAGGCAAGGCAAGGCAAGGCAAGTTTATTTATATAGCACATTTCATACACAATGGCAATTCAAAGTGCTTTACATAGAAGAAATTAAAATAATGAAAGGAAATAAGAATAATTAAAACAGTTTAGAAAAATAAAATAAAATACAGTACTTTTAAAAAATAAAAAAGAATATTTATTATAGATCTTTCTTTCAAAGGATTCCCTTAAGACTTAAATCTTTCAACCTTCTTTTAACCTTCAATCTTCTTACGACTTCCATCTATCAACTTTCCTTTAACTTTCTTTTCTCCCTCATTTACTCACACGTTCTTTCCACTTTCTTTAGAACTTTAGCACTGCGTTCACATTCTTTCTCAGACGAAAACTTTAATATCGTCATTTAAATACTGTTCTACTTTCAAACCCACATTAATCACTTTCACATTATCACCTTCTGAGTGGGCATTTACAGTTTCGGGCTAAATGCCCTGCTGACATAGGAGAAATTAAAATAATTAAAAGAAATAAGAATAATTAAAACAGTTTAGAAAAATAGTGTAAAATACAGTACAGTACAAACAGTCGGACGAACAGCGGCACAGTGCTCATTCAGTAAATGCACAGCTAAACAGAAGTGTTTTGAGTCTGGATTTGAATGTGACCACTGTAGGAGCACCTCTGATCTCTTCTGGAAGCTGGTTCCAGCTGCGGCTGGCATAATAGCTAAAAGCAGACTCGCCATGTTTAGAGTGAACCCTTGGTATTTCTAGCTGATATGATCCTAATGATCTGAGTGATCTGTTGGGTTTATATTCAGTGAGCATATCTGCAATGTATTGAGGTCCTAGGCCATTGAATGATTTATATACCAGTAATAATACTTTAAAATCAATCCTAAATCTAACTGGGAGCCAGTGTAAAGACCTGAGGACTGGTGTGATATGTTCATATTTTTGAAAGAAAATATGAAATTCGTAAAAAAAAGCAGTAAAAGCAGTAAAATACCACTTATTGGCTTAATGACATGTTATATAATTTTTACCTTTTTGACTGTTATAGAGGCAAATTTTGTCTGATCTGTCTGAAATGTTTCATGCTTATTAAGAGTCATGAACATTATTATATGAAAATTATTTCATTTTGATCAAATTATTTCCTATGGAATTTTTCATAGGAAAAGACCATTCACAGCCAATACAGGCAATTTACCATAGGAAATATATGGTTTTAAAGTGTTTTAACAGTTATAGCGCCACCTTTGGTCCGATCTCCATACAAATTTCCAGGCTTCTTTAGCATGTTATGACAAATATGCGCATACATTTTTGTGAAGTTCTGGGTTTTCGTTTAGGTTTTATAGGCTTTTGAGTGCATTTTGCCACGCCCATTTTCTTTATGACCCAATATACCCATGAGAAAAATGCAAAAGTTCAACTTTTTTTTGATAATTATTGACCTAGAGAGTCCATAGAATTGTCCTAGACTGGTTTGGTTCTGATCGGGCGAAAAACCAGGGACTAGTTCGCAAAAGTAGGTTTTTAACATAATTACGAATATTTAATGAACGGTTTGATTGACAGCAATGGTTCTTGAGGCAAAGTTGTTCAACAAGAGGAGATCTATCAAATGGTATGCATTTTGTGACAATAAGTGTAACACCACGTGATTACAGAGCCTTTAAACTCGTTAGCGCCAACTAGTGGCCGATTTCTTTCAAAATTCTTACAGACCTCTAGGGCCATGAGTCGAACATGCCTACCGAGTTTTGTTCCGATCAGCCTCCGTAAACCTTGTCTAATAGGTGCTCAAATTTCATTGGCCGATGGCGGCCATGTTTTTTGAGATACGCCAATGTCCTCATAGACATACATGGCACCTTGGACCAAGACACTGCATACCAATTTTCAAGTCAATCGGACTAACGGTCAGGTGGTTATGGGCCGTTTTATGTTTTTTTCATGTTATAGCGCCACCATGTGGCCATTCGCCGCGGTTTTTTTACTGTGACCTCAAATTGACCTCTTACACATTTGTACCGAGTTTGGTGAAGATACCTCATTTACTTCTGGAGTTATAGCCGTTTTAGTAAAATAGGCTCCTCCCACAACATACATTTGGGCGCCCCTTAGCGACCGTGAATGGAAATTTCAACTTTTTTTCGATAATTATTGATATTCAGACTCCAGAGAACATTTCTGCACTGGTTTGGTTCCGATCGGGCAAAAAACCAGGGACTAGTTCGCAAAAGTAGGTTTTTGACAAAATTCAAAATGGCGGAAAATCTATCATGGCGGAAATGAAATCGGAGATATACGTTTTGTTCGTCAGGCATCCAGCTTTCCAATGATATAAGACACTTGAGTCTACGACATACGGTCTAGGAGTTATGAGCAGTTTCGCGCTTTTGGTCGCTATAGCGCCACCTATGGGCCATTCGAGGTCATAATTTGATAACCTCTCCTCGATTTTTGTACTACCATATGGCAAAGTTTCAAAGTTCCAGCTCTTACGGTTTGGGCTGCACGATGCGTTTTACGGCAGAAGAAAAATAATAATAAAAATCAGGACAATTACAATAGGGTTTCAGCACTTCGTGCTTGAACCCCTAAAAATCAGTACAATTACAATAGGGTTTCAGCACTTCGTGCTTGAACCCCTAATAAAAATTGTCCGATCTTCACGAAACTTGGCATGCTTCTTCACCATGTTAGGACACATATGCTCATCGATTTTTGTGAAGTTTGGTGTTTTCCCTTAGGTTGTATAGGCTTTTGAGTGTTTTTTGTCCCTCCCCTTTCCTAAATGACCCTGTTACAGCCAGGTAAATGCAAAAGTTCAACTTTTTTTCAATAATTATTGATCTAGAGAGTCCAGAGAATTGTCCTAGACTGGTCTTGTTCTGATTGGACCAAAAACCAGGGACTAGTTTGCCAAAGTAGGCTTTGGACAAAAGTGCCCATATAAATTTTTTTTTTGCTCAAATCGGGATTTGGAGATAGCCAGGTTGTTCGTCTGGAGCCAGGGATCACAGTGATGCTAAATTTGAGCCTCTATGACAAAGTATGTAGGAGTTATGGCCAATTCAGTAAATGTGGTCATTATAGCACCACCTATGGGCCGATTGGGCTCAGTCCGTGTATCTGAGTAGCGAGCAATACTACTACCATCTGGCCAAGTTTCAAGTCTCTAGGTCTTACGGTTTGGGCTGCACAATGCGTTTTAGGGAAGAATAATAATAATAATAAAAATCAGGGCAATAACAATAGGGTTTCAGCACTTCGTGCTTGAACCCCTAATAAGAAGAGACGTTTTTGCCAGTTATAGCGCCACCTATTGTCTGATCTTCACGAAACTTGGCATGCTTCTTCACCATGTTAGGACACATATGCTCATCGATTTTTGTGAAGTTTGGGGTTTTCCCTTAGGTTGTATAGGCTTTTGAGTGTTTTTTGGTCCCTCCCCTTTCCTAAATGACCCTGTTACAGCCAGGCAAATGAAAATATTCAACTTTTTTTCGATAATTATTTATCTAGAGAGTCCAGAGAATTGTCCTAGACTGGTCTGGTTCCGATTGGACCAAAAACCAGGGACTAGTTCGCCAAAGTAGGCTTTGGACAAAAGTGGCCATATAAATTTTTTTTTTGCTCAAATCGGGATTTGGAGATAGCCAGGTTGTTCGTCTGGAGCCAGGGATCACAGTGATGCTAAATTTGAGCCTCTATGACAAAGTATGTAGGAGTTATGGCCAATTCAGTAAATGTGGTCATTATAGCACCACCTATGGGCCGATTGGGCTCAGTCCGTGTATCTGAGTAGCGAGCAATACTACTACCATCTGGCCAAGTTTCAAGTCTCTAGGTCTTACGGTTTGGGCTGCACAATGCGTTTTAGGGAAGAATAATAATAATAATAAAAATCAGGGCAATAACAATAGGGTTTCAGCACTTCGTGCTTGAACCCCTAATAAGAAGAGACGTTTTTGCCAGTTATAGCGCCACCTATTGTCTGATCTTCACGAAACTTGGCATGCTTCTTCACCATGTTAGGACACATATGCTCATCGATTTTTGTGAAGTTTGGGGTTTTCCCTTAGGTTGTATAGGCTTTTGAGTGTTTTTTGGTCCCTCCCCTTTCCTAAATGACCCTGTTACAGCCAGGCAAATGAAAATATTCAACTTTTTTTCGATAATTATTTATCTAGAGAGTCCAGAGAATTGTCCTAGACTGGTCTGGTTCCGATTGGACCAAAAACCAGGGACTAGTTCGCCAAAGTAGGCTTTGGACAAAAGTGGCCATATAAATTTTTTTTTTGCTCAAATCGAGATTTGGAGATAGCCAGGTTGTTCGTCTGGAGCCAGGGATCACAGTGATGCTAAATTTGAGCCTCTAGGACAAACTATGTAGGAGTTATGACCAATTTAGTAAATGTGGTCATTATAGCACCACCTATTGGCCAATCTGGGCCATATTTTGATAGGTTTTCCCCAAATTGAGCACTATCATTTGGCCAAGTTTCAAGGTTCCAGCTCTTATGGTTTGGGCTGCACGATGCGTTTTAGGGCGGAATAATAATAATAATAATAATTAAAGCTGCAAGCAGCATTTATCGGGGTTCAAGCAGTTAAGGCCTTTAAGCACACAAGCATCAAAAGACATTAAGTTTTATTTAGCAAGCATTTAACAACTGACATAATAGACGGAAAAGACCATTTATAGCCAATACAGGCAGTTTACCATGGGAAATATATGGTTTTAAAGCTTTTTAACAGTTATAGCGCCACCTTTGGTCCGATGTCCATAAAATTTGGCATGCTTGTTAATGATGTTATGTCACATATGCTCACCAATTTTTGTGAAGTTCTGAGTTTTCATTTATGATTTATAGGCATTTTAGTGTATTTTGCCACGCCCCTTTTATTAATTACCCTATTACTGCCACCCAAATGCAAAAGTTAAACTTTTTTTCGATAATTATTGATCTAGTGAGTCCAGAGAATTGTCCTAGACTGGTCTGGTTCCGATCGGGCGAAAAACCAGGGACTAGTTCGCAAAAGTAGGTTTTTAACATATTCATGAATATTTAATGAACTGTTTGATTGACAGCAATGGTTCTTGAGGCAAAGTTGTTCAGAATGAGCAGATCTATCAGATAATATGCATTTTGTGATGATAAGTGTAACACCACGTGATTACAGAGCCATAAAACTCGTTAGCGCCAACTAGTGGCCGATTTCTTTCAAAATTCTTACAGACCTCTAGGGGCTTGAGCCGAACATGCCCACCGAGTTTCGCTCCGATCGGACTTCGTTAACGGTTCTCAAACCTCATTGGCCAATGGCGGCCATGTTTTTCGAGATACGCCAATATCCTTATAGACATAGGTGGCCCCTTGGGCCAAGACACTGCATACCAAATTTCAAGTCATTCGGAAAAACGGTCACGTGTCTATATGTTTTTTTTTGTTTATAGCGCCACCATGTGGCCAATCGACGCAATTTTTTTTACTGTGACCTCAGATTGACCTCTTAAACATGTGTGCCAAGTTTGGTGAAGATATCTCATTTACTTCTCGAGTTATAGCCATTTTAGTAAAAAAGGCTCCTCCCACAACCTTAATTTATCACCCCCTAGCGACCAGGAATCGGAATTTCGACTTCTTTTCGATAATTATTGATCTTCAGACTCCAGAGAACAATTCTGCTCTGGTTTGGTTCCGATCGGACGAAAAACCAGGGAATAGTTTGCAAAAGTAGGTTTTTGACAAAATTCAAAATGGCGGAAAATCTATCATGACGGAAATAAAATCGGAGATATACGTTTTGTTCGTCAGGCGTCCAGCTTTCCAATGATATAAGACACTTGAGTCTATGACTTATCGTCTAGGAGTTATGACCAGTTTCGCGCTTTTGGTTGCTATAGCGCCACCTATGGGCCAATCAGCGTCATAATTTGATAACCTCTCCTCGATTTTTGTACTACCATCTGGCCAAGTTTCAAGTCTCTAGCACTTACGGTTTGGGCTGCACGATGCGTTTTACGGCGGAAGAATAATAATAATAATAATAATAAAAATCAGTACAATTACAATAGGGTTTCAGCACTTCGTGCTTGAACCCCTAATTAAAGCTGCAAGCAGCATTTAGCGGGGTTCAAGCATTTAGGGTCTTTAAGCACATAAGGCAGTTTAGTGAGTTGTCTGAGTTTTTGTTTAGGATTTACAGGCTTTTGAGTGTTTTTTGCCATACCCATTTTCTAAATGATCCTGTTATGGCTACCCAATGGGTAAAGTTAAAGTTTTTTTATATAATTAATAATCTAGAGCTTCCAGAGAATTGTACTGTACTGGTATATTTCCGATCGGGCGAAAAACCTAGGACTAGTTCGCAAAAGTAGGTTTTTAACATAATCGCAAGTATTTAATGAACAAATTGATTGACAGCAGTAGTTCTTGAGGCAAAGTTGTTCAGTATGAGGAGATCTATCAAATGATATGCATCACGTGATTACATAGCCGTAAAACCTGTTAGCGTCAACTAGTGGCTGATTTTTCAAAATTCTTACAGACCTCTAGGGCCACGAGTCGAACATGCCCACCTAGTTTCGTTCTGATCGGCCTCCGTTAAGAGCAAACTAACAGCTTTGAATTAAAATGGTGAGGTATCCTGTTGTAAACATCAACCATGCCTGTTGACAGTTCTCTTTTGTGGGAAAGGAATGAAAAGTTCTCAAATCCGCAGCACAGCCTCAGACATAACATTTATATCCATGATCTGCCATTTTCACTATTGTCCTTGCTTGCTTCTTCACAATACCTGCAGATCTTCTGATGATTCGGCTGTGCAGGTCTACATTAACACTGCCTGGCCTAGAACATGGACTGGAAAATGCAAATTTGGGGGGTATAAATATTAATGATCCTGACTCCAACGTCACAGTCGGTGTTATGGTGGGATTCACTCATTTTTCAGCGGTCTTTTGCAAACAGGAGATTTACACATGAAGGAGGAAACAATGGTGTTTGAGGCTCACGGTATGTCAGTTCCATGTCCAGAACTCTTATCATTCAACTATGCCAAGATAAATACAGTTTTCAACTGTATGGCACCTTTAAAATAGATGATTAGTAATATAATGCTTACTTGGAGTCTGAAATGGCTTTAACAAAAGAAGAAAAATATTCTTAGATTTCTGTTCATTCTAATCATGTACAAATAAAGTAGCACAGTAAGATTACATTTATTTGAATGCATTAGTGAGTGTGTGTGCTGTGTGTGCAGCGTATCAATACTAAAAGTGAAGGTGTAGTTGATATCTTTGGTGATAATATCTGTAGTAATCATAAAAAAACAATTAAGAAATAAATAATTAAAATTACAAATAATATTCTATTAAGATATGAGTTACAATAACATGATTTGCAATAGTAATAATATCAATAATATATGCACAATACACACAGATTAGACTATCAGGTCTGTGTCTTACAAAAACATTAGTATTGCAGCCAATGTGAGTCTGTGGGATTTATAAACAGACAAAATATGATTTGAAATGTTATTTTAATGATTTTATTAAGTTTAAACAATATTTCAAATGGAAAAAAAATTTAAAAATAATATTTTAGTGAGCAGAATGAACCAATGAGTGTTCTTCTTCTGGTGGTTAAAATGTAAATGAAAACAATAATACTTAAACAATAATACTTAATACACTAACCATGCTTGAACACACACATGCACACACATTTTGTTGTAGATGGAGATATTTAAAATAAAAGATAGGTAACAAAATGATAATTGCAAATCTCCTCTGTATAACACCATTTTCAGATTTCAAATTAATCACTGAGAGGCAGAATTGTTCAAACTGAGAGCTCAGTAAAAATGAAGTGATAAACTTTGACAAAACATGACTGTTATAATAGGTGATTTTCATGCAAGTAATTTGATATAGTCCAAAAACTAATGCAAAAGCACAGATGAAAATATTTTATTAAGTAGAATGTCCTGCAGAGGGCAGTAGAAGACCACTAATTGGCTCACTTTCATTTGAAAGACTTTTTTATCCACCAGTAAAACAAAGCAGTTTCTCCATGTTCTTTCCATTAAGCATGCTTACACACACAGACACACACACAAACACAAACACATCCACACACACAGATACAAATATGTTTTCAATGTCTTTAGGATGTGTTATTGTGAAAAAATATTTTAATGGTCTAACCATTTCATATATTTCATTGTGATCTATATTATCAGTCCAATAATAATTTAAAAAAAATAGCTTTAACCATTTGTTTGTTGGCCAAAGCTGAAAGCTGATAAAAAGATTAATACTATATCTAATACTGCTGCTCCCTCTAGTTGACAACAGTGGAATTGCAGCCTCCATCTTACAGTTGAAGTGTTTGAATGAATGAATGGGAATTTGGTTTTTCACTTATATCTCGGGAATGCCCAGGGCAAATTACACCACATTTGAATCGAAGCTAGCAGAGAACGGGCCCTTTCCAACGAGCTCTCACACAAGGTTCGGGGTGGTTTGGGTCGGGAGTTGCGGTCGTTCAAAGTCGGGGGTCCGCGGGCTTGCGATGCGCGGGGGGGCGCGCTCCCGAGGCCCGCGATGACACGTTTCGATCAAGAGCGTGGAGAGGACCTTACCATCAAAATTTGAGCACGAAACGACTTTCCGTTTTCAAGTTATGAGTGAATTTGTACTGGGGGGCGTGGCCTAAATGCCGTTTTACTTTCGTTTTCATGTTAAATGTTAAAATAATGATTTTATAAAGTCTAAATATGAATTATATAACAATATTACGGAGTAGTATGATGAAATGACAGCAGGGGGCAGTAAAATACCACTTATTGGCTTAATATGTCATGGTATTCATTTTAAGGCTACGTATTGAAGTGACCCTATTATAGCCATCCAAATGAAGAAGTTATACTTTTTCTGATAATTATTTATCTAGAGAGTCCAGAGAATTGCACTGCACTGGTTTTGAACATTATTATATGAACATTATATGTTCATAGATGGAAAACACTATTTACAGCCAATACAGGCAATTTACCATAGGAAATATATGGTTTTAAAGCCTTTTAACAGTTATAGCGCCACCTATGGTCCGATCTCCATAAAATGTTGCATGCTTGTTAATGATGTTATGTCACATATGCTCATCAATTTTTGTGAAGTTCTGAGTTTTCGTTTAGGATTTATAGGCTTTTTAGTGCATTTTGCCACGCCCATTTTCTTTATGACCCAATATACCCATGCGAAAAATGCAAAAGTTCAACTTTTTTTTGATAATTATTGATCTAAAGAGTCCATAGAATTGTCCTAGACTCGTTTGGTTCTGATCGGGCGAAAAACCTAGGACTAGTTCGCAAAAGTAGGTTTTTAACATAATTACAAATATTTAATGAACGTTTTGATTGACAGCAATGGTTCTTGAGGCAAAGTTGTTCAGCATGAGCAGATCTATCAAATGATATGCATTTTGTGACGATAAGTGTAACACCACGTGGTTACAGAGCCATAAAACTTGTTAGCGCCAACTAGTGGCCGATTTCTTTCAAAATTCTTACAGACCTCTAGGGCCAGGAGTCGAACATGCCCATCGAGTTTCGTTCCGATCGACGTCCGTTAACCTTGTCTAATAGGTGCTCAAACTTCATTGGCCGATGGCGGCCATGTTTTTTGAGATACACCAATGTCCTCATAGACATACATGGCACCTTGGACCAAGACACTGCATACCAATTTTCAAGTCAATCGGACTAACGGTCAGGTGGTTATGGGCCGTTTTATGTTTTTTTCATGTTATAGCGCCACCATGTGGCCATTTGCCGCGGTTTTTTTACTGTGACCTCAAATTGACCTATTACACATTTGTACCGAGTTTGGTGAAGATACCTCATTTACTTCTGGAGTTATAGCCGTTTTAGTAAAATAGGCTCCTCCCACAACATACATTTGGGCGCCCCTTAGCGACCGTGAATGTAAATTTCAACTTTTTTTCGATAATTATTGATATTCAGACTCCAGAGAACATTTCTGCACTGGTTTGGTTCCAATCGGGCAAAAAACCAGGGACTAGTTCGCAAAAGTAGGTTTTTGACAAAATTCAAAATGGCGGAAAATCTATCATGGCGGAAATGAAATCGGAGATATACGTTTTGTTCGTCAGGCATCCAGCTTTCCAATGATATAAGACACTTGAGTCTACGACATACGGTCTAGGAGTTATGAGCAGTTTCGCGCTTTTGGTCGCTATAGCGCCACCTATGGGCCATTCGAGGTCATAATTTGATAACCTCTCCTCGATTTTTGTACTACCATATGGCAAAGTTTCAAAGTTCCAGCTCTTACGGTTTGGGCTGCACGATGCGTTTTACGGCAGAAGAAAAATAATAATAAAAATCAGGACAATTACAATAGGGTTTCAGCACTTCGTGCTTGAACCCCTAATAATAAAAATCAGTACAATTACAATAGGGTTTCAGCACTTCGTGCTTGAACCCCTAATAAAAATTGTCCGATCTTCACGAAACTTGGCATGCTTCTTCACCATGTTAGGACACATATGCTCATCGATTTTTGTGAAGTTTGGGGTTTTCCCTTAGGTTGTATAGGCTTTTGAGTGTTTTTTGGTCCCTCCCCTTTCCTAAATGACCCTGTTACAGCCAGGCAAATGAAAATATTCAACTTTTTTTCGATAATTATTTATCTAGAGAGTCCAGAGAATTGTCCTAGACTGGTCTGGTTCCGATTGGACCAAAAACCAGGGACTAGTTCGCCAAAGTAGGCTTTGGACAAAAGTGGCCATATAAATTTAAAAAAATAGCCAGGTTGTTCGTCTGGAGCCAGGGATCACAGTGATGCTAAATTTGAGCCTCTAGGACAAACTATGTAGGAGTTATGACCAATTTAGTAAATGTGGTCATTATAGCACCACCTATTGGCCAATCTGGGCCATATTTTGATAGGTTTTCCCCAAATTGAGCACTATCATTTGGCCAAGTTTCAAGGTTCCAGCTCTTATGGTTTGGGCTGCACGATGCGTTTTAGGGCGGAATAATAATAATAATAATAATTAAAGCTGCAAGCAGCATTTATCGGGGTTCAAGCAATTAAGGCCTTTAAGGCCTTAAAGCACAAAAGCATAAAAAGTTATTAAGTTTTATTTAGCAAGCATCATAGATGGAAAAGATCATGTTCTAGCATGATTTACCATGATATACCACATTCTAAAATGATTTACCATGGTTCATCATGATTTATCATGGTTTACCATGATTTACCCTGTTCTAGCATAGTTTACCATGATTTACCATGTTCTAGCATGATATACCACGTTCTAGAATGATTTACTAGGATTCTTACATGATTTACCTTGATAGGGTTAGGGTTAGGGTTAGGGTGGGGGTTAGGGTTAGGCATTCTACTATTATTTACTATGACTTACCATGTTTCTAGCGTGATTTACCATGATTTACCACATTACTAGCAATTATGTGAAGTGTCAGTGCAAATGAAGTGATAAACACTGTGATTGTCAATATGATTGTGTTATTGTTATACAAGTGATTTTTTTTAGTGTCTACTCCAAATATGAATGAATCCAAAAGCACATGTGAAAAGACTTCATTAATAAGTAGAATGGCCAGCAGAAGCCAGTAGAAGACCACTTATTGGCTCACTTTCACTTTAAACTTCATGATTTGCACCAGTTTTCTGCACTAAATCAAACCAGTCTTTCCATGTTAACTCAATATGCCACTGAGTTTGGTGAAGATTTCTCATTTACTTCTTGAGTTATAGCCATTTTAGTAAAATAGGCTCCTCCCACAATAATTTACCACATTCTAGTATTATTTACTATGATTCTAGCATGATTTACATAGTTTACCATGATTTTATCTTAGTTTACCTTGATTTACCATATTCTAGCATGATTTACCATGATATACCACATTCTAACATGATTTACCATAGTTTATCATGGTTTACCATGATTTACCCTGTTCTAGCATAGTTTACCATGATTTACCACGTTCTAGAATGATTTGCCAGGATTCTAGCATGGTTTACCTTGATACACCACATTATAGTATTATTTACTATGATTTACCATGTGTCTAGCAATTATGTGAAGTGTCAGTGCAAATGAAGTGATAAACACTGACAAAATCTGATTGTGTTATAATAGTTATTGTTATATAAGTGATTTTTAGAGTCTAAATATGAATGTGAGCACATGTGAAAAGACTTCATTAATAAGTAGAATGGCCAGCAGAGGGCAGAAGAAGACCACTTATTGGCTCACTTTCACTTTAAACTTCATGATTTTCAACAGTTTTCTGGACTAAAGCAAACCAGTTTTTCCATGTTAACTCAATAATGCATGCTTACACACACACACACAGAGAAATAAACATACACAAATACAAATATGTTTTTTAATGTTTTGGAATATGTTATTGAGAAAATATATTTATTGGTCTATTAGAATTCCTTTGTGATCTAATAATATAAAAAAGAAAAGAAAAAGAAAAAAAGATTGCTTTTTAAAGCATTTGTTTGTTTCCCAATACTGAAAACTAATGAAAAGATCATATGTAATACTGCTGCTCCCTCTAGTGGACAGTGGTATTACAGCTTCCATCTTACAGTTGAAGTGATTGAATGAATGACTGAATGGGAATTTGGTTTTTCACTTATATCTTGGGAACCAGAAGGCGAAAAATTCTGAAACTTAGAGCATAGATAGTGCTTGAGGAGCCCTGTTGAATGAGACCATCAATTATTTACTATGATTTACCATGTTTATAGCGTGATATACCATGATTTACCACATTACTAGCAATTATGTGAAGTGTCAGTGCAAATGAAGTGATAAACACTGACAAAATATGATTGTGTTATAATAGTTATTGTAATATAAGTGTTTTCCATGTTAACTCAATAATGCATGCTTACACACACACACACACACACACACACACACACACACACACACACACAAAGACAAATATGTTTTCAATGTTTTTATGATGTGATATTGTGAAAATATCTTCATCTCCTCATCTTGAACAACTTTGCCTCAAGAATCACTAATGTCAATCAAACCGTTCATAATCATAATAAAAAAATAAAATATATACAAATATCATAATAAAACAAAAAACATCGTAATAAAAAAGATTGCTTCTTAAAGCATTTGTTTATTTCCCAATACTGAAAGCGAATTAAAAGATAATGCGTAATCCTGCTGCTCCCTCTAGTGGACAACAGTGGTATTATAGCTTTTTTTACAGTTGAAGTGTTTGAATGAATGAATGGGAATTTGTTTTTTTACTTATATCTCAGGAACCAAAAGGCGAAAAATTCTGAAACTCAGAGCATAGATAGTGCTTGAGGAGCCCTGTTGAATGAGACCATCAAGGTGTTTTTGGGCGATTGGGGCTGGGAGTTATGACTGTTATAAGGCATATCTGTTCGGGCTATTATCTCTGGAATGCCCAGGGCAAATAACACCACATTTGAATCGAAGCTAGCCAAGGACGCGCCCTTTCCAACGAGCTCTCACACAAGGTTCGGGGTGGTTTGGGTCGGGAGTTGCGGTCGTTCAAAGTCGGGGGTCCGCGGGCTTGCGATGCGCGGGGGGGCGCGCTCCCGAGGCCCGCGACGACACGTTTAGATCAAGAGCCCCGAGAGGTCCTCACCATCAAAATTTGAGCGCGCAACGACTTTCCGTTTTCGAGTTATGAATGAATTTGTATTTGGGGGCGTGGCTTAAATGCCGTTATACTTTCGTTTCATTTCATTCATTTACTTTCGTCCATTTCCATATCTCAGTGTAACACAATTGTCAATAGTAATACTCAATAGATGAGTTTTGACAAAATGTGATTGTAAATGTTAAAATAATGATTTTATAAAGTCTAAATATGAATTTTATAACAATATTAGGGAGTAGTATGATGAAATGACAGCAGGGGGCAGTAAAATACCACTTATTGGCTTAATATGTCATTATATTCATATAAAATCACCTTTTGAAGAAGTTAAACTTTTTTTCTGATAATTATTGATCTAGAGAGTTCAGAGAATTGTGCTGCACTGGTTTTGAACATTATGATATGAACATTATATGATAGAAGACACCATTTACAGCAAATACAGGCAATTTACCATAGGAAATATATGGTTTTAAAGCGTTTTAACAGTTATAGCGCCAACTATGGTCCGCTCTCCATAAAATTTTCCATGCTTCTTAAGCAGGTTATGACACATATGCTCATCAATTTTCGTGAAGTTCTGAGTTTTCGTTTAGGATTTATAGGCTTTTGAGTGCATTTTGCCACGCCCATTTTCTTTATGACCCAATATACCCATGCGAAAAATGCAAAAGTTCAACTTTTTTTTGATAATTATTGATCTAAAGAGTCCATAGAATTGTCCTAGACTCGTTTGGTTCTGATCGGGCGCAAAACCTAGGACTAGTTCGCAAAAGTAGGTTTTTAACATAATTACAAATATTTAATGAAAGTTTTGATTGACAGCAATGGTTCTTGAGGCAAAGTTGTTGAGCATGAGCAGATCTATCAGATGATATGCATTTTGTGACGATAAGTGTAACACCACGTGGTGTAACAAAACTCGTTAGCGCCAACTAATGGCCGATTTCTTTCAAAATTCTTACAGACCTCTAGGGCCATGAGTCGAACATACCCATCGAGTTTCGTTCCGATCGGCCTCCGTTAACCTTGTCTAATAGGTGCTCAAATTCTTTGGCCGATGGCGGCCATGTTTTTCGAGATACACCAATGTCCTCATAGACATACATGGCACCTTGGACCAAGACACTGCACACCAATTTTCAAGTCAATCGGACTAATGTTCAGGTGGTTATAGCCTGTTTTATGTTTTTTCATGTTATAGCGCCACCATGTGGCCAATCGCCGCGATATTTTTACTGTGACCTCAGATTGATCTCTTACACATGTGTACTGAGTCTGGTGAAGATACCTCATTTACTTCTGGAGTTATAGCCGTTTTAGTCAAATAGGCTCCTCCCACAACGTTAATTTTGCGCCCCCTAGCGACCGTGAATCGAAATTTCAACTTTTTTTCGATAATTATTGATATTCAGACTCCAGAGAACAATTCTACACTGGTTTGGTTCCGATCGGGCGAAAAACCTAGGACTAGTTCGCAAAAGTAGTTTTTTGACAAAATTCAAAATGGTGGGAAAATTTGCATACCGGAAATGAAATCGGAGATATACGTTTTGTTCTTCAGGAGTCCAGCTTTCCATTGATATAAGACACTTGAGTCTACAACATACGGTCTAGGAGTTATGACCAGTTTCGCGCTTTTGGTTGCTATAGCGCCACCTATGGGTCAATCGGGGTCATACTCTCTGAACCTCTCCTCGATTTTTGTACTACCATCTGGCAAAGTTTCAAGGTTCCAGCTCTTACGGTTTGGGCTGCACGATGCGTTTTACGGCGGAAGAAAAATAATAATAAAAATCAGCACAATTACAATAGGGTTTCAGCACTTCGTGCTTGAACCCCTAATAATAAAAATCAGTACAATTACAATAGGGTTTCAGCACTTCGTGCTTGAACCCCTAATAAAAATTGTCCGATCTTCACGAAACTTGGCATGCTTCTTCACCATGTTAGGACACATATGCTAATCGATTTTTGTGAAGTTTGGTGTTTTCCCTTAGGTTGTATAGGCTTTTGAGTGTTTTTTGTCCCTCCCCTTTCCTAAATGACCCTGTTACAGCCAGGTAAATGCAAAAGTTCAACTTTTTTTCAATAATTATTGATCTAGAGAGTCCAGAGAATTGTCCTAGACTGGTCTTGTTCTGATTGGACCAAAAACCAGGGACTAGTTTGCCAAAGTAGGCTTTGGACAAAAGTGCCCATATAAATTTTTTTTTTGCTCAAATCGGGATTTGGAGATAGCCAGGTTGTTCGTCTGGAGCCAGGGATCACAGTGATGCTAAATTTGAGCCTCTATGACAAAGTATGTAGGAGTTATGGCCAATTCAGTAAATGTGGTCATTATAGCACCACCTATGGGCCGATTGGGCTCAGTCCGTGTATCTGAGTAGCGAGCAATACTACTACCATCTGGCCAAGTTTCAAGTCTCTAGGTCTTACGGTTTGGGCTGCACAATGCGTTTTAGGGAAGAATAATAATAATAATAAAAATCAGGGCAATAACAATAGGGTTTCAGCACTTCGTGCTTGAACCCCTAATAATAAAGTTTGTTGTCACCATGATGGAGATAGGCGCAGATCGAGAGCCGATGACACTGAGCGGAGTCGCAAGTTCTGGAGGCCTAGGCAATGAGCAATGGAGCACCCAAGGACTGGGGTGATGACGGTGTGACCGAGGACAGAGGCGTACCCGGCGGGAGGGAGGAACCCGCTGCAGCCGAAGGGGTGGAGGGTCGGCGCGCATCGGATGGCCCGAAAGTCCGTGGCGAAGGCAGTGTGACAATAGACCAAGGGGGCTGAGGGTCTCTGATGGAGCTGAAGGTAGGAGGAGCCAGGGCGGAGCTGACAGGCTGAGATGGAGCGAAGAGGTCGAAGGCGATAGGTCCTGGCAGGGCATCCCCAGAGACGGCGCAGGGGTGCAGACATCTAGTAGCGATGGGGCTGGAGGACTGGCTGAGCATTGTGGAAGCGGAGAGAGGAGACTTGCTAAAGCCACAGTCACAATGACACAGTCTATGCAGGTTAATGAAAATAAATGCTCCAAGTCCAAAAAGAGTGGTTCTTCCAAACAAACTGACAGAATATTGTCCAGACAATTCTCATGGTCCAAAAAGGATTCAGGTACCGGGTGGGAACCGACAAGTCTCCATTGTCCATCAGCCAGTCCTCACGTTTCGTTCCCTCGACCGCTGGTGTCTCGGGCTCACACCCCTGGTCAGATTCACACTGAGACTCCACTACCGGGGCGATGGCAAGCTCTGCCCTCTTATCCTCGGGCTCTGGCTCATTCGTCGTGGTGGGTGGTGTTGCTCGTTCTGCGGGAGGCTCTCGTGACTTTTCCACGGTCGCTTGGGTTGAATTTGCTCTGGGTCTGGGTGGGTTCTGAATTGGGATGCGACGCTCTCCAGACACCAAATGACGGTTTCCCTCCAGTCCAGCCCTGTGGTGTCTGGGAGGTCGATATGCTGGTGAAACGATGCCCCGATCCGGAATAGGGTCTTTAGGGTCTCGTCGTCCAAGCAGCTGGTACACTGTAAAATCCAACAGTGATTCTAACTAACACTTTTTAGTTAACTTTACTTAATGTCTTAACTTAATTGTAAAAATCTAGTAATCTGCACTATTCACATACTATGTTTTGTTTACTAAGTTAAGATTAATTGATTGGTTTGAGTGTGGTTTTTGAGGCGGGGAAAATCTTAATGGACTTTTCACTCATTTCCTCCACTTCTGCAGTTATTTTTCTCTGTTTGCATTCACTCATTTCCCAAAGTCATCTTGAATGTTGAAATTTTAATACAACTGAAAAATTCAAGAGCACAAGCTGACTTTATAAATTGATGTTGATTTTCCTAAAATGTTTTTAGTCACCATTATGGCGATTAGTGATCCCTTTGGTTGGGCACTTGGAACTTCATTTATAATATTGTAATTTTCTTCCCTTGATGCAGCGATTGCAACAAGAAATCAGTTATTCGGTTTCAAAGGAAAAGAAGTGTGTAGAAAGAAAATCCTTGATAAATGAAAAAAAGGTATGGCTCTCCTGAGCCAGGATGACAAACTTAGCCCATTCATCCATTTTAGGGTGGTCCGATCTACTGATGTGACGTTCGGCACCGAGGCTTCGAAGCTTGTATAAAAAATAAAAAAAACCTCACACATTGAAGCAGTGTATCGGAGCTTGATTTGTTTTGCCATAACCACGTGATCTGTGACGTCCGAAGCTTCGTTTCCACACACAGTCACGTGACTGCTTCGTATTCAGATTCAAAAATAGCGCGAACCCCTTGAGCAGGGGCCTGTACCATGAAGGTAGCTGAACAAACTCGGGGTTACAGGATTAGTTTTGAGTTGACAAAACCAAACCGATGCAATCAGGCTTTATTGGTACCATGATGCAGCTCATCAACTTTCTCTGTCAACTCAGGCTTTGATCCTCAAGCTATGATTACTCCACGCGCGCGTGCACATAAAAGAGTGACGTCGACACTGAACAACCAATCGCGGGTAGAGCGAGAGCGATATATTTTTCCGCGGAGGAGCAAGAGATAATCATTCAGAATTACGATGAATTTAAATATGTATTTCAAGCTCGAAACAATACGGTCTCTGCTGCCAAAGCAAGAGAAGACTGTTGGAGAAAGATTGCTGATTGTTAATGTGTAAGTTAAACAAATACGTTCTATATTTATGTAAAATTATGTATGTATGTATGTGTAGCCTATTTATGTGTAATATAGCCTATAGGCTATTTTTTATATTATATAAAAAATGTGCATGTATGTACTAAGAAAGATTAATATTCATTGATTTTTAGATGCAACCCCAACTCCAAATGTTCTTGGCAGCAGATAAAGACAAAATATAAAAATATAATTCAAAGTGGTGAGTATTTACCACAACCTTTTATTACTTTTGTGAACATTTTATCACAAACACTTGTTTGCAGCAAACAGAAATAAGAATTAAATTCAGTAAACCAGAATACACTGTGGCGGAGGAGTTGGCTCTGAGTAGGCAATAAGGGACGGCCGATTATGGATGTGATTACAGGTGCTGTACAATCTGACCCTGGTGCTGGCTCCTCTAAGCAAGTAACACTGGGTATGTGTGCAATACATTACTACTTTTTTAAGTTGTAAATATAGCTGACTATGTTCTGCAGTAGAGGGAAATACAGTGTCCCTGTTGAAGCCAGCACACATACACACAGTCTCCCACACAGAGGTCAGTATGCAGCAGACAGAACACCAAACATAACCTGCTTTACAACAGTTATGCTTTACATTGGCCTATTTTTATTTATTAGGGTGGAGGAAATGAAGACACTCTGTCTGTGTGTTCTCAGACAGTTGCTGAGGTGAATGCACTGGGCTTTTTTTATTATGGCAAACATTTGAATGTGTGGCATAAAAAAGGGACTGGCCCTTACACATCTCTTTTATTGTAGGATTTTTCACAACCTGCCCCAGAAACTGAGGCCTCTACCTCAATGGGCTTCAGAAGAAATGTGTAATAATTTAAAACCCTTGACATAAATTACAGTCAGTCCTGTGTTTGTAGGAAGTCAAGGAACTTTTTGTGATTTTGATGAGCCTCCAGAAAACTTGTAATGATCATGTTTGTGGTGGAATTATGTTTCAGGTGGAAACCGACTCAGTCAGGGCCCTGTACAAAAGGAGACTTGAACTAGACTGCACACTAAAGGAGACTTGAACTAGACTGTTCACTAAAGGAGCTGACTGTGAGCTGAGGAGGCTCCAAACAAAATCAAACAGCTTGATAAAACTGATCTCAGTATGTGTATATAGTTATTATATAGTATATAGCTAATATATATATATATATTAGTATAACTTATTTAACCAAGTAACACTTTAGTATGAATATTTATTAATGCCACTTTCTCTTGCTCTCTTTCTCCCTCCCATCCCACAAAACCAATAAAACAGTTTGAGACCTATCTGCAGTTTCAGTGTGCTTTTATTAAGTGAAATATTGTATGGTGATTGCATCTACACTGCATACATGTTGCAATGACTTGGGAATCCTATCATAAGATTAACAGAATAATAATAAAAAAGATTCAAAATAATTCTTAACATGTATTATATTGTATAGTAGGCTACATTTGTGAAATTTGCTTTTTGAAAAAACAAAACAAGTGTTCATGTGATGTCACCCTATCAATATATCTTACTGGCAATTTGTTAAAAGCCCTCTTTTATGGACATGGCCGATAAATGTCCGGGGAACACTATTAATGAAACTATCAGAATCAGAATCAGAATCAGAAAGAGCTTTATTGCCAAGTATGCTTGCGCATACGAGGAATTTGTCTTGGTGACAGTAGCTTCCAGTACACATACAATACAAAGTGACAAGACAAGTGACAAGTAACAGGTATAAATAAAAAATAAAATAAAAAAATAGAAAAAAATAAAATAAAAAGATTATAAATTATAAATATATATAAAGTTATAAGGTGCTATAATGAAATGTCTGAGGGAAGTATTGCACATGTTTGTTCCACAGTAGGGGAACATTTAAGTGTTCATGAGGTAGATGGCCTGGGGAAAGAAACTTTTCCTGTGTCTGGTTGTTTTTGTGCTCGGTGCTCTGTAGCGTCGACCAGACGGTAACAGTTCAAACAGAGAGTGTGCTGGGTGTGACGGGTCCAGAGTGATTTTGCGAGCCCTTTTACTCACTCTGGATGAGTGCAGTACTTTGAGTGTGGGAAGGGTAGTGCCAGTGATTCGTTCAGCAGTCCGAACTATCCGTTGTAGTCTACGGAGGTCGGTTTTGGTAGCAGAGCCGAACCAGACGGTGATGGAAGTGCAGAGGATGGACTGGATGACAGCTGAGTAGAACTGTACGAGCAGCTCCTGTGGCAGGTTGAATTTCCTCAGCTGACGCAGGAAGTACAGTCTCTGTTGGGCTTTCTTCACAATAGAGTCTATGTGAGTGTCCCACTTCAGATCCTGAGAGATGGTGGTGCCCAGGAACCTGAATGACTCTACTGCAGTCACAGTGCTGTCCATGATGGTGAGTGAAGGGAGTGCAGGGGGGTTTCTCCTGAAGTCCACGATCATCTCCACTGTTTTGAGCGTGTTCAGCTCCAGGTTGTTATAACTGCACCAAAGAGCCAGCTGCTCCACCTCCTGTCTGTACGCAGACTCGTCACCGTTCCGGATGAGTCCGATAACAGTAGTGTCGTCTGCAAACTTCAGGAGCTTGACAGAGGTGTCTTTAGAGGTGCAGTCATTTGTGTACAGGGAGAAGAGCAGTGGTGAGAGAACACATCCCTGTGGAGCACCGGTGCTGATGGTGCGGCTGTCGGACGTGATTTTGCCCATTCTGACTAGCTGTTGTCTGTCTGTCAGAAAGCTGGTGATCCATTGACAGACGGAGCTAGGGACAGAGAGCTGGGTCAGTTTGGTCTGGAGCAGTGATGGGATGATGGTGTTGAAGGCAGAACTAAAGTCCACGAACAGAATCCTTGCATAGGTCCCTGGTTTGTCCAGATGTTGTAGGGTGTAATGCAGTCCCATATTGACCACATCATCCACAGACCGGTTTGCTCTGTAGGCAAACTGCAGGGGGTCCAGCAAGGGTCCAGTGATGTCCTTCAGATATGCTAACACCAGTCTTTCGAATGACTTCATGGCCACAGATGTTAAGGCAACAGGTCTGTAGTCATTGAGTCCTGTGATCTTTGGTTTCTTCGGGATTGGGATGATGGTGGAGCGTTTAAAGCAGAAAGGGACTTTGCACTGCTCCAGTGATCTGTTGAAGATCAGTGAGAAGATAGAGGCCAGCTGGTCAGCGCAGGTTTTCAGACAGGCTGGTGAAACACCGTCTGGGCCTGGTGCTTTCCTTCTCTTCTGTTTCCTGAAGATCTGACGCACATTATCCTCACTGATCTGAAGTGCAGGGAGGGAGGGGAGGGGGATGGCTGGAGGTGTTGATGGCTGTGTAGAGAGATGGTCAGGGCGGGTATGGGGTGTCTGATCGGGGGTCTCAAATCTACAGTAAAAGACATTCAGCTCGTTCGCAAGATGCTTGTTGCTGTCGATGCTGGGGGATGGTGTCTTGTAGTTGGTAATGTCTTTCAGGCCTTTCCACACTGATGCAGGGTCGTTGGAGGAAAACTGGTTTTCCAGCTTTTTGGCATAGCTCTTCTTAGCCACTTCAATCTCCTTTGTCAATGTGTTCCTGGCCTGATTATACAAGATCCTATCCCCACTCCTGTAGGCATCTTCTTTGACCTGACGAAGCTGTCTGAGTTTTGGTGTGAACCATGGTTTATCATTGTTGAATGATAAGTAAGTCCTGGTAGGGATGCATAAATCCTCACAGAAACTGATGTATGATGTTACAGTCTCTGTGAGCTCGTCCAGATCGCTGGCAGCAGCTTCAAAAACACTCCAGTCAGTGCATTCAAAACAGGCTTGTAAGACCTGCTCTGTGTCGTTGGTCCATCTCTTTACAGTCCTTATTACTGGCTTAGCAGTTTTAAGTTTTTGCCTGTAAGTTGGTAGAAGATGAACCAGGCAGTGATCGGAAAGTCCTAGAGCTGCTCTGGCGACGGAGCGATATGCATCCTTTGTTGTGGTGTAGCAATGGTCCAAAATATTATTGTCTCTGGTGGGGCATGTAATGTGCTGTTTGAATTTAGGCAGCTCACGTGTGAGTTTTGCCTGATTAAAGTCTCCGAGAATGATAAGAACAGAGTCCGGGTGTTGTTGTTCTGTTTCTGTGATCAGATCAGCCAGCTGTTGCAGCGCCGTACTCACGTGTGCTTGCGGTGGAATGTAAACACTGATGAGAACGAGCGAGGAAAACTCCCGCGGCGAGTAGAACGGCTTACAGTTAAGGAAAAGCACTTCCACATCAGGACAGCACATCTTCCTTAACACAGTTACATCAGTACACCACCTTCTGTTGATGTAAAAGCATGTCCCACCACCGCGCGTTTTCCCCGTTGACTCCATATCGCGATCTGCTCTGAACAGCTGAAAGTCCGGTAGATGTAACGCGCTGTCCGGAATGGCTTCGTTCAGCCAGGTTTCCGTGAAACAAAGAGCAGCAGAGTTGGTAAAGTCCTTGTTTTTGCGTGAGAGCAGAAGTAGTTCGTCCATTTTGTTAGGGAGAGAGCGGACATTCGCCAGATGGATGCTAGGCAGCGCCGTTCTGAATCCGCGCTGCCTGAGCTTAACGAGTGTGCCGGCTCGCTTCCCACGCCTGCGCGTCTTATACTGTTTCCACAGTGCAGCGGCGCAACCGACGACAATGTTCCGCAAAACGCCAGAAGAATCAAAAACTGGTTGGTGATCAGTTGGTGTGCACTGCCGAATGTTCAGCAGTTCGTCCCTGGTATAACTGATAGCGTTTGACAAACATAAAACAGGACAAACTAACAAAAACAGTGTAACAACTGGAGAGCTCAACACCGAGGCAGCCATCCGCGGCGCCATCTTGGATGTAGGGTCCATCACTGGACCCTTGCTGGACCCCCTGCAGTTTGCCTACAGAGCAAACCGGTCTGTGGATGATGTGGTCAATATGGGACTGCATTACACCCTACAACATCTGGACAACATCTATTCATGTACTCCCGCAGAGCGAGGACCACCTTGCGAATGGTTCGACAAACATATGTTTTCCCCTAGCTTCTGTGCGTCACCCACCGTGCAGGAATGTACCACTTGCAAAAAAACAAAAACAAAAAAAAAAACAACGCAAAACCATTTGCGGTACAGTAAGTGCATGAATTCGACGTGTTAAATTCTTTATGTACGGCTCAAGAAGTTCGCAAAGATAAGACATTCCTTCCGCGGAAAATCTGTATCTTTCATACAAGTAACTATCAGGAAAGGCAAGGGGATTTTGTCTGGCTAAAAACTCTTTCTCTACGAAGTGCTCGTCAAACAATTTGCGCTGAGGTGTCACAGGATTTGGAAGAAAAGGTGAAGTCATTGCAACAGACACTTGGAATAAGTTACGTCACCTATATGTTTCTTTGCTCTCAGCTGATTGGTCAAACTTCAGTCTGAGATCTTGAATCCAGAACATAACCTGCCCCGGAGCAGGTTAGCCGTGCAGCGTAAGATACCATGGCAACGAACACCGATTAAAGCCAAGCTACTTTCATAGTACCTAAAACCCAGGGTTGGCGGAAACTAAGCTGAAACATAGCTGGCTAGCCACCTAATCCGGCTTCATGGTACAGGCCCCAGGTTTCGAGTGTCATGCCCTTCGGTAGTAGTAAATAAAAAAAGAAATAGACTTAGCCCTCACACTGTTGAACAAGTCCTGTTCCTTAATAAAAAAAACCCGTTAATTTATTAAATTACCCACAAAATAAAATGTTAGCTCCCCAGTTCACAAGCATTCCACACAATTTTCTTTTATTTTGATTATATATGCCAACATGAGCCTTGCCTATGAACTCATAGGATTAGGACTGAGGCTAAAGTTGAATAAGGCTGCATTTGTAGATCAAAGCAGATTCATAAGAATTGTTTCTGTACAAGTGAATTAGTCCCATTTATTATTGTTTTTTTCATAAATTAATTCATACAGTTGTTTGTTCATACATGGTATAAGAACTACAACACTAACACATGAATTATGAGGATTAATTGTATTGCTTTGTGTTTTACAGAGCACAAAGTGATTTATTAAATGAAAAAAAAAAAAAAAATATATATACTGTCTTCTGGGACAGATAGTCAGCTTTTCCACCTTTTGACCACAAGATGTCGTTAGTGTGCAACGTGTTGAAAAGCTTCGCGTAATAAACCATTTTATGATACAGTCGAGGGGGAAAGCCCCAGTGCTTCACAAAGCTTCATTTCACCATCACTAGTCCGATCATCTGTCACGTGTGGTTCCAGGCAGACAGAAGAAGGCAGAAGAATAAAGTTCCAACATGAAGTTTAATGACAAATATCAGGCTGGGCAACACACAGGGTAACGGTGATCAGACAGTGAATGAATGTGAGGGACCAACTTATATAGCCAACACAAATGAGGATGATTATGGATCACAGCTGACAAATATGAACTAGTAATGAGGAGCAGGAAAACTGAACAAAGGAACACATGATGAACATGAAAACAAACTAAAATTCCATGATAACGAAAGTAACTGAACATATGGTGACAGTTACAGGGTAAGTGTGACATCTGCAGGCTTTAAATTAAAGAGGTGCTTGTTACCCTCATGTTTCATGTAGTTACAGGGTAAGTACAATAAAAATACATACACACTACCTAACATCACTGACTCTGAATCCTTTCTTTGAAAAAACACTTAATTCAAAACAGATTTTTGTTACGTTCTCCTCCCAGTCTAGGGCAGAGTTCTGCACGGGTCCGATTTTGTAAACCCGCACCCGCCCGTACCCGCAGTGCTTCAAACCGCATCCGACCCGTTATCCGTCAACAGCACTAATTAAAATCCGCACCCGACCCGATCCGCTTAAAATAGAACCGACACCCGACCCGCACCCGAAATAAAATCAGTTTAGCCAATCACATTATAGACACAATTACAAAAATGTTTATTGCCAGGTCATACAGAAGTTACAACGACAATTAACACAAGGACAGCCGAAGCTGTCAAAAGGCCGGTACATGAAGAACATGGCTAAGGTTACCACAAAATTGAGTAACAGACGCGGCTACAACACTATATCTGCCACGCAATTTCGTCTAGCCTACATCTGACAATGTTGGGTTCAAACACGCCCTGCACACCACACATACTGACCAGTGTTACATTTGAAAAATACTGTTCGATAGAACTGCTTGGTTTGTTACCACAGTTATCTGCGTGCTTCCTCAGCGATGAAGTTCCATATTTGCGGCTATCCAACACAAAAATGCATGCAGCAAAGCCTTTCACAATATTGTTTTCTTCGATAACTCCAAATTTCTCCCACACACTGGACTTGCCTTTTGATGACGTATTGTCGACAACTTTACAATCTCCACTAGCTATTCTTTTCTTCAACTCCTCAGCATCCATCTCGACGACTGCAAGCAGATCGCGCGCGCGGTTATGAGGAATTTTTAAAAGTGAAAGTAGCCTAGGTAACGTTATAGATCCTGGGAGGGCGTGGCACGTGGGCACAAATAAACTGATGTGGATTTTAAATTATTTTATCAACTTGAAATACAGGAATATTTTTGTAGATGTGTTCCTAAAAATATGCATATATATTTTTATGTTTGCATGTGATTGTTTTAAACCCGTGTTTAGACCCGTGTTTCCCCCGTGTCCGACCCGACCCGCACCCGTATCCGACACAGTTGGATATTTTTCACCCGTTTGAGCAAAATTTGCGGGTACCCGAACCCGTGCAGGACTCTAGTCTAGGGGTCAGGAGGGGAGGCAACAAAGGAAAAGAAAATATGATAATGAAAAAAGTAGCGTAGAGACGTAAGAAATACGTGGAGAACACACATTCAGCCTAAGTCTGAAAAGTAAAAATATTTATTTCCTTCATATATCAAAAAGGTTAACAAAAGATGGGAATACATCTTCAGGAGAGAGCATGGCCTAAAATAATAAACAAAACAGAAGCTAACTAAGGTTTAAGGGAGCTATCTACCCTGCACAAAAACAAAGATGAAAATCAACACAAACTTCCCTGAGCTTCCTCTCGAACCAAAAACAGGAGAAAAATATATACAAAATAAAAAGGTATCCTCTCCCTACATTTCCCAGATAATCATAAACAAGTAAACAGAGATAATAATAAGTTATACAATACCTTTTAATTACCCACAGGTAAAAAGTCAACACTAATGTAAGCTAAGTAACTGTTGTTGGCACACAACAAATGAGCATAGGCCCCACTCCTAACTCAAAGATAAGCACATGTTCTCACTCACACGCGCACGCACGCTTTCCAGTCTAAAGGTGATGATACACAGGGCAACTTTTGGGCAATGTTGCCGTCATCGGGCAACCAGATGAGACACAGGGCCCACGATCGATCTAAATTATCCAGATAGAAATGTATTGCCCATTTTCAATAGGAAAGTGCCCAAGCAACAATCGCTCGGCAAGATTGCCCAGCAACATTGCTCAAAAAGTTGCCCTGTGTATCATCACCTTAAGGCTGGCTACACACTGGCTGCGTGGCGTGTCCGTATTTATTTCGGTTCCCATGTTAACAGGTTAGAGCTTGCACACTGCCTGCGTGACACTCACGTCTCAGGTGCCGAAAACACGTGTGTGCTAGAAATAGAACTGACTATTTTTCACTCGACATGCAAGCGTGTTGGAAGCGTTTCCAGGCAAAATACAATAGGAAAATGTTTATATGTCATTTTGACACGAATACATGTTGTTTGAAAGTCTCTAGGTTTTGACATAAATGTAGATATAAATGTAATTTAAAAAATATATATAATAATAGCTGTGGGATCATCGCCCTCTAGCGCCAAATCATCACAATTTCAAAACTCGGTCTGAAACAGTATGACGTACTAAAGTCTCGTTTGTTGAAATCACGTGACAGGTTGATACGAGCTCCAAAGCACCAATATGAAACAATGGGCTGAAATTGGTCTGGTTTTTTTTATTTTTTTATCATTTATACGGTTCTTCATTACAGCAAAACCTTACAGTGGAAAACGAGTTTATTGATTTATCATTACACTGACTTGAATCTATTGACTAGTCGTGAGGACATGTTCTTCTTCATTGATGATATGGAGAAGACCCGAGGATCTCCCGCTTATGGTCAGATTCTCATATTCAGAAGAGTCTGACTGGTGAACATCAGGTCTGGGATGGACAGTCTATGGGAAAAACACATCGATTATTTATTACCCGAGTTTTGAATGAACGAACTCTTTTGCACTTGTAGTTTTTGATATTTAGTTTACTGTGAGTGTGTCGTAGAGGTCAGATGATCTGGACTTGAGGTCAAGAGCTGCATATGAGCCTGTACTGGGATCATCGTCCTATAGGGAAACAGACAGAAATATATTATACACTGTGTATATATATATATAATTTATTCTGTAGTTCTTTGATCAGCTCACCTCACACTTGTGTATTGCAGATTGTCTGTTCATTCTTTTTCTCGTACTGTCAAAAAAAGGAAACATAATTCATATATAGATAAAAACGACATATCCTTCTGCATTCGTTTTTAAGTAAATTATACTTATACTCTTTATTATTTAATTTACATTATAAATAGTATGATGATGATGAAGATGATGATGATGAATAATCCTCCAGATGCCGCTGTGATCATAATCACATTCCCACCAGCAACATGAACTGAAAGAGGAAGATCATCATGATTAACTCTCCAAACTGATGAATGATTTGAAGATACAGGAGTGTGTTAATAAAAGCTTCACCTGTGACAGTTACAGCGTCTGATCTCTGAGATCCATGTTGATTGTGAGCCTGACAGTAGAAGCGTCCACTCTGTAGTGCACTGAAACTCTGTCCAGATCCAACAGCTGAGGGTTCATTCTCCTTAAACCAGCTGAAGTTCAGAGCAGGAGGGTTTGAGTCACTGATGCAGTTCAGAGTCACTGAATCTCCCTCCACTATTACACCAGATCCACTCATCAACACTGAGACATTCTTTGGAGGATCTAACACAGGACCAAAATTTAATCTTTAAATCATCTCATTTAAACACAATCTCTGTTTTTTTTAAAAAGAACTAATTAAATCTGCACTCACACATGACATTGAGCTGAACAGCAGGAGAGATGTGAGTGTGTCCGTCTACAGCACAGCTAAATCTGCCTGAATCCTCTCTTCTGACTGACTGCAGCAGGAGTTCATTGTTTCTGTCTCTTCTCTCAGTTAATGGCTGTGAGTTTCTGTACCAGATGAATGTTGCTCTGTCAGTCAGAGCGCAGCTGCTTTTACATCTCAGATTGACTGAATCTCCCTCTGTCACTCTCTCAGGAGACTCCACCTGAAGATCTGAACACAACACACACATTATATCTAGTGCTGCTGTCATACACTGATTATTATTCAACATAATGCACAGAAGAAGAGATGAACCTCACCAAAGTCACCTGTGACAGTCACTCCTGATTTACCAATCCATTTTTCTTTATCAGTGATGAATCTGAAATAGTACATGTGTGAATCCTTCAGTGTCACATGACTCAGTCTGACGGTGCAGTTCTGCTGTTTATCTCCCAGATACTGAAGCCTCTGACTGTATTCAGGGTCCTCAGACAGATCTGGAAACTCTTCATCTTTCTTTTTATCTTTTGTTTTGCTCCAGAACACTTTCATGATCTTACATCCAGTAGGGTATGTATAAGTGCAGTTCATTATCACTGTTGAGTCCTTTAGTGCACAGATGTGTGAAGGACTGTAACTCACACTCCAATCATCACTAGAAACCCCTGAAACACAGAATTCATACTGATGAAAATGTTGTTTTATCAATTCCAATGGATCACAAAAACTTTAGACTACTTGTAAATAGTGACTCATTACAGGGAATATTATAAGTAAATCTTCTCAGAATCTTTTGAGTGATAAATGATCTAAGTGTGAATTTCTTTATCAGTTTTGATGGAGGATGTTGCAGAAATAAACAGAAGTGAAACCAGAGCAAATAAATCAGTCATGAACAACATGCTCTAAAATAATCAAAAACATGACAATTAAGTCTAAGAAAATGTCTATTTGCTGACAAGTCATTTGACACACAAACCTCTTCCTCAAGGGAGCCAAATTCTGTTCCTGGAGATCTAAATTCCTGCAAAGTTCAGATCCTTGCTTTGGCTCTCAACGAAGGCGGTCGCATTTTCTTACCCTCCTCTCCCTTATCTTCCCTGCTTTGCTCCTCTCGTCTCGTTACTGTCTTGTACTTTGAGAGACTCTCTCCGCGCTGCTCTCCAAACTAAGAAATTATGGAATTGATCAACTGGTCTCTCAGCGCAATTGACACCATCTTCTCGACGAGAAGCTTGGGTTCGGGGGAACCTGACTGCCCTGCCGGAACGTTTGCAGCTGGCTACACGATGGACGCGTGGGGGAAGTGGCGGGTCGTGTGTCTGGCGGCTCTTTCCGTGGAGGACGTAGAAGATATCTACCTATTCGGAACCATGATAACAGGTTTTCTGCTGTTTGGATTAGGCACTGCCCTGGTTTATCGAGGAATTAAGAAGACGGTGACAGCTGTCCAAAGCCCCACAAGGCTGCCCGTTATGATTGAAGCAGTGGGCAGAGCTGTCGGCACTCAGACTGTGACTATGAACCACAATATGGGTAACATCATGGAGAAGCTCACAGCTTTGCAAAGGCAAATGGATCGTTTCGGAGACCCAAACGGACCAGGAGCTGTGTAAATTGGAATGCGGCTACTCGTCCCCAGACCAAACAACCACAATCTTATCTGCTTTCGGCCCCACTCTATCAGCACTGGCCTTGGCCGAGGCCGCTGCTGGAACAACAACCCCCTCTGGAGAGAGCACTGCAAAGAGACGCTCTTGCGTTCCTTCCCCGACTCCACACTGACACCTGCTGATTGTTGACTCTGTCTGGGACCTGATCAAGGTTGTCTCCATGGCAACTGCTGTGTTTCGCTATGACATCCTGCGGACTGAGGCACCTAGATTGGGATGCCAGGCGTAGCGACTCTTCAGGCCTACACATACAGAAACTCTTACATAGATACAGATATGCAATCACCAACCCCCAGCCCCCATCCCACGCCTTCGACGCTTTTTACCACCAGTCTGACAGGCGGGTCTGTGACCAGCGCCGAAATGGCTGCAGGACCGGATGGCTGCTTGCCTGTGCTGGGTTACCTCCAACCCCCCTGTCCCCTCCCCTGTTGCAAGTCTTGTGTGTTCATGTTGTGTACTGATTATGTGCAAATGTGCTGAGGTGTTTTACTGTCCCCAAACTGTACTCCCTATTGGAACATAGTCTGGGGGTTGCCTTTTTTTTCTCCTCAACTCTCCTCATGTTATGCTGTATCTCTTAATAACTTCAGGTCGGTCCTAAATTGCATTTCGTTGCCTTGTACCAGTACTTGTGTAATGACAATAAAGTTGAATCAAAATCAAATCAAAATCAAATAAAAAAATCCAACCCTGATCACACACATCTGTCTACAACGATCACATGCTTCTGCAGATCTTCATTAGCTGGTTCAGTTGTGTTTGATCAGGGTTGAAGCTGAACTTTGCAGGAAGGTAGATTGCCAGGAACAGGATTGGCCACTCCTATCATATCTCCACAATGTCTTCTGAGAAAATGAACCAAAAAATCAGTTTGTCCAATCAAATGCTCCGATGAGTGAGAAAGTCCCTCCCCTAAACCACCGGACAATGACTAGCAAGTAGCAAATTAGCAATTCATCTCTAAGACTGTGATATAACTAAAAACTACTGGATATTTATAAAATATACAAGCCCATTGACATGCCTCACCCAAACTTCATGCTTCAAAAGGAAATACATCAACATACCACAGAAAACTTCATTAAACACTCATTATGTGGTCTTTGAAAAAAAAAAAAAAAAAAAAAAAAAAGTAATGTAACATTAACTCACCGTGAATCATGAGCAGAAATATCAGAGGAAGAGGAGCCATTCTGACCGACATCAGCATAACATATATCTATAATACAGCATTAAACATCACTTATATGCTCATAAACAGTGTATGTTCATCACCCTAAACAGCTCTTAGTGTTAGTAAGATCTTTGCACATCTGAAGATTATTAATGCACAACATCAATTTGTGTAAATGAACTGATCATTAGATGAACAGAAAATATTCCTCATGTCAGGAATCATGTGTTATATGAGCTTCATCTATAGAAATAATCATCAGTTTTCATTTAAATATGAGTGTGTTTGTCTTACCGTGTTGTTGCTCACCAGATCAACAGCAACCGAATGACTGTACTGTACTAACACAAACACTTTTAGCTTTACAGTGAAGGACTTTAAAGTGTGAGAAGTGTCAGTGGTTTACACTGTTTTTTACACACAGCTGCAGAATGCAGGGATGACGTATTTTGGTAGGCATTTTAGCACTTCCGGGTGCATCGTCCTGAAGTCAATGGGTTTTTGGTTAAATGCTTGATAAAAGGTCTGTGGTGAACACAAGCTCACGATATTTTCATGTTTTTTTTTTCTATGAAATGAAATACACATGCAATACACATGCAATACCCTCTTGTTATTTTTTACAATCTTTTACGTGTCTTGAAAAGAGTGATTGCTAACAAGTGGTTAAATGGGAGCACAGAGGTAGTCTGGGACATTAAACTGTCACGGTTCAGGGTGCATCATGGGCTTCCCCTGTTGTCTGTGTTTGTCCTGAAATGTTCTGCTGCTCATGACCGGGGCAATCAGCACTGACTTAGCAGTGCGGTGTGCAAATCACAAGCTGAGATTTGCTGATTGCCGCGATCAACACCCGTCACTTATATTCTCTGCTGTGTCTGAAGCTCTGAGACTGGCGAGAGCATCTTCCAAATCTGCAGTACTCATCCTGCTGGATCTGTCTGCTGCTTTTGACACAGTTAAACACCAGATCCTCATGTCAACCCTCATGAAGATGGGCATCTCAGGAAATGCACTCCAGTGGTTCAAGTCATACCTTTTCAGGGTATCTTGGAGGGGTGAGATGTCAAAGTCACAACATCTAGCTACTGGGGTGCCTCAGGGCTCAGTGCTTGGACCACTTCTCCTCTCCATCTACATGTCATCACTAGGATCTGTCATTCAGAAACATGGCTTTTCCTATCACTGTTATGCAGATGACACACAACTCTACCTCTCATTCCACCCAGATGATCTGACAGTAGCTGTTCGCATCTCAGCCTACCTGACAGACATTTCTTGCTGGATGAAGGACCATCACCTTCAACTCAACCTTGCTAAGACAAAAACTGCTTGTGGTCTCAGCCAACCCAACACTCCATCACAACTTCTCTATACAGCTAGGTTCGGACTGAGTTCCCACGGGACTTCAGCGCGAGACTACAGCTAGCCGTCTAAAACACTATTTAGGTGAGTTTAAACAATGGCTAAGTTGCTAAACGCATCTTGTTGTCATGTAAGGGCCCTGTTCATGTTGGACAGACATTTTAATTGCATTTTGTGTCTGTTAAGAGGCACAAAGACATTCTTTAGGTTTATGCCCCCATAACTGCCGTTTTAGCTGAATGGGAGCTCTGGGCATTAACTGTAACAGCTCCGCGTTGCAAGCACCGATCCAGTTCGTTTTTTTTTTCTATAGACACTACTCACAAAGGTAAAACGATCAAGATTAACTTAAAAATTCACCGGAGTTCTCCTTTAATGAACCGTTATGTTTGTATTAACTTAGAATGGGTCATTTATATCTACATAACCACGGCCACCCCTTTCTATGAAGGTCGACATATTGTGACGTCATGTTTCTACCGTAGCCGACAGCGAACAAACAGCGTGTTTTGTCACTAACTCGATTGACAAACAGCAGAAAAAGACGCAGCAGCAGAGTTTCGTGAAAATGAATGTGACTGACCACAGTTATTTTATCGGACAAGAGCCGAAGGAGGGTAAATCTGACTCGAAGAAGAGAAAATATGACGAATCAAGAAAAATAAGGGAGAAAAAGAAGCAAAAATTCTAGTTACCTCAGGTACCTTCTAGTTACCTCAGGTACATAGGCAGGTTGTCCCTGACTCTGCACGTGGAAAAAACCATGCTGTCTGAACAACGCCACGGACATCGTGACGTTAGCTATTTACCCTTACCAAGCTGCTTTGATGCTCTTATCCATAATTAGCTCTTATCTTTTACTAACTAGCATGGAAAAAAAGCTATGCTAAACTCATTGAATAAAAGACAAACACAGTGATGAACAAGTAAAAATAACAATCGCAATAACATGTGGTTTAACTGAACAATTAAGTAAATATAATTTAATATAATATAAAGAAACCTCATGGCTTGACTTGATACTCTCTGCAGAGTCCGACGACGACATCTTTTTATCATAAGTCGGCCACCATAGCTTCTCATTCGAGTTTGAAAAGACAGGGAGCGGGCGTCAGTGAATGGCTGTTTGCAATTCGCAAAGATCACCACTAGATGCCGCTAAAAATCACACACTGCACCTTTAAGTATGAGTGTGTTTGTCTTACCGTGTTGTAGCTCATCAGGTCAATAGCAACCAAATGACTGCTTGCTATAACAGTATTTTTAGACTGATGGACTTTGTGTGGTTAACACCTTTTTTTTTTTTTTTTTAACACACAGTGGCATACATCTCTTTGTCTTTCCTTTCCCCTTAAAAGAACAACATCACTGAGATGAAACTCTCTAAAGTAAAATAATTTTCTTTTCAAGTTTATATCGTTTTTTTTATAGTAGGCTATGTATTTTTCTGTTCACCCTCATCATTGTCACCATTATGTTCTGTTTAGTTCATGGACTTGTAGTTTGCATTTCTTCAGTTCCTGTTTTCCTTGTGTTATCCGTTACTATGGTCATCGCCATTATGAGTTCATCTAGATCAGCTGAGTACCCTTCATTATCTCGTTTGTGCTTGTACCGTTCCTTCACACCTCGTCCGATCACCATTATATTTAGTTGTGTTTGCCATTGCCTGTCTGAGGTATTGAGATTAAGGATTCATTACTTTGAATATAGCCTACATTGACAAAACATACTATATTTAACATATTAGCAAAAATTGGCAAACAAAAGCTTATTTGAGGTGGCAGATATTTTACAGTAAAAATGTGTAATCTATCCAAAACTAATCAACGAAATGTTGTCTTTCATTTGTCTGTAACATCGGTCTTTCGTTTTTATTATAAGGAATATAAATGTTAATTTGCAGTTTAATACGTTGCTTATACAAATACATTTAATTTCAACATATTTCAGTCGATTTTTACTCAGTATAGCAAAATAGTTTGCTAAAAGCAGATCATTTATTCACACACAGAAATGCAATTCAAATTTAAACCGTCTTTTTGCGAGTTGTGGTAAACAGCGCATCTCTGACGTTCATTCATTCACACAGAAACGCGATTTACTTGAGAATGAAAAAAAACTTACTACAGTATTCCATCCATTGCTCCTCGAAATACCAGCACTTCTGAGGTACACTTTCCATTATTATTATTCCTCACAGCGCTGCGAGACAGTGTAAACAAGTACAATGATCTGAATAAACTTGACGTGTTTTCTCGAACTGATATGTGGGCGTTCACAGTTTGTATGGGATCGTCTCAAGTATGGCGTCAAATGGTGGACAAAACAGCGCAAGCGCATAAACACAGCGCGCAAGTGAATTACAACAGTGTGAGCAACGTGACAAAGCTCGCACGTAAAATGTAAACATGCAGAACTCTCAACTCACAAACTGGAGGACAAAAAATATGATTGTGCGCACAAATTAACAAGTCGCAAGCAGAAATAACAGCCGCGGGTCCTGACAGGTTCTACACGCTCGAGTTCTTTTCTACACGCGCGCGCAGATTTGAACACACGCTCGAGTTCTTTTCTACACGCGCGCAGCTGAAATCTTTACGCACACGAGTCAGTTTTAACACTTTAAGGGGCGGGGCTCAGACCTTCCTGTTAACAAATGCCCAGAGCCATAGAGAGAGAGAGTTGCGACACTCCCATAGACCTCCGTTGTAAATAATGGCGGCGCTTTTAACCGCCTACTTCCGGGATATGAAGATCGGAATAGTTCCAAACACTGTCATTTGGGCGTTGGACACCATTCACTTACATTGCTGCGCGTCGAGTTGTTCCAGAGTTAAGTTGCTGAAATATCGACCTCTTTTGAATTGTCAACTGTCTATATTGTATCAGAGGCCCTTTGCGATGCTTATACTGGTCTTCATTTGTACATGCACAGCGTAATTATTTATATTTTATGTTGGTTGTTTCAACCAATTTTCAAGCACTGCCTGCTAGCTAACGTTAGTTAGCTAGCGCGACTTCGTCAGCTAAGAGTTCGGTAATGAATCGCTACCACCTTTATAGCAACTTTTATTTAATTTAATTTTTTGGGATATACTAACTTTTCATTATGTTATTATTGTCTTGAGTGAAGCGGCTTGTGAGAACAATGCTGGACCTTTAGGATTGTTATGGCCATCACCAGTCCTGTCTGTTTCATGGATCACCTGCCCCTGGTTTTTGTTTTTCTTGTTCACACACACAAGCACACATTTTTGTTGTCTGTCATTGTTTAATAAAAAATATTTTATTTGAAAACCTTCATTTGTATCAGCCATGCTTAAATTCGTTTTTAATCTGTTATAGTTTTGATAATGTGTATGGCCTTAATCTTAAAATAATATTCTTAGTCTTAACATGATCATGTTTCACGTTGTGGTCCTGGGGATGGCCACTTTCAACAGAAGAAGTGAGCTATAGCTTCTAAGCGAATTCTGAACGGACCGCCACGGCAGACCTCTTTGCGTGATCACGAAGGTAGGCTAATGGCTGAATCAAAATTTATAAGCAAAATCACGGGAATCAATAGCCTAATACAGCCCAGTTGTGCTAAAATAAATATCATGAGACGTCCATCATCAGATGAATGATATGGAAAAGTTAAGTTAGAGCCGCTAAAGCCAGTGCTACTACCCATGCGAACATGAACACTAAGCTTTTCCCTCCAAAAATATAGCCTAAAACTTATCTCCAAATGCAAAACTGACATTAACAAAATGCAATAATGCAATAACAGCTGAAAAAGTACTTGGGTGTGTGTTTTATTTTATATTTACCGTTCAATAATGCAATCGCTGCTGTCTGTCCCATAGAAGAACACGACAGCCAGCGTACGTTTTGGAACTATTGGGGCTTACATGAACCACGTGACAGCCATAGCGGCGACATCAAAGAGTGTCGCAACTCTCTCTCTCTATGGCTCTGCAAATGCCATATCGCAGCTTCTCTGAAAATCTTTTGATTGGTTGCTATGCCGTGAATGATGTCCTCCTGTTGCGATTGGCTGTTGTTGGCTCTCTCCGAACGAAGACACTCAAAACAGAAAGCGGAAACTCTCTAAAATGTATTCTGACATTGATCCTATATGTGACTGTTGTCGTCATGCTCCTGCAACCCTGGCACATATGTTTTGGTTCTGCCCAACCCTACATGGATATTGGACTGATATATATTTGAGACAATGTCAGAGGTAGGGGAGACCGGGGACAGTTGCAACATGTCATTTTTCTCCAATCAGAAACAAGCTAGAGTGATGACACTCATACTGTACATGCACAGTTAGACCCTCCACCCACCAAGAAGACAGTAGACATATTCAACATCTGCTGCTGCATTTATTGAACAAAACTTGTTTTGGAGGTATGAAAGTAAATTTTTTCATGAGATATATTTTTGTCATACTGTCCTGAAATTTTGTATGAATTAATCAAAACTTACTTCGTTTGAATTATTGTTTTTTTGACTTCTAAGTGACATGGTTAGCATGTGTCAAAGTCAGTGTGTCTAGCAGGAGTATGATGTTCTGTCATGGCTGATAGGGTCGGGGACGGTTGCAACATGTTATAAATTGCATGTTTAATAAAAGTTTGTTGCATTGCAAATTGTTAAATTCTTCCTGTCTGACACTGAAATATGGAGAGATTGAACAGCATCTGTAACACCTGCACACTGAATCTATGTAGGCCTATGTTCTACACATGAACAAACAAAACTCAATAACTGTTATTTGATAAATATGACTAAATAAATAAATAATAGGCTACAATAATATTATTGAAATAAATAATACTATAATATTATAGTAGGCCTAAAACAGTTAATATTTTCAGAATTTTTTGCTCATTGAGACAAAAAGCTTAAGTTAATTAATGAAATTTAAGGTATTTTTAACATGTTGCAACCACGGTACAAGGCAGATTTTGTGGCCTTTGTGACCCTCCTGGCCAGACATCAGATTTTACTGCATTGGAAATCATCTGTCTCGCCTACTCACTCTTTGTGGATTAAAGACGTTTTTCACTGTATTAAACTGGAGAAAATCAGATACTCACTGAAGGGCTCTCTCAAGAACTTTTACAAAATGTGGGGTTCTCTCCTTGCATTATGGAAACATACACTCCCTGCATACTGGAAAATAGTTAATTGTACTTTCTTCTAGTGTGTTAGTGCTCCTGTACTAATACTTATAATTGATTGTGTTGTTTAACAATTTACACTTTTTCTCTACATATGTTAAATTGTTCAACTGTGTTCTGGAATGGTTGGAATTTTGTAATATGTGGAGAAATTTATAAATAAAGTGAGAAAAAAAAAAACAGAAAGCGGGATGACAGACCTTAAGAAGTTTTTTATGTTTTCTTTCAAAGTTATACACATGTGTTTATATGTTAAATGTATCGTTTAGGTAGAATTAACACAAAATTGTTCATTTACAAATGCTTGATTTTTTTATGTGTTTTTTGTTTTTGACACAAGGATCTCTTTTGACCTGATTCGAAGTTTGTAAGCGATTTAAATATTTAGGACATTTTTACATAATTGACTTGTGTAACTTATATAGGTAAGGTAACACAGACAACTCTTGATGTTATAAACTAAAAATAGCTAGACACATTTTTTTTTTTCGTGTAAGTAATTAATAAATGTATTAAATATATTAACATTTTCCTTTATGTCAGTTGTTTTCTCACAACATGCTACTTCTTGCTTAATAGCGATATAAGAGTCACATGACCTCAGCATTTGCAGGAACCAAATTTTCAATAATTTTATCAGAAATGTGGCCCACTCACAGCTCCTTCCCTTATAGTCCAGTCATTTTATGAAAAAAGGTTGAACAAATTGCAACTGAAGCAAACTCAACTGATTTTGTATCCTCAATATGTCCTGAGTAAGGGAAAAAAGCCCAGAAGAATCCTCTTAGGGGAAAGTTTCGAAAAAGACCCAAATATAGCCTATTCATACGCCTATTACTTCTTTTTCTTACGTGAATAGGGTAAAAAATTTTACCTTTAGATATCACCATGAAAATTATTGTTGAGTTGATTACTTGCATCAAGACAAACAAAAAATGTATTACAAGTTTTTGAAATTGTTTGTTACCATGGACAAACAGTGCATTAATTATGTATGTGCTAATTTTCATAAATACCAAAACAGAACTAAACATTGGGTATAGCTATAGTATGCGTTCGATACTATAGATCATACATTACTCTTAGATCGACTACAAAATTATACTGGTGTTCAAGGACAAGCACTAAGCTGGTTCAAATCATACCTATCTGACCGCTACCATTTTGTCTATTTAAATGGAGAAAAATCGATCATAACTCCAGTAAACTATGGAGTGCCGCAGGGATCTGTATTAGGCCCTCTGTTATTTTCAATATATATGATGCCACTTGGAAATATTATAAGGAAACATGGAATTAGTTTCCATTGTTATGCTGATGACACTCAAATATATATTTCATCACGGCCGGATGAAAACGCTAAATTTTCCAAATTGACAGAGTGTGTTAAAGATATAAAAGATTGGATGACGCGTAATTTTCTTTTATTAAATCCAGACAAGACAGAGGTAATACTTATCGGTTCAAAAAACCACCCACAAAACCTCGCACAATACAACTTTAACATCATAGGATGTCCTGTTACTTTATCCTCTACAGTAAAAGACCTGGGTGTTATACTCGATTGCAACCTGTCTTTTGAAAATCATATTTCATATGTTACAAAAACAGCATTTTTCCACCTTAGAAACATTGCTAAGCTACGTAATATGCTATCAGTTTCTGATGCAGAAAAGTTAGTTCATGCATTCATGACCTCGAGACTGGATTACTGTAATGCTTTACTAGCTGGTTGTCCTGCATCCTCAATAAACAAGCTACAGTTAGTCCAAAATGCCGCCGCTAGAGTTCTTACTAGATCAAGAAAATATGATCATATAACACCGATTTTATCATCACTGCATTGGTTACCTATAAAGTTCCGTATTAATTACAAGGTATTGCTACTGACCTATAAAGCCCTAAACGGCTTAGCTCCAGTCTATTTAACGGATCTTTTATCACCCTATAATCCATCGCGCTCTTTAAGATCACTAAATTCAAGGCTTTTGGTCATACCTAGGATATCCAGAACCACCAAAGGAGGGAGAGCATTCTCACATTTGGCTCCAAAACTCTGGAATAGTCTTCCTGATACTGTTCGTTGCTCAGACTCGCTCTCCCAGTTTAAAACTAGATTAAAGTCGCATCTCTTCAGCCAGGCATTCATATAATCCTACAGTTCAAACTACAATCCGGCCTCTAGCTCATAAATGCCAGAGGAGAACTGGCCCCCGACTGAGCCTGGGTTCTCCCAAGGTTTTTTTTTTTTTTTTTTCTCCATTAGGTCACCTGATGGAGTTTTAGGACACCATTAGGTCACTTGATGAAGTTTTTCGGTTCCTTGCCACTGTTGCCTTTGGCTTGCTCAGTTGGGGATATTTTGGGGATATTTAATTTTATTTTATCAATCAATAAATTCCTCTTGAAACAAACTTTGTTGTATTATTTTAATTTAATACTGTGAAGCTGCTTTGATACAATCTGTATTGTGAAAAGCGCTATACAAATAAACTTGACTTGACTTGACTTGACTATAGCTAGGCGAAAATATCTTGAATCTTGTTGACATATAACAGTAAAATACTTAATGTTAAATATGGAACTCATTTAGGCTACCCATGAGCATTAATACATAGACGCAGGAAGAAGTACTTTAGAAACCAGCCTTTATTAATTTTTAAGAGATTGGGTTTGAGGCTGGGTCAGTGGGACGAGTGTGTATGGGATGAGTGTCTTCGTTCGGAGAGAGCCAACAACAGCCAATCGCAACAGGAGGACATCATTCACGGCATAGCAACCAATCAAAAGATTTTCAGAGAAGCTGCGATATGGCATTTGTCAGAGCCATAGAGAGAGAGAGTTGCGACACTCCCATAGACCTCCGTTGTAAATAATGGCGGCGCTTTTAACCGCCTACTTCCGGGATATGAAGATCGGAATAGTTCCAAACACTGTCATGTGGGCGTTGGACACCATTCACTTACATTGCTGCGCGTCGAGTTGTTCCAGAGTTAAGTTGCCGAAATATCGACCTCTTTTGAATTGTCAACTGTCTATATTGTATCAGAGGCCCTTTGCGATGCTTATACTGGTCTTCATTTGTACATGCACAGCGTAATTATTTATATTTTATGTTGGTTGTTTCAACCAATTTTCAAGCACTGCCTGCTAGCTAACGTTAGTTAGCTAGCGCGACTTCGTCAGCTAAGAGTTCGGTAATGAATCGCTACCACCTTTATAGCAACTTTTATTTAATTTAATTTTTTGGGATATACTAACTTTTCATTATGTTATTATTGTCTTGAGTGAAGCGGCTTGTGAGAACAATGCTGGACCTTTAGGGTTGTTATGGCCATCACCAGTCCTGTCTGTTTCATGGATCACCTGCCCCTGGTTTTTGTTTTTCTTGTTCACACACACAAGCACACATTTTTGTTGTCTGTCATTGTTTAATAAAAAATATTTTATTTGAAAACCTTCATTTGTATCAGCCATGCTTAAATTCGTTTTTAATATGTTATAGTTTTGATAATGTGTATGGCCTTAATCTTAAAATAATATTCTTAGTCTTAACATGATCATGTTTCACGTTGTGGTCCTGGGGGTGGCCACTTTCATCAGAAGAAGTGAGCTAGCTTCTAAGCGAATTCTGAACGGACCGCCACGGCAGACCTCTTTGCGTGATCACGAAGGTAGGCTAATCACGGGAATCAATAGCCTAATACAGCCCAGTTGTGCTAAAATAAATATCATGAGACGTCCATCATCAGATGAATGATATGGAAAAGTTAAGTTAGAGCCGCTAAAGCCAGTGCTACTACCCATGCGAACATGAACACTAAGCTTTTCCCTCCAAAAATAAAGCTTAAAACTTATCTCCAAATGCAAAACTGACATTAACAAAATGCAATAATGCAATAACAGCTGAAAAAGTACTTGGGTGTGTGTTTTATTTTATATTTACCGTTCAATAATGCAATCGCTGCTGTCTGTCCCATAGAAGAACATGACAGCCAGCGTACGTTTTGGAACTATTGGGGCTTACATGAACCACGTGACAGCCATAGCGGCGACATCAAAGAGTGTCGCAACTCTCTCTCTCTATGGCTCTGGCATTTGTTAACAGGAAGGTCTCTGAGCCCCGCCCCTTAAAGTGTTAAAACTGACTCGTGTGCGTAAAGATTTCAGCTGCGCGCGTGTAGAAAAGAACTCGGGCGTGTGTTCAAATCTGCGCGCGCGTGTAGAAAAGAACTCGAGCGTGTGTTCAAATCTGCGCGCGCGCGTGTAGAAAAAAACTCGAGCGTGTGTTCAAATCTGCGCGCGTGTAGAAAAGAACTCGAGCGTGTAGAACCTGTCAGGACTCGCGGCTGTTATTTCTGCTTGCGACTTGTTAATTTGTGCGCACAATCATATTTTTTGTCCTCCAGTTTGTGAGTTGAGAGTTCTGCATGTTTACATTTTACGTGCGAGCTTTGTCGCTCACACTGTTGTAATTCACTTGCGCGCTGTGTTTATGCGCTTGCGCTGTTTTGTCCACCATTTGACGCCATACTCAAGCCTGGTTTATACTTGACGCGTCCGCACGAGCGCGCGGAAAAAATGACGTCATCGCGGTGTGGGCGGTAGCGCGCGTTGGGTGCGCAAGAGCCCATTTCGCCTGGCGGTGTGCACGGCAGATTTTGTAACAACGCGCACTATGGCGGGTAGATCATGCCTTTTCTAAGTCTACCCTGAAGAAGGCGAAGGAGCAGTCTACCCTTCCGTCGCCGTCAGTCCGTGTCTATTTTTGAATGGGATTGATAGAGACGTCAGACAGACCGGCGGCGACGTCACGGCGGCGTGTGACACAGTAGTAACGTATACCTTACGGCGACATGGCGACGGCGTACGTGAGAAATGTATAAAAAATCATAACGTCTGAACCAGGCACGTCGCCTAATAAGACGCCTGATACACACGTCGTCCCTCAGTACGTCGCCTAATAAGACGCCTGATACACACGTCGTCCCAATATAATGTTATTTTTCCCATGTTGATAACGAAAAGTGAATAGCATGAGTAAGATTGGATTTGCAATAGGCTATAGCCTATCGGGAGACATGATTTTTGTTTTGTTTTGTAGGAAGCTTTTCTTTAAAGTGAATTTTTGTTTAATATTAAAGCCTATCTTAATTTTAAATTTGTCATCAAAAAAGAAGCGAATATTCCATAAACAGGCTCTAACTTGTTGGTCTTTCTACAGCAGTGTTTTTAAATAAATGGTCTATCTTTTCTAGACAGAAAAGTTAACAACAAAGTAATAAAAAATATTTTATTTGCAAAATCTATCCCTGCCTCCAGATACAAATGGTCCCCCTTGTATGAAAATATTAATTGGAGTAGAGCATGGAGTAACCCACATACATTTTGAATTACAAACAAAGTAAAAGAAATATCATTTAAAATTATTTACCATTATTACCCCTGTAACAAGATTATCTAAAAATGTATACCGTAGACGAAAAATGCAGCTTTTGCTTTATGGAAACGGAAACGTTAGACCATTTATTCTATAATTGCTCACATAGCTCTTTCTCTGTGGAATGATATAGCCAATGTTTCATTAATGGACAACATGGCTCAAACATACACTGTTAGACCTTACCGGGTTTTTTTACAGTAAAATACTGGCAACACTGTTGCCAGTAAAATACTGTTAATTGTACAGTTCTTTACTGTAATCTAGTTTGTTTCTGTAAAAATGCACTAAATTCTAATTCAAGTTAACTAATTACACTTGCAGAAACCGACTGCCTTAAATTGACCAACTGTCATTTAAATGTATTAACTAAAATTTATAATGCATTAATAATGTGAGCAAAGTATTACTATGAACTTCTTTCATTTGAGACCAATAAAAAACTATTGAACATAAAGAGATTTCCACTGGACCAGCAACTACACAGTCACCGCCTGTTAAATAAAGCAACATGCAGCAAATCATCAATGTTTGTAGATCTTCTGCTGGACTGAAGCACAGGCTCTACTCTTCTGCACAATGGTGACCCAAAAAACAAGATTTTACAGTAAACTACTGGCAACAGTGTTGCCAGTATAAAACAGTTTTATAACTTACAGTTTATTACTGTTAAAATACATTTTGTGGGTGTGTCTTTTTATCTTACACTGTTAACCCTTTACACCCCACAGGAAAATCCACACTACAAAGAGTAAAAGTAACATTGAGACAGTGTTGCAGTGAGATAATTAAGAGAATATGTAAGTGATTGTTGAGCATTAGTGATGAACACCTGATGTTAGAACAGAAAATAGAGAAACACAAGAACTACAACTGACTTCCAGCCATTACACATTATTATACTTATTATTAACCAGTATGACTTTATTTCTGTCATACATCTACAGAAGTTGTTATTAAGATGTTTAATTGAAAATGTTTGTTTGAAGTTACCATTATAGAGATCAGTGCTTGCTTTAGTAGGGATGCTGATGCTAAAACATTACTTTTTCTTTTGCTACTGTGCTACTGTGTTTTTGCAAGTCACACTTGTGCGCACACAGTTTATGAATGATTGCGGTTGTAATGCTTATGGTGACAAAATCATCATATTGCCTGTTCATTCACTAAGGAATTAATTCTTGTTCATTCAGAGTTTTATCCTCGATCAAAAGTGTTACATTAGCTCTACTGTGAAACTACAGCAATAAATTGCTATGACTAATTTTTTTTTAACACATCATGCATAAACCAAAAATAAAGCTACACTATGTTTTAGAAACACAGAGATATCACAATTTAGCACATTAATCTCAACAATGGTGGCAATATTATTTATTTTTTTTATTCATGCAGCAGTGCATGCTGGGAGTTTTATATTATCCTGGATCCCAGCATGCATTGCGACATGAAACTTTTCACCATTGTTGAGATTCATGTGCTGATTGTTGATGTCTGTGTGTGTCTGAGCCAAGCAGGAGAAAAATAAAATTGAATGCACTATATGATTGTTATTTTACAGAAGACATGATTACAGAAATTTTGATTTCATTTTGTAGATACACAGATTTATGCTAAATATGACATATCCATAATTTCAATGAATATATACAGGAAAAATCTGAAAATCAGATAATCCAAGATGACTGTGACATCATCACAAAAGAAAAAAAAAACACATGATCATCTTCCTCTTGACTTTTTCTTGCCATAACAAATGTGTTTTATAAACTCACTATTACAGCAGTCAGAGAGAGATGAAAAGTAAGAAGTCAAGAGACAAGACCAACTAAAGCAAATACTGATCTCCATTGTGGTGACAACAAACTTTATTATAAACTAAATCTTTGTTAATTCTCAACAAGAACTTTTGTACATGTATGAAAGAAATAATCGTAAACTGGTTTGTAAACTGGTTTCACACTCAGTGTTGCTGGAAGTCAGTTGTAGTTTTTGTGTTTCTCTTTTTTCTGTTCTTGTTTCTCTGTCCTTCAGTGATTCTGCTTATCAGGTGTTCATCAGTGTCTCAATTCACTCACTTCTTTTCATTCACTCTGTCAAGGGGACTATATTAGTGAACTAATTAAGGGAATAGTGAATGAGGGTATAGGGTGTGATTGGGAAAACAGCCTCTGAGTGTCGGTTTTGAGCGCTGTTCATTTACAGTATAAACCTGTAGGCTATTTTTGTTTTCTACGGTATATTACTGTTTTAATGGAAAATGGTATGATACTGTCTGAATTACGCCTTTTTTTACAGCAAGGGCTAACAGTGTAGCCTACATTTATCTAATTTTGATATCTTCTTTTAATTTTCTGACTCAAATTTCTCTGTACAATATATAGTCAACTTAATAATTTTGCTTGGAAAATTCTTTATTCATAAATCGAAGTTTATGAAAAACTACGGTGACGCATTGCTGCCACACATATCATTTTTTCCACTCAAGTGTGTAGTCATGTAGGCTACAAAATATGCCTTTATCCACATAAAATTGATAGCCAATCATGTCTTTATCATACGTTCAAAAAGCTGAAGAAATAACAGCCCCCAACGGACATTCATGTTAAATGATCAAATTCTGTACACACCTTATTAATAGCAGATGAGCCCAGAATACGAACATTGTGTTTAATTGCATATTAGGCTAAGCATTTTCCTCCCATAGAAAACCCTTATAATAAAGAAAAAGCTTAATGTGGCTTAATAGGCTACTTCAGTGATAAAGATCAAATGCTATAGCCTACCCAGACAGCAACATAGTGTCGGCCCAAATCCGGCCCACATCTGGTACGCGTTGAATCCACATGTACCAGATGTGGCCCGGATCAGGGCCAACACTGTGTTGCTGTCTGGGTACACACCTTATTAATAAACCATACTATCCTACAGAAAAGCAGATGAGCCCAGAATATGAACGCAATGCATTTAATTATGCGTTAAGCGTTTTCCGATAGAAACCCTTATTATAAAGAAAATAAAGGTGGCTCTTAACGTGTCTTTCTATGGGAGGATGGCATTGCGGTGCACAGCAAATCATTTAAATGGTATTCAATGCAAAACAAAAATGAAAAATAAAAGTAGCCAATAAAATAAACAAATTATTGTGGCATTAATTAGCCCACAAACAATATTTATTTTAAAGACTAAACGAATTTGTTTAAAGAAAAACACCAGCGTTGGGCGTTTATCTGTATAGGCTAAGTGTTTCAGTCGTCGATCCTTTTCAAACTGGCGCAATAAAATAAAACAGAATTTGATTTGTTAAACATGAAGAAGACTTATCAGTCTGGCATGGCCGCTCGCTCTAACGTTAACCTAGATAAATGTTCGCTATTATTAAGCGCATATCGTGTTTGTGCGGAGTGTGGAGCGCGGAGTGTGGAGCGCGCACTGCATGACATGGACGCGCCGGTGCCATCACTCGCATTTTCCTATCAACAGTGGAAACAACTTAAATACTCCATCATTTCTGGTCATACAGAAAAGAATAATACATCAGTCGCAACTACTTTTATTTGTGTAAACTCTCAACAACAAGAAAACGTTGTGCTTTTGTAAAATAAAATAAAACGAACAGGGCGCGCTTTCATGATCTCTGTGAATTCGAGCGCGTCTCAAAAATGAACCGAAAAACAGTGTATAGACAAGCCTCACAGACATGAGAAATCTAACTATCTATATAACGTTTATAAAAATAAAAAAAATGTTATCCACCAACGAAAAAAAATCCAATCGAAAGCAAATAGCCTACGGTATACCATCTGATTATGTGATCCTGTCCGTATGAAAGGCGCATCTCTAGAGGCTAAATTACAGCGGGATGTAGATATGTTTGCAGGCAGCCTACACTGATTTAGAAAAGACTAGTTCATTAATAAACAATTAAAATGCTTCATTATTTTTTTCAGACACATTTATTATATCATTAGCCTACTTTTGCCGGTGCTTTGCGGCAAGTTTTATGCGCTTGAGCGCGGAATAGCCATACACCCAGGATTGAATTTAAACGTGAGATTAGTCCTAATTGCTTAAATAAATTACTACTAGTTTAGAAAAATCCTTCAGTCTATGGCAACTCTAATCAATAGCCTACATTTAATATTTGACATTATTTAATGAGTAATTAGTATCCAGCTCTTTACATTAAATTAGTTGAGTTAGCATAATGAACAAATAAAATAATAAAATAAAGTTTAAATTATACTACCGGTAACCATATATTTCTATATAGCATTGATTATTCCACCACACAAAGGACTGTTTATAAGGTGATAATCCGTTATACATGTGAAGATTGTAGCCTATATGGCTGTATCTTGAAGATTTTTGTATTGTATCTTCTGTTATAAAGATGAAGATTGACATTTCGTTAATTAAACAAAATAAGAACACAATGTTGTAAAAAATAAACAACTTAGGCTACGTTCTGTTAGATGTGTTTTGACTACTTTTTGTTTAATTATATCTCTAGGTAATGAAGATATAGCCTATTAACAAAAATAAATCTTAGGCTATATATAATATATAATATAAAAAAAAAAACTTATAGGCCTATATAAAATATATTTTAAAAAAGGGCCTCATTGATTAATTTTGCCTGATTGGGGGCTGTTACTATTTGCTTAAGCTTTTTGAACGTAGAAGTGTGATAAAGGCGCTATAGGCTGTCAATTTTATGTGGATAAAGGCATATTTTGTACATGACTACACATGTCCTTATAAAGGCAAAAAAAAGATGTCGTTTTTAACGACATCTCGTTATTACGAGAAAAATATGTCGTTTTAACGACATAAGATCACGTTATTACGACAAAAGATGACGTTAAAACGACACAAGATCTCGTTATTACAACATAATTGAGGGGGAAAAAATAATATGTATGTGGCAGCAGCTATGCGTCACCGTAGTACTGCTCTTGATAAAGTGTAACAATTATCGTCAGCCCTCTTGCGCCCTCTGTTGGCATTTGTACATAATATACATATGTTCATTGTTTATATATTTCTTCATGTATTTTAATAGTGTTGTTAAATAAAATAAAATAATTAATTACTTTTAATACCCTACTTTATTTGAACCAATTATATTGCCTCATTTGTAATATGTATTTAAGTCATAAAGGCTATTGTTCACTTCAGAACTATCTTTATGACCAAAAAATATATAAATAAAATAGTCGACACTGACAGCCCTAGTTTTGAACATTTGAACATGAACCTACATTGTTTTGCATTTTGTGACTAAAAGACTATTTCCCTGTCTTATATTTTTTCATTGTTGATTTCTTGAAAATAATAGGCTATTAAAATACTTTCTTGTCACCTTCTCCTGTAAACAATATCGTGAATAGTTTCATATTGTGTATTCGCCCATTATGGTCAACTGTGTAAATTAAAATTATTACCACCTTCAAAAGTAAAAACTCAGAATGACACATTCCAGAATATTATGTTTATAGATTACAATTAATGAATTTATCTGTTCAACTTTAAAGTTGTTGTTAATAATTGTGCAAAAAGTTGTGACTTTGATGGTGTATAATTTGCATAGTCCTCATATCCAGTAGAAAGTGAGTGAATTATTTAAAAAAAAAAAATACTATGTTTGTAAACCATTCAGAGATGACATTAATGACATACACAACTTTGTATACAATACAAAATTTGTATCAGTGATATTTTCAATGTCATCAGAATACAAGAAAAGAATGATTGATTAGAAAGATAACAAAGGAAAGATAAGAAAAGCTAGGGGGAAAAATAGATATTATTTTATTGTGATGCGACGTTGGAGTCACACGTTGGTGTCACGCGTCTGTGGTGCGGCGTGCTGTGGTGCGATGTTGGAGTCACGCGTTGGTGTCACGCGTCTGTGGTGCGGCGTACCCCTTCTGTCACGTAAAAGTACACGACTGTCGACTTCGGTAAGTTATCCGTGGCACTATCCACTCCTCATACGCGCGCGGCGTCGCATCCGAAGATAAACGACTTCGAGCCGAATCTGGCCGAGCTCGAACTTCTCACCACACCGGCACCCAGTTTGCACGTCTAAATTAGTTGCTTACATTTAAAAAATGAGCATTCAATAGCATAAAAAGTATTTTTAATGAACATAAAGGTCCATGTTTAATAAAAATGTTCACGAAAACTTAATGAAATGTTTAGTGAAATTAGAAAATATGTTAGAGATTGTTAATTTAGTTATATTGTATACACATTCTCATATCCATATATTTTGTTTTATTGTCACGAGTAATAATCTCAGGGTTTACTGGGTTTTACACGATTCTTTTTGTAGTGTGGTATTGGTGGTGGTGTACTAAAATAAACATTGTCACGTGTGTAGCTTTCTTCTTCTCACCGCTGATTCCTGATGGTTTAGAGGACAATTACTCGAGTCGCCCCCTATCGTTTCACAGAATAGTACAACGGCGAGCACGTCAAGTATAAACGCCTCGTCCGTTTGCGGAGGTGCACGCGCAGTCTGTGGAGACTCGCACTGCGGAGCCAGGCGAAAGTATAACAAAGGCTTCAGTCATTTGCGTTTGAATAGCGCGCGCTCTCCGTGGGCGGGGCAGATTAAAACGTAATGAGCTGAGATGAGAACGACTGACATCTCTCTCTTTTCATAAAGATTACATAAACAGAGAATATTTTTTTTTAAATAAAAATTACTTCTTTTAAAAGAAGAGAATTCAAGCTTCATGCCTGTGTGTCTGTATGCCTGTTTGACTGAGTATTCGCTGAGTTATGGTTCATTTTCGGACGCGTTTCAGAATGGACTTCACTGACAGAGAGGAGGCAGAACTCGCATCATGTTTATTTTTCTTTATTTGGCGAAAAGCACAACACTTTGTTTTTATTGTGAGTATACACAAAAATAATACACACTTAACAGGATCGATTGATGTATAACACAAGCATATAAGATAAAAAGTAAAAAAAAAAAAGGAAACTGATAAGGAAAAAAACAAGCCTATCACGCCTCAGGGGGTTAATTCCCAACAGTTTGCTTGTCATTGTTACTACTTTTCTAAGTGATTTCTTATACCAGCAACTCAAACAGAATGTCATAACGCTTTCAATAAAGGCCCCATAAAACATCACAAGTACTCTGCTATGGACAGTAAAAGATAGTAATTTAAGAAATACAACCTCTGTTGTGTCTTCTTACTTACATAATCAGTCCACACATCCCATTGAGTTTATGATCCAAAACTATGTCAAAGTATTTATAATTTGTTACTAATTGAATTTGTTCCCCTTTAATGCAGGATATAACCCATCCTGCACTCTCACTCTAAAATCAATAACCATACCCGTAGTTTTGGAGGCATTTAAGAGGAGATTTGATTTCTCACACCAGTTTAAAAAGAAGTCCAAAACAGGCCCATGCTCTTCCTCCCCATCACATAGAAGGCTCACTAAAGCAGTATCATCTGCATAATTCAAAATAAATCTATTTTTCAAAGAACTAGAACAGGAATTAGTATATAAAATAAATAATAATGGAGATAAGACATCCTTGAGGTGATTTTATCTGAAAGAGACCCTCCTAACTTAACATGTGAGATCCTAAAGCTAAGGACATCAATCACTCATGTAAGCAACCTACAGTCTAATGAAAATTATTTTGCCAGGGTTTCTGCTAACGTACTTGGGGAAATACAGTTAAAAGCTGATGAGAAATCCACAAATACCAATTGACCATGCTTGACTCACACACATACTTCAACATTCAGCATGAAAACACAACAAGCTATACTAAGTCAAGAGTAAATCTAAAGTAAATGATCAAGTACTCTCAGTTCTTTTTTAGATACTAGAACTCTTGTGTAAGTGAACTATACTAACTAAGCATTTATCAGTACAAAATACTATTCCTCTTTCACTTTACTCAGTTTTTAAGACAATCATTTTGCATGCTTTTTTTTAGATTTAACAGTGTAATAATTAATTATGTGATTAAAATAAAATGTATTCCATAAGATAATAGAAGTAAAAGCATGACAGGAATGGATGAAACCTATTTCTCACAAACACATTGTTTCCTATCTGAGCATGGGTAATCATGCCAGTTGTTCAGGCTGGTGAATTTAGGATCCAGAACAATACAGTCCTCATTTCCACCATGGCTATTCGGCTCACCTTTGGACCAAAACCTGAATAAAATGTGTCAGATTTTCCATTATTCAGAACCACAAATGTTCAATCAATCTGGAGGTATGGTCTTAATTTTAAAATAACAATAAAAAAGACTAAAACAAATAAATATGTGATTTTCTGTGTGTTGTATGACTTACCCTTGTTTCAGTGGTGAATTATCCACCCATTTCATGGTCCCCTCAGTCTCAGAGTCAGACAAACCAATCCACACACTCTCCTTGATGAATGAAGATATGTGCTTCTGTGTGTGAATAAAAACAGCAGTAAGTGTGATTCCTCTCATTACCTAACACAGGGGTTCCCAAACTTTTCCCTGACAAGGCCCCCCAAATACCACTAGCTTCTGGCCAAGGCCCCCCTTTTACAGGATGTGTTATTGAACCCATTGGCAAATGTAGAAATAAATAAATAAAACATCTAGGTGAACATCAGCTTATGTGATGGTGTTTGATACCAGCCAATCAGAAAGATTATAGAGATGCACCGATTACACTTTTTCTAGGCCGATTCCGATTTATCATTGAGTTTGACCTGCCGATACAGATTTTAGCCGATTCTGATTTCATTTTTTCGAACCACTTTATAGCACACACAAATATTTATTTTCTATATATATTTTTTTTTATAAAACACCATATACTTTTACCCAAACTGATTAATAAAAACAAGTTTAAATAGGTACATTTTCTATAAATATTATTGAGTCTTCATTTTATTTTCTGACATAACCTATTCCAGTTCCTGTTAAAACACACTATACATGCAAATGATGTGCATTTTTATGGGGCGCCGTTTGTAAAGCGGCTCACGCTGAAAATAACAGCAACATTTTGTCACATTTAGCTTCAAAACAATGTTTAAAAAACTGTTATGAATTTTTGATGGTCACTTTTTAGCACATTTACAACAATATTTGTCAACTTAGAGATATTTTAAATAGTTAAATCTAAATATTAAATGTTACTGTTAAATGTTAAATCTAAATGCTAAATCTAAATGTTAAATCTAAATCTAAATGTTAAATCTAAATCTAAACATTAAATCTAAATATTAAATCTAAATCTAAATGTTAAATCTAAATGTTAAATCTAAATCTGAATGCTAAATCTAAATCTAAATGTTAAATCTAAATGTTAAATCTAAATGTTAAATCTAAATCTAAATGTTAAATATAAATATAAATGTTGAATCTAAATGTTTCGATATGCACTAATATGCAAATTTAGATTTGATAAATGATAAACATTTAGATTCAACATTTAGATTTAGATTTAACATTTAGATTCAACATTTAGATTGATTAAAAAAATGTAAACTAAATTTAATTAAACAAAATGTTTCACTCACACATACAAAAACAAAAAAATTGAATGAGCCAATGACTGAATGTTTTATTTTATTTTTTTATGTTCCAATCAATCACCTGTGCACGTGCACACATAAACAAACATGCGCACAAGTGCATGTTAACATTATAACTATGATTATTGTTTGTCTTACCTGTTTATTCTTACTTAACACTTACTTTTTGGAGTTATTGTTGTTTATTCTTTCCTGTTTGGTACCAATTCGTTTTTTGAGTTATTGAAATTTGATGTTTTTTGTTTGAAATAAATGATAAATGATCAACTACTTTGTCTTTTCCTTATAGCATGGTCATATTTGTCAAAGCATATTTTGGCATCTTTGTATAGTCTCACCGAACACAGATATATATATATATATACTTTTTATTTTATTTTTTTATTTTTTTATTACAATTTTAACTTGTGATAAAGTCAAAAACTTGTGTGGTTAAATTCATATTAACAGTGTTTTATAGAGTTCAGCCTATTTGCAGCCATTGAGTACTATAGACATCTAGTGACTATTGATATTATTGCTTTTTTTGTTTGTTAATTTTATACCAACATAAGACACCAGATGTCACCAAAGTCACCACATTTTTAAGTTTTAGCTATATGAATTTAATGAAATGATTATTTTTTACTGAAGTTAAAGAAATATTAAATATAACATAAAAATAAGCATAATTTAAATAGAAAATATGGTACTTTTAAAGGTAAATAAATTCAAAAATACCCCAAAAATAAAATAAAAAACACCATAAATTGATAGTTTTTATTTTATCGAAGATAGTGATAAAAATAAAAATGTTGGATCACACCTGAGACCTCTGTGTCCACATTTGTCCACAAATACAGATTTAAGGGCTGTAATGTGAATACGGCTTGAGGGTTCAAATGTTATAATGGCCTCATGATAGCCATTGTCAAAACCAACCACCTGACAGTGAGGCTATAGTTGAAGGAGTGCAGCTCCCACCGCAGTGTCACTTGCATCAACATCAAGAAAAAACAAAGTAGAAAAATCAGGAGCAGACAAAACAGGAGAATTAACTAGAAGCGCTTTGATTTTCTCAAAACTCGACTGACAGGCCTCAGAGCATTTAAATGGAACCTTTGGACTGAGAGGGTCGGTTAAGGGAGAAGCAACAACAGAATTTTTTACAAAAATTTCTGTAGTACCCCTACCATACCCAAAAATCGACGAAGCTCGCGGCGTGAATTAGGCACGGGAAAATGAGTGATAACCTCCACCTTAGACTCAACAGGTCGAACTTGACCGCCACCAACAATCTTTCCCAAATAGGTGACCGTAGCTCGACCGAATTTGCACTTCGCCAAATTAACCGTAAGGTTAGCACGAGACAAACGACTGAACAGCGCATCGAGTCGCTCCAAATGTCCTGACCAAGACGCGTGGTAAATAACCAAGCCATCCAAATACGCTTCAACATTATGCATGCCTTCGATGACACGATTAACCAATCTCTGAAAGGTTGCCGGGGCGTTTTGTAAACCGAAACCCATTACTGTATAATGTAGGAAATGATCTGGTGTTACGAACGCACTGATCTCTTTAGCGCGATCTGACAAAGGCACCTGCCAGTAACCTTTAAGGCGAGACACGGCAGGCAAAAACATCGGGTTTTTTTTACTGGTCAATTTTGAGATTTTTGGATATTTGTCTTCAATAACATGTCTTCTTTCAGACTGTGGTGAAGAAAAGTCCGAAATACACATTTAGGTCTTTATTTTACTACACTTTGTCTGTTTGCGTCAGTAGATTTCTCATAAATTCAACAAAAGTTGTCATTGTAAATCATCCCGCCGATCCGCGATCTCTGTCTGCTCTCTGTCATCACACGCACGGCTGGATAGCTCTCTCTTCACTGTACAATGCTGTCGGATCCAAATATGGTCATTTCCTTTTTATCAGCAACCAATCGTGAAAGTAAAAGGGCTGAATGCGCAATCTCATTGGCTGATGATAAATCTTTAAAGCCTGTTTTCTCAAAATGACCTTTCTCTCATACTCCAAGTCCGAAATCTCCACTTCAGTAGCACCTATATACACCAAACTTTCCAGTCTTGTACCTATATAGACAGTATATTCTGATTTACAGGATAACAAAAGTAGATATCCATAAATCCCTCTAATTTTTTTCCCATCTAATGAGTGAACACAATGAAAAAATATTTTTAACCTGGCTTTAGTGATCCAACGCTGCATACTCTTAAAGGTTACGTCCGTGGATCACGGCTGAACGTGTCTTCTCCACACTCCACACTCACTTACAAACAAACTTATAATATAAATTAGTATTAATATTGATAGCATCACTGGTAGCTTCGTTGCTAACTCACTGTCCATCTGTTAAAATGGCGAATATATCAGATGTAAGTAGTCTACCTTTTGGTGCAGGTGAGGACACATTTGAGCTGCACGCACTGCAGTCTGAGCTGGAAGCTGTTGAGAAACAGATCCACAACCTTTTATTGAGACAGGCCGAGCTGAGAGACCGGTGTTTGGCTCTTGAAACATCACGCGCCGACGCACACAAATCAGTGTTTAACGTTACTAACCCGCTGACTCCGACCGCGTCTACTCCGTGCGTTCCTCAGCATCGGTCGCAATCAGCCATGGTCTCGTTCACTCCGGCTCCAACACGCCACCACGAAGCCTGGGTGGTTCCGCAGCGGAAGACGCGAGTCAGGTTTAGACCAAGACTTTCTCCGACCCTCCCGGTTTTCGAGTTATCCACACAAAACCGCTTCTCCCCTCTACGCGAAACAGAACACGATGCTGTGATCATCGGCGATTCCATCGTTCGGCACGTACACGCTACGTTAGGTAAAAGTAAGGTGCACAGTCACTGCTTTCCTGGTGCTCGTGTTTCTGAAATCGCTGCTCGCGTTCCCGAGATCCTGAACGGTGACGAGCGCGTCGGAACTGTGGTCCTGCACGCGGGAGTGAACGACATCAGGCTGCGCCAGACGGAGATTCTGAAGAAAGACTTCAGGAATCTAATCGATACGGTACGCAGCACATCGCCTGAAACAACGATCATTGTGTCAGGACCGCTTCCCACGTACCGACTAGGGCATGAAAAGTTCAGCAGATTATTTGCGCTAAATGAATGGTTAATGTCATGGTGCAATGAGCAGAAACTGCTCTTTGTAAATAATTGGAATCTGTTTTGGGCGCGTCCTAGGCTTTTCCGTGCTGATGGCTTACACCCAAGCAGATTCGGAGCGGATCTTCTGTCAGATAACATCTCCAAAATGTTAAATACCCTTTGACTAGTAACCAAAAGTCCAAATCATAGTCTCTGCTGCACCAATTCAACTGATATAAATACTAGTGTAGAACATTGCATAGAAACCGTGTCTATTCCTCGTTTAGTGAGATCAAATAATAAATCTAATGCAGGATCTAGGAAAAATCTAATTGTTATTAAAACAGAAAATGTTGCTATTAGTAAACAAAAACTATTTCTAAAGCTAGGTCTTCTAAACATTAGATCACTCACACCTAAGGCAGTTATTGTAAATGAAATAGTCACAGATAATAGCTTCGATATACTTTGCCTTACTGAAACCTGGCTTAAACCAAATGATTATTTCGGTATTAATGAGTCTACTCCTCCTGGATACTGTTATAAGCATGAGCCCCGTCTGATTGGTCGTGGCGGAGGTGTTGCAACCATTTATAAAGATATTCTAAATGTTACCCAGAAAACGGGTTATAAGTTTATTTCATTTGAAGTACTTGTACTAAATGTTACGCTCTTAGATGTTAGAAAAACATCCCTATTATCTCTAGCCTTGGCTACCGTATATAGACCGCCAGGGCCTTACGCTGATTTCCTAATAGAGTTTGCAGATTTTCTCTCAGACCTATTAGTCAATGTCGATAAAGCATTAATTGTTGGAGATTTTAACATACACGTAGATAATCCAAATGATGCGTTAGGAGCTGCGTTTACAGATTTATTAAATTCATTTGGGGTCAAGCAAAACGTCACCGGACCAACTCATCGTCTTAATCATACACTCGATTTAATTATATCACATGGAACCGATCCAACCGATATAGATATCATTCCACAAAGTGATGAAGTCACTGATCACTACATGGTAACTTGCATATTACGTACTGCTGTAATATGTCATGCGGCGTCGCGTTATCAACCAGGCAGAACAATCCTCCCATCCACCATAGATAATTTCTCAAATTGCTTATCTAATCTATCTCAGCTGCTGCCTGAACCCAAACAAACAGATGAACTAGAAGAACTAACTAGCACTATGAGCACCATTCTCTCTAGAACATTGGATGTGGTTGCACCTATTAAATTAAAAAAGGTCAGAGAGAAAAATAAAGCACCATGGTATAACAATACTACGCATGTTTTAAAGAGAGAAACCCGTATTTTAGAGCGTAAATGGAAACAAACTAATTTAGAGGTCTTTAGAATCGCGTGGAAAGACAGTATGTCACGTTATAAAAAGGCCCTAAAAGCGGCCAGGGCTGAGCACCTCCGCAAACTAATAGAAAACAACCAAAACAATCCAAGGTTTTTATTTAACACCGTGGCTAGACTAACAAATAAACAGACGTCACCCGAACAAAATATCCCGTTACAGTTCAGTAGTAATGATTTCATGAACTTCTTCACTGAGAAAATAGAAAGCATCAGAACCACAATTGTAAACGTTCAATCTTCAATCGCGCCTTATAATTCAGCTTCAATTATCACCCCGAAAGAACAATTACAGTGCTTTACAACTATAGAACAAAAAGAGTTAAATAAACTTATCACTTCATCTAAAACAACAACATGTTTATTAGATCCTATACCAACTAAACTACTGAAAGAAGTGTTACCTGTAGTGGAAGATCCTCTCCTCAATATTATTAACTCGTCTTTATCTTTAGGTCATGTTCCAAGAACATTTAAACTGGCAGTTATAAAACCTCTCATTAAGAAACCACAATTAGATCATAATAATCTAGCAAATTATAGACCCATTTCAAATCTTCCATTTATGTCTAAAATATTAGAAAAAGTGGTGTCCGCTCAACTGGGCTCTTTCTTGCAACAAAATGAGATCTATGAAAAGTTTCAGTCTGGATTCAGACCGCATCATAGCACTGAAACTGCGCTCGTTAAAATCACAAATGATTTACTTTTAGCTTCTGACCAAGGCTGTATCTCAATACTAGTTTTACTTGATCTTAGTGCTGCGTTCGATACTATAGATCATACATTACTCTTAGATCGACTACAAAATTATACTGGTGTTCAAGGACAAGCACTAAGCTGGTTCAAATCATACCTATCTGACCGCTACCATTTTGTCTATTTAAATGGAGAAAAATCGATCATAACTCCAGTAAACTATGGAGTGCCGCAGGGATCTGTATTAGGCCCTCTGTTATTTTCAATATATATGATGCCACTTGGAAATATTATAAGGAAACATGGAATTAGTTTCCATTGTTATGCTGATGACACTCAAATATATATTTCATCACGGCCGGATGAAAACGCTAAATTTTCCAAATTGACAGAGTGTGTTAAAGATATAAAAGATTGGATGACCCGTAATTTTCTTTTATTAAATCCAGACAAGACAGAGGTAATACTTATCGGTTCAAAAAACCGCCCACAAAACCTCGCACAATACAACTTTAACATCATAGGATGTCCTGTTACTTTATCCTCTACAGTAAAAGACCTGGGAGTTATACTCGATTGCAACCTGTCTTTTGAAAATCATATTTCATATGTTACAAAAACAGCATTTTTCCACCTTAGAAACATTGCTAAGCTACGTGATATGCTATCAGTTTCTGATGCAGAAAAGTTAGTTCATGCATTCATGACCTCGAGACTGGATTACTGTAATGCTTTACTAGCTGGTTGTCCTGCATCCTCAATAAACAAGCTACAGTTAGTCCAAAATGCCGCCGCTAGAGTTCTTACTAGATCAAGAAAATATGATCATATAACACCGATTTTATCATCACTGCATTGGTTACCTATAAAGTTCCGTATTAATTACAAGGTATTGCTACTGACCTATAAAGCCCTAAACGGCTTAGCTCCAGTCTATTTAACGGACCTTCTATCACCCTATAATCCATCGCGCTCTTTAAGATCACTAAATTCAAGGCTTTTGGTCATACCTAGGATATCCAGAACCACCAAAGGAGGGAGAGCATTCTCACATTTGGCTCCAAAACTCTGGAATAGTCTTCCTGATACTGTTCGTTGCTCAGACTCGCTCTCCCAGTTTAAAACTAGATTAAAGTCGCATCTCTTCAGCCAGGCATTCATATAATCCTACAGTTCAAACTACAATCCGGCCTCTAGCTCATAAATGCCAGAGGAGAACTGGCCCCCGACTGAGCCTGGGTTCTCCCAAGGTTTTTTTTCTCCATTAGGTCACCTGATGGAGTTTTAGGACACCATTAGGTCACTTGATGAAGTTTTTCGGTTCCTTGCCACTGTTGCCTTTGGCTTGCTCAGTTGGGGATATTTTGGGGATATTTAATTTAATTTTATCAATCAATAAATTCCTCTTGAAACAAACTTTGTTGTATTATTTTAATTTAATACTGTGAAGCTGCTTTGATACAATCTGTATTGTGAAAAGCGCTATACAAATAAACTTGACTTGACTTGACTTGACTTTATCCAATACTCAGATTTCGTTTTTTAAAATATATTAGCGCATATTTAATTAGATATGGCCTAATTTGCATATTTAAACATTAAATTACAGAAAACTTGTAATACATTTTTTTCTCATCTTAATGTAGGTAATCAACTGGGAAAGTTTCATGATGATATCTGCTAGTTAAAAATTGTACCCTATTCACCTGTAATGGCTTGCCTTAAGCAGACTGATTTTAGTAACAAACACAGCATTTCCAACATGATCCACGCAATCTTCCATTCGAGGCAATGGATAACTATCTGGTTTCGTCACAGCATTAACGCGTCTAAAATCAGTACAAAAATGAAACGTTCCGTCCAGGGTTTCCGTTGTCCGGTTATTGCCGGATTTTGGCTGAAAAAAAAATGAAATGTCCAACAAAATTAAATCTCTCCGATCAAATTGTCCGATTAAAATTGCCTAATAATCCCGCCCCCCTAACACAATCTGAATTTGAGAATAAGCCTAAAATGTATAAAGCAAAAATACACCGACCTTTGGCTATGTTATAAAGGAACAGGCTCTACCGTTTGAAAGTTATTAAACATTATTACATGGCTTGGTTGAATTCCAATGTGGAATGAGGTCTGTTATTTCTTGATAACAGACCGCTGCGAAGCACTAGCGGCGCCAGGATTTTGATTGTAGGTGGGCCTCCAGAAAACTGGATGGGCCAGTTAAAATAAGCCAAAAAATTAAAAAAATTATAAAAAACGGGTACCCCTTCATCTCCGTTTCAGCGCTTTTCTGGGCACTGAGGACAGCGACTCAGTAGCCTACCTGAATTTAATGCGTAATTAGCATAGGTAAAAAAAATTAAAAAATAAACTTAAACAGGTTTTTTAATACAATTACAATTTAATTTAATTTAAAATTATAGGCCATTTATTTTTAGTTTATTAACAGCAACAACAGCTGTAAAGATGAAGTTGACGATCGCCATCTCCGTAGTGAACGCGCCTATAGAGAGAAATGCACATCATGGATTACATAATAAGAGAGTAGCCTATTTCTTTTCGTTTTAAATTGTTAAAAATACATTTCAAGCTTTCTTAAGATATATTTCATGTCTGTGAGGCCTACGCATACTAGAGGCACAGCAAGAACGCGCAAGTGTTTTTGCCAGAATACTCTGTTCCCCTGTTATTTCAGTGTTGTATTTTAGTCAAGGTAAGCCTATCTTCGATCCTCTTGTTACTTTGTATTTTTAACTTCACAGAATTCTGTATTTTAGCTAGACGCGTTGGCACAATTAACAACAGCCGCGAGTGAAATTTAAAATTATTGTTACATTTGCACTTAAGCCTTTGCTCCTAGCAGTTTGGAATTGGCACATTTTCGCGTTATTTACACTTAATTGCCCGACCGAAACAGCATCTGTAAGAATAGATATAAATAGAGGCATTTCAGATCATTCCAGCAGGACCAACGACAAGCATACTAGAGGCACAGCAAGAACGCGCAAGTGTTTTTGCCAGAATACTCTGTTCCCCTGTTATTTCAGTGTTGTATTTTAGTCAAGGTAAGCCTATCTTCGATCCTCTTGTTACTTTGTATTTTTAACTTCACAGAATTCTGTATTTTAGCTAGACGCGTTGGCACAATTAACAACAGCCGCGAGTGAAATTTAAAATTATTGTTACATTTGCACTTAAGCCTTTGCTCCTAGCAGTTTGGAATTGGCACATTTTCGCGTTATTTACACTTAATTGCCCGACCGAAACAGCTGTACTCACTCAAGCGGTGAAAGCATTATCCGTATATCTGTGTAATTTGCGCGCTGTCGCGGAAGCGTCAGCGGAAGCGTCAGCGGAAGCGTTCAGCTCTCGTGTTCAGCCTCCTCGTGTTCAGCCTCCTCGTGTGAAGACCGACTCGGGTAAAGACCAGCGACTCTACCTGCGCGACTCCACCGAGCAAGGACACCAGAAAGGCACTTAAGTATCTCCTCTTCCCTTCTTTTTCCCTCTACTTATCCTATTGTTCACCTTAATCAACATGTGCTTTCAATACATTCCTGTTATCTCTCGGCAACGTCCTTTCATCACGCGCAATAGACAGCGCAATACTGCCAATCTGCGTCCCATCCTCACATCCTCACACACTCCTCTCTCTCTTTCCGTGGGTCTATGGAATTGTCAGTCAGCAGTCAATAAAGCTGACTTCATTCCAGCCTTTGCATCTCATTCTACTCTTAGTATCTTGGGGCTGACTGAGACCTGGATTCGTCCAGAAGACTCAGCAACCCCTGCTGCTCTCTCTAGCAATTTCTCCTTCTCCCACTCCCCTCGCCAGTCTGGGAGAGGTGGGGGTACAGGGCTTCTCGTTTCTAACAATTGCAAATACTCCACGCTCTCTTCTCTATGCAACAACAACTCATTTGAATATCATGCTATTACACTTACAACTCCCATTAAAATCCATATTGTAGTCATCTATCGCCCCCCAGGTCAGCTGGGTAACTTTGTAGATGAGCTGGATGTGCTGCTGTCCACTTTCCCTGAGGACGGCACCCCACTTCTAGTCTTCGGTGACTTCAACATTCATCTCGAAAAGCCACATGCAACAGACTTCACCTCACTCCTAGCCTCTTTCGATCTCAAACGACTCATCACCACAGGTACTCACAAATCAGGCAACCAACTGGACCTGGTTTACACACGCAACTGCACCACAGAAAACATCCTGGTGACACCTCTCCACGTTTCAGATCATTTCCTCATTACTTTCAGTCTACAACTCTCTACCCCTGCACCACCACCCCCACCACCAGTCACTTTCAGACGAAACCTGCGCTCACTTTCCCCCTCCCATCTTTCCTCTGCCGTGTCATCCTCTCTTCCCCCACCCTCACAATTCTCATCTCTGGATGTGAATACCGCAACGGACACCTTATGCTCCACTCTAATCTCTTCTCTAGACATTATCTGCCCTCTCTCCTCCAGGCCAGCACGCGCTACTCCCTCTAACCCCTGGTTATCTGAGGTTCTTCGGGAACACCGGACCGAACTCAGGGCAGCGGAGAGGAAATGGCACAAATCAAAAGACGCATCTGACCTGAGTATGTATCAATCTCTCCTCTCCCCCTGTTCTGTTGATGTTCATGCTGCAAAATCTTCATACTTCCACAACAAGATCAACAGCTCCTCCAACACACGATTACTCTTCAAGACATTCAACTCTCTCCTCTGTCCACCTCCACCACCACCCGCCTCCTCCTTAACTGCTGACGATTTTGCGCACTTCTTCACCAACAAAACAACAGCTATCAGCAGTCAATTCTCAGCTCCACACACACAGGAACCCAGACCGACCCCTTCCACAGCCAATACCCCTCTGTCCTCCTTTTCTTCGCTAACCGAGGAAGAAGTATCTACACTCCTCCTGTCCAGTCACCCTACCACCTGCCCGCTTGACCCCATCCCCTCACACCTTCTACAAGCCATCTCTCCCACACTTCTACCATCACTCACACACATCATCAACTCATCCCTCCATACTGGCACCTTCCCTACAGCATTCAAGCAGGCTCGGGTTACTCCACTGCTCAAAAAACCAACGCTAAACACATCATTTGTAGAGAATTACAGACCTATCTCTCTCCTACCATTCATTGCGAAGACACTTGAAAGAGCTGTCTTCAACCAACTAACATCCTTCTTGTCTCTAAACAACCAGCTGGATGTCAACCAATCTGGCTTCAAGAAAGGACATTCAACTGAGACTGCATTACTGTCAGTCACAGAAGCCCTACGGATCGCAAAAGCTGCTTCCAAATCTTCAGTCCTCATTCTCCTGGATCTGTCTGCTGCCTTCGACACGGTGAATCATCAGATCCTTATGTCCACCCTCTCATCACTGGGCATCACAGGAACTTCACTCCACTGGTTTGAGTCCTATCTCACAGGTAGGTCCTTCAAGGTCGCATGGAGAGGTGAGGTATCCAGAGCACATCAGCTGACCACAGGTGTTCCCCAGGGTTCAGTTTTTGGTCCCCTCCTCTTCTCCATCTACACCACATCACTGGGACACATCATACAGGCACACGGTTTTTCCTTCCACTGCTATGCTGATGACATGCAGCTCTTCCTCTCCTTTCAACCAGATGATCCCACAGTAGCTGCACGGGTCTCAAGCTGTCTGGCGGACATCTCCACATGGATGAAGGAACATCACCTGCAGCTCAACCTGGCAAAGACTGAGCTTCTCGTCCTCCCTGCCAATCCATCTCTACAGCACGACTTCACCATCCAGCTAGAGTCATCATTAATCACCCCATCAAGATCGGTCAGAAATCTTGGAGTAACGTTTGATGACCAGCTGACCTTCACAGATCACATTTCAAAGACAGCTCGATCATGCAGGTTTGCACTGCACAACATCAGGAAAATCAGGCCTTTCCTAACTGAGCATGCAACACAACTCATCGTCCAGGCCCTGGTCATCTCTAGGCTTGACTACTGCAATGCTCTTCTGGCTGGACTTCCAGCATGTGCAACCAAACCCCTACAGATGATCCAGAATGCTGCAGCTCGTCTTGTCTTCAACGAGCCCAAGAGGGCCCACGTCACTCCTCTGTTCATCTCTCTGCACTGGCTACCTCTCGCTGCTCGCATCAAGTTCAAGGCACTGACGCTTGCTTACAGAACTATCACAGGCTCAGCTCCCTCCTACTTTCACTCACTCCTACGAGTCTACATCCCTACCAGACACCTACGATCGGTCAACGAGCGACGTCTCGTGGTTCCATCACAGAAAGCCACAAAATCACTTTCCAGAACATTCTCATTCACAGTTCCATGCTGGTGGAACGCTCTCCCCACCCTCATCCGGAATGCAGAATCCCTGACAACATTCAAAAGACAGCTGAAAACCAATCTCTTCCGTGAGCACTTAACCTGATAGAAAAAAAAAAAAAAAAAGTGTTTTCCTTTCCCTTTGAAACATCACTTATCAGGCTTATGCTACTCTGAATAATACCTGAACTTCGTATTTTGAGCACTTCTTGCGTTGTTGTTGCTTTTGCCTCTTTATGATGACTCGCTGAATTTTGTCCTAATTTGTAAGTCGCTTTGGAGAAAGGCGTCTGCTAAATGACTAAATGTAAATGTAAATGTACGCTGAGTTTCGTTAAATTAGGATGAGATGCGCTCCAGTTCACGAGCAATGCAAGTGCTCCATGATTAGGCCTATCGTCTGCTATATTATATATTGCTTCTTATTTATTAAATCCAGGCAATTGGTTGATAAATTTTTTTTTTTAAATTAAGATACAATTTATACAAAATGAAATTCACTTCAAAAAAGGATTTCTACAAAACAAAACTTAATTAAGTGGTCAAAATCATGTCTGACCCAAGCCATGTCTCTCGATATATTGCGCATCCTATCTTACTCGTGCGGTTCACTTTTCATAAAATCAACATAGATGAAAAAATAACATTATAATATTATAACAAATATTAAACTAAATGAGCTTATTTAATGGCTACAACACGTATAGTAGACCTAGACTCTCTATTTGTACAAATTGCTGCACATTCATTTTATTCTGAATTTTGCACACATAAGTTGAAAGGCATTTGTTTGTGCATGCATAGCAAAACATATCTGCAACATTTATCAAGTTCACTGATAATTATGCGTGCATTTATTAATTATTATCTTAATGAATAATGAAACAAGGACGAAGCATATAAACTGCGTTGTTTGTTTAGAATGGAATGGATCGCAAATAGATCCGAATGAAGAAACGTACAAAATCATAGTAGAAAATGGGTCTCGAGTGTTCCTGCAGAGAGGGGGTTCTCGCTGCAGAATCGGATCAAGACGAAGCAGCGAAGTCACCTTGCGGAGAACAAGGTTACGCGGCTTATGCGCATTGCAAGTTGTGGAGAGACACTGGGAAGTTCGCTTGAGTAAAAACAATAGGCTTCAGATATTTTATGTGGGGAAGGGGGATTGGTTTGTTAAACTATGAATGTGAAACCATATTAAAAACAATTGGCGTTGATTGACGCCAATCGGACGTTCATGTTTTTTTCCGTCTATTTGAAAGTTAGGCTAATAAACATGTTGCATTCTATACGGCCTGATTATGTCATTTTTTAAGTTACATAGCCTGCCTCCAGTTTTCCTCAACTTGACTAATTAAGAAGCGATATTTGGCCGGCATATCATCTAAATGTCCGGAAAACGAAACCTCTGCCGGTCACGGTCCACTTCTAGCGGAAACTCTGGTTCCGTCAGTCTTTTTAACAAGCAAACGGTGAGCTCCAAGAACTAAAGCTTTGCTCTGCACAGCAAAATCCCCAGTGTTAAATTAAGGGCGCTTTCACACTGGCAGTTTAGTGCGGACCGGGGCACGGTTAGGTCATTAACCCCCTGAGGTCTACGGTATCGCCGGCGATACCAGCTCGCTTTTTTTTTATTAGTGTAAAATAAACTCATAAATACTCTGTTGACTTTGATTTTCCATAGGAGTTTCATACATCAATCGATTCTGTTAAATGTGTATTATTTTTGTGTATACTCACAATAAAAACAAAGTGTTGTGCTTTTTGCCAAATAAAGAAAAATAAACACGAAGCGAGTTCTGCCTTCTCTCTGCCAGTGAAGTCCATTCTGAAACGCGTCCGAAAATTAACAATAACTCAGCGAATACTCAGTCAAACAGACATACAGACACACAGGCATGAAGCTTGAATTCTCTTCTTTTAAATGAAGTAATTTATATAAAAAACAAATATTCTCATCTTGTGAAATCTGTATTAAAAGAGAGCGATTCCAGTCGACCTAATTACAGCTAATTCAGATGTAATGTGACTCCGCCCACGGAGAGCGCGCGCTATTCAAACGCAAATGGCTGAGGCAATCCTGTGAACGCCCCCATCAGCTCGAGAAAACACACAAGTTTATTTAGATCATTACTTGTTTACACCGTCTTGCAGCGCTGTGAGGAATAATACTAATGGAAAATGTCCCTCAGAAGTGCGGGTATATCGAGGAGCGAGCTGAGTAAGTTTTTTCCTTCTCACGTGAATTTCTTCACGTGGGTTTCTGTTTATGAATGAATAAACGGCAGAGATGCGCGCTGTTTACCACAGCTGGCAAAGACAGTTTAAATTTAAATCTCGTGTGTGAATGAATGATGATGTTTTAGCAAACTGCATTGCTATACTGAGATAAGTAAACATCGACTGAATGTTGAAATAAAATGTAGGCTATTTGTATAAGCAACGTATTAAACTGCAAATTAACAATATGCCCTAATATTTCATGAAAACAACGTTACAGTCAGACGAAATATGAAAGACAACATTTTGTTGACTAGATTTGGGTACAGTTTTTACTGTAGAATATACTGCCACATCAAATAAGCTTTTGTTTAGCAATTTCTATATATAAAATACTATTTTTGTCAAAAATAAAGTCATCAACTAAGATGTTAGCTGTTCCAATGTTGGGTATATTCAAACTAATGAATACATAGATAAAATGTAGGCCTATAATCATTTTCTTTACAAAGAAAGAGTACACTTGAAATATTGTTGAAATTGTAATTATTGTTGTAGCCTAATTGTAACCGTTTTAATAAAATAGCAAAACATATTTACAAGATAGATGTAAGCAAAATCTTAAATGGTCAATATAAGTCTTCTTCTAAATATATCTTTTGTCCTTGCATTGTGGCTCAGTCAGTGTCACACCTGAATGAATGGCTAATTATGCAGAGTGGGTGTATTCTAAGGTGTAAACCACTCCTCGTTCACGCCCCCTCGCATATTGGCTTTCCAAGCAAAACCTGTTTTACATCAATTTAAATCAATGTATGGTTTTATGTGAACGATAAAGCAAGACTATTTTCACATAATTTTGAAGAAAAAACTATAGGCGACGACATCCAATAGTCAAAAGTCTTATTGCCACATATTTAGTATGTGTTTTGTGGCCTTATTTCAAAAACTTTAATTTTTAGTTTTTTCGATAACCACGCATAAACATTATTCTCTCAAAAATGAAAACATGTACATACATGTGGCTCACATATTATTGTAGTCCTGTTTGTGCTATATAGAGTGAATTTACACCTTTGCCATTAATATGTTTATAAGCAACTGAAAAAAGCACAAATGTCAGAGCATGTCAGAACACCCCCAGGGCCCAAAAAAACGCTCAGACTCCAGAGGGTTAAGTGGAGTGATTCACAAATCTCATCCCAGATTATTAGTGGGTTGCTGTTAAAAAAAACTCTCACATTTCACTGTCAACTTTACCATGGTTCAGATCAGATGGTCTGGCATTTGACTTTTTTAAACAAAACTGCACAAATGCCTTTTAGACATGTTACGTGGGTGTGCATGTAGAACTATTTGTGTGTGTGTGATTTTCTTTATTTGAGCTTGTAGGTGGAGTCGTGGGAAGGGATTTTCCCTGAACCGCGGAAAGGGCACACATATCCCACTCACACAAACTCACCTGTTTCTCTTCAGTGTTGATAATGACCAGATCAGCTCCTCGATCGCTGCAGAACTGCCTGCTGTCAGACCAGCTCTTCAACTCACTGGATATGAACAAGCCATCTGAACCACACAGAAATCCTGATAGAAACACAAACTTCTGAAAAGTTTATACACAGCTAATGTAGCAGACGTAGGCCAGTGAGAGATGTGTGTATAAACTAGGTGTGTGTCGTTGCACAACAGAGTCTAAGCGTCTGATAAATGTCTTATCTTAAATTTCTTAAAAATTCTGTGCAAAAATCTCGTCTCGTCTTGTGAGCAAAATGTCTCCTCTCACCCCTTGTATAAACCTCACTCCCCTAATCTCAAAAGGCGCTGTAGCGACTGCCGCTAGAGACTGTGGTCTTTAGCCTCCTTGTTAGAAGGCCTGCCTCCCAAGTGGACGGGCCTGGGTTTGAGTCCCGCTTTGAGCGAGCGGTTCGAACTTGAGGGGCTCCACTAACAGGGCACATTTAGGCTAGTTCATTTAGGTTAATTCATGGCTCCCAGCATGCATTGCAGCATGGATCGATTATGTAGCTGTATTCTTTTATTATTTAATTTAGAATTTTTTTCTTGATTGTCAACATTGTTGAGGTTTGTATGAGTGTCGTAATCTAAAAATGTTATACTTTCCGCATGCGCGAGGGTCTGTGTGACAAAGAAAATCGTCATCGGAGGGTGTACACGTAGGCTCTTTGTGGACATCCACATGCCTCCCATTTTTTGCGTCGCTGTTCTACAAAAGCATCAACTGCGCATGCGCTGGAAAAACAACATGGATGTCGAATTTGAAGAAAGGCTGTAAGAAGAATTGTTAAAACAATATAAAGACAGCCAGATGTGCAATAATTCGTGGAGGGAAATTGCGTGTGTGGAAGTATATGTGCCGATCTACTGCGCATGTGTGGAACACGTCCACCGAGCGGACCTTAGCATACACTTTCAGTAGTATAAATACAAGTAGTCCGTATCCGTGCAGTACGCGTCCAAACTGGAGTATAATCGAAGCTATAGGGCCCTATCATACACCCGCCAGGCGTGACGCAAGTGTCTTTTGCTAGTTTCAGCCTAACACAAGTATCATTTACACGTCCTGTGCCATGTTGTTTAAATAGCAAATGCATTTGTGCCCACCTGTTCACCCATGCGCTGGTCTGAAAACCAGGTGTATTCAGGCACATTGTTATTTTGAGGCCATTGACCAACTGAAACCTGGTTTAAAGGGCACCTATTATGCAAAATTCACTTTTATATGGTGTTTGAACATAAATGTGTGTTGGCAGTGTGTGAGCAAAACCACCCAAGAATGATAAAAATCTACCCAGTGTTTTTTTTACAATCTCAATAAATCATAAGCACTGTCTCAGAATGAGCTGTTCTAAGATTTTATGCAATGTGACGTAGAATTGCACAGGCCCCTCCCACGACTGTTGATGGACACTGCAGTTTGAGCATAGACCCGCCCCGAGTGAGCTGGACACAGTCCGCCATTGTTCGACGCTTGAGCAGCTGTAGACAAGAATGTCTCCTAAGCAATTGAGGTGTGTTGTTGTTGTTGGATGTAAGAATGAACATAGCAGTCTTCATTTACTCTCGTTGTTACTCGAGGATGGATCTGTGCTGTTTGTGATCCAGCTTACGGTTTTAAGAGCGACAGTCCTAACGTTACTGACCACGGCAGAAATGAAAGTGAGAGCGCGCACTTTGACAGCTCATCGAGTCATTAATCACTTAAGTATCTCATTAACTTTAACCCTGATTCAGAGTTTTTTTTAACTCTCTGTAGAGAGGGACCAAATGTACTCTGAGCAGAGTTAATTTAAAGGGATAGTTCACTTTGAAATTAATTTTTGGTATGTTTTAGCTTACCTCAAGGGCATCCAAGATGTAGGTGTCTTTTTTCTGCAGTAGTTTCAATTTTGATATTTTTAGGTCAAACTGTTCTTGTCTGTCAGTCATATAATGCAGGTCTATGGTCACTGTCTCAAAGAGCATGCACAGAGTCCAAATTAAAACAATTCCCCATCGTCCAAATTAAACAATTCCCCATCGTAAGTACACATTGATGGCCTAAGACACGAAACGAGCGGTTTGTGTGAGAAAACGAACAGTATTTATATCGTTTTTACCTCTTATACACAGCCATGTCGAAGTGATCTGATCTGACGTGTACGCAGACTGGTGCATAGATATATACACTAGATGTCGCCTTAAAGACATTCGTTCCAATTAACTGCCGTAGACAAGGCGACATCTAGTGTTTCGTGTCTTAGGCCATCAATGTGTACTTACGATGGGGAATTGTTTAATTTGGACGACAGGGAATTGTTTTAATTTGGACTCTGTGCATGCTCATTGAGACAGTGACCATAGACCTGCATTATATGACTGACAGACAAGAACGGTTTGACCTAAAAATATCAAAATTGAAACTACTGCGGAAAAAAAGACACCTACATCTTGGATGCCCTTGAGGTAAGCTAAAACATACCAAAAATTAATTTCAAAGTGAACTATCCCTTTAAATTAACTCTGCTCAGAGTACATTTGGTCCCTCTCTACAGAGAGTTTAAAAAAACTCTGAATCAGGGTTAAAGTTAATGAGATACTTAAGTGATTAATTAAGTGATGATTGGGCATTAATGATGAACATCAGTCCTGCTGTCAACAAGTTATCAGCAGAGGAGGATTAAACAACTCCATAAACAGCATTACCAGCTTCACGTATTACTAACCAGACTGACTTTATTTCTGTCAGACGTCTACAGAAGTTCTTATTGAGAATTAAAGGTACAATATGCAAGAATTTTTTGCCGCTAGAGGGCGCTACATTCCCAACAACAACGGCGTAGCTTGATGACGATGTGAAGGAGCGTGGAATGATGGGAACTGTTGTTTTCAACTCCACCGTGGATGTAAATCAGTCAGACGGGAATCGAAAAAGCATGTTCATGGATGAGGTTAAGTTCTATTTTTATAAATGTTGCGTTTAATGACATCCTTTTTGTGGCGAGGGGGACGTGGTTCAGCGCGGTCTGTAATGGGAGAGAGAAGAGACGAGCGTCCACAAGTAGGTCAAGTGCAAATTACGAACACCTGTGTCTTATTGCAGTGATCGGCGTGGAGAGACCGCTTATAAGCCGCGCGCTGGAACGAGAGAGAGAGACTGAAGAGAAAATTGGACGCAGAGAAAGAGAACCGGTGGATCCGAGCTCTCATTTTTTAACTGTTTTGTGCCGTCGCGGTTGCCACGGTGAATGCGCGTTGTGCACGACTTTTGTTTGTTTTGCTTTATTTTAATAAAGAATGAGTCCCAGTCACGCGCGACCCCTGTCTTCTTCCTTCCTGGTTCTTGAACCTCATCACACTTTTATTTAATTAAAATGAATTAACCGCATGAAAAGTAAGGTTTAATACTACATTGGTTATCATAGATGTTACTGTATGTCGAATTCATTGTTGTGATAACGCTGCGCAGTTTTACGTGTTCTAAACAATTGTTGTAAAAGTACATTCGAACATACCCACATCATTTGCCAAAATACTGATTAATCTTTATAACTATTGCTTTATTTTAATATTTGATGTTAATAGATTATATTCACTAACAATACTCTCTAGCCACAGATTGGACATTCAGAATTTAGATTTTTTAAATACATTATAGGATTTTTTTTTTTTTTTGACAAAACATCAAGAATCAGCATATGGATCTCAACAATGGTGACATGCTTCATGCTGCAATGCATGCTGGGAGCCACAATAGTATAAAACTCATGGCTCCCAGGATGCATTGCGGCATGAAACATGTCACCATTTTTGAGATTCATATGCTGATTCTTGATGTCTGTGTCTTAGAAAAAAAAAAAATTCCCCCATTATGTATTTAAAAAATTCTAAATGTCCAATCTGTGGCAAGAGAGTATAGTTAGTGAATATAATCTATTAACAGCAAATGAGCACTTTTGGACAGTGATGATATAAGTGCATAACTCTACTTTTTGTTGTTGAAAACTAGATCACCTGAACATCTTTGCTTCTGGCATTCTTTGTAACAAATTACGTGTTTTGGTAAAAGCTGTTACAAAAACCACAAACACACAAGAAAATAAGATAAGAGTCAAACTGCCCAACTGAAGGAAACACTCATCACGATAATGGTGACCAACCATTTTCAATAAATCATCAACATCTAAACCTTTGTTAATTCTCAATAAGAACTTCTGTAAACGTATGACAGAAATAAAGTCAGTCTGTTTAGTAACTAGATGTACCGCATGGCGGTACAAAATATGGCCGCCGCTCAGGCCTGCACTGGCTTTCCACAAAAATAAATGACGTGGAGCAATTTGGCTGTATTGCGTGTTTATGTATATACCTAAAAAAAGTAGTAGTATGTGCATGTCTGTGTGTGTGTTTGTGTATGTGTGTGTCTGTGTTTGTGTGTGTGCGTGTATGTATGCGTGCGTACATGTGTGTGCACATGTGTGTGTTTGTGTGTGTGTGTCTGTGCATGTGGATTTGTATGTGTGTGTATGGGTGTGTGTCTGTGCGTGTGGATGTCAGTGTGTGTGCATGCTTGCGTTTGTTTGTATTCCTGCATGTGTGTGTGTGACAGTATCATCCTAAACCAGCAACCCTTCGCTCAACACCACCATCTACAGGCAGATGAGTGTACAGTCACTAAATGTGCACATAAATGAATTTATTTTATACCCCCCCATGGATGAAATTCTACGAAACTTAGCATACCCCCAGAGGATGTCAAGTTAATCATACACATGAAATATGGTGCAGTTCTGAACATCTCAACTGAAGATAGGGGCGATTAAAGCAGAATAATATTGCATTTTCATTTTTTATGGGAGGGGTGCAAATCACAAATGAGTGATTATGGGCTAGGTTGATGTGGGCCCTTAAGACCAACATACCATAAAAATGTCTTCATCCTCGGTGCCACGGTTCAGGTAGTTATTTAGGAAAAACTGCATTTTTGGGGTTTGGGGGGGCCCAGCGCGGGGGGGGAGTGGCCCCCGGGGACCAAACGAAATTTTTCTGTAAAAGTCTAGTGGGGCTACATGCCCACCAAATTTCATGTTCCCCGGTGTTTCGGTGTCCCTGGTATCGTTGACGAAAAATTCAGTAGATGACGAAAAAAAAACCAAAAAAACTCCATATATGACCCCTTTCGCTAGCTACGCTAGCGGCGGTCATAATAAGTGAAGCTGGTAATGCTGTTTGTGGAGTTATTTAATCGTCCTCTGCTGAGATCGTCACAGATTTAATGTCTTCTTTTCTCTTCAGTTGATTTCATCTAAGACTGTGTCTGAAGTCAGTTGTAGTTCTTGTGTTTCTCTTTTTTTCTGTTCTTGTTTCTCTTTCCTTCAGTGATTATGCTTGTTGACAGCAGATGTTCATCATTAATGCCAAATCATCACTTAATTAATCACTTAAGTATCTCATTAACTTTAACTCTGTTTCAGAGTTATTTTAACTCTCTGTAGAGAAGGACCAAATGTTCTCTGAGCAGAGTTAATTTAACTGTGATTTTGCTGTGTGGATAAGACTTTAATGCTCACTTCTTATACTGTGTTTATTCAGCTCTTACTGTGATTCTCTGGAGTAAAACTATTGCTTCATCTTTTGTGTGATGTACAATAAACTTCATTGAACTCATCAGTATATTTTGGTCATCATTCGGACAGGGTTTGCTACAGCAGGCTTGTATTAATAGTAGATAAAAGCAGATGGCAAGTAAATTATAACCATAATTAAACTAAACTATACCTGTTCTATCTCCATACAGCATATATTCTCTGGCTCTGTGGGCATTATTGTCCGAGAAATGAACACCACTACCAGTGTTGCCAACTAATTTTCAGGGGAAGTTGCTAAAGGCAGATCGATTTGTTGCTAAAAGTTGCTAAATGACGTTGTGACGTCATTGCGTTATGACGTCATTACGTAATCGCAACGCAAAACTACGCCATTATGTAATACGTAGATATTATTGTTTGTTAAATAAATTATATATATATATATATATATATAAAAAAAATTTTAACTAAAAAAAGTTGGTTTAGTTACCCAGTAACTAAACCCTAAACCAACTTTTTTTAGTTAAAGGTGGGGTATGTAATTCTCTTTTTTGGCCATTTTTTCAAAATCACTTGAAATCCTATCCCTAACCCACTTACAGCCACTGAGTTAGAAGCACTGACATGAAAATTAAGCAATTTACTCATCTGTGGAACGGGCAAGACTCGAAAAACTCCAGCCAATCATTTCCAAGACCACCTAGAATCATTGGACAGTAAGTGCGTCAATCAAACGGTCGTACCATACCCCCCTCCCCCCATCCATGTCCATGCTCTTCGAATGGGTGGAGTCAAAGGAAAGAAGGTAGGACCATTTGAGTTGTGTATTTTCAAAATCTGCCAGCCGTTTTGCAAATCACATACCCCACCTTTAAAAAAAAGAAGACCTAAAACAACTATTTTTAGTTAATGATCTGTAAGACTGGGGCTTTATTAATGCTGTTCATTTATTCAAGTAATTTATTTGACATTTGGGTATAAAGTGTTTTAATTCTACAATATATGCTGTAAAAAGGCTGTTCAACCTCTTCAGGTAGAACGGTGACTACTGCAGTTCAAATTTCCTATTGGAAGTTGTGGTGCCCTTACCAGCTCACCACGCCCTTGCGAGTGTTGTTTGGATTAGAGTCACTTTCCAAAAGTTGCTAAAAGTTGCCAAATAAACTAAAAAAATTGCTAAATTTGTTGCTAGGTGCTTTTTGAAAAAAAAGTTGCTAGGGTAGTCTGAAAAGTTGCTAAATCTAGCAACAAAATTGCTAAGTTGGTAACACTGACCACTACTGAGAGTTTCTGTTCTGATATTATCAGATGAGATTGTCCTGGCTCTGAGCGCTAGCTCGTGAGGCTCCGCCCCCTGGGCCGGCAGCAGCAGTTAATTTGCATTTAAAGGGATACACACTAAAACAGCGCGTTTTTCTGAGCCCCAAAAAATGACAATTTAAACATGCTGTAAAAAAATATCTGTGGCTAAAACGTCACATACATACTCTGGGGACATCAGAGACTTATTTTACATCTTGTGAAAAGAGTCATAATAGGTGCCCTTTAAAGTCAATTGCGCAATATATATATTTTTTGTTATTTAAAGTGCGCGTTAGTAATGTGCGCCTATAGGCAGATCCACAACGCTCGTACACTCTGCTTATTAAACACACAGGGATGCGCAGCATCACACAAACATTTTTAAATATGAAAAATTAAAGGATTACAATGTAAAAGATTATTATTGTGTACATAAAGATATGGTGGAGTCCGGCTTGTCCCATAGATGGTCTGCTCGCACGCTTTAACCTCTCTCTCACACACACACACACACACACACACACACACAGCTTTATCCTCGCGCACAAGCAGATCCGTTTGCGCTGTTTTCCTTCAATGTAATTGAATTCCTTCATGTAAATAGCGAATCCACCATGGTGCGAGCGCAACTGGCATTTAAAAGGAATGGGGGATGAGACTCTGGTTGGTTTATTTCAAGTTACGCCCAAAACACCCATTACTCATTAAGAGAATAAGGACAACCCTTTTAGACCATGAGCCGGGACCGCCGGCCATTTTTCTCAAACAGATCTCTTAAGAGTTAAGAGGAAGCAATCTTTCTATCACAAGGACTGAACTCATTACTTAAATTATGCATCAATTTCGTAATTATTTAAATTGCTTTGATTTGATTTCACATTGATTTGAACTCTGCTGTATAGTTGTTTTGCAATATGTTCATTGGGGCATGTTGTCACATTTCACTTAGATTTTTTTTTTTTTTTTTTTTCAGGGTAAATAAATAATAAAAAAATATACATTGTATTAATGAAAGAAAACCAAATATTTGGACCAGATGTGTGAAAATATTGGAAATGTGTGGAAAAAAAGACACTCTGAACCCCAAAGTGGAAAGCCGGGAAAAAAAAGTGTTAGGTTGTGCCCTTCTCTCCCCTACTTTTATGTGGAACCTTCTTAATATAATGCCATACTAAGTCAAAATTCTGAAAAACGTTCTTTCAGAATCATATTACTCATTACATTTTACTCAGCTGTGGCAGAAACAGGCTTTCATAGATTCACACTGACCTTGTTTAGATGTTTCTTTCTTCAGTTTTTCACTCAAATCTGTGACTTTGCTTTCTAACTCCAGTTTCTTCTGACTCAAAGAATTGAAGTTGTTCTTCAGTTGGTCTTTTTCAGTCATTAGATCAGTGTAATTGTCCTGTAAGCTGATGATAGTGTGATTGAACTCTTCAACTGTGTTCTTGTAACTCTTTAACAGGTCTCTCTCTGCTGTGATGGTGATGTGCTGAAGTGTGATGAAGACCAGCAGAAGAACACAAATGAGCCCGAGACACACTGTCATCAACACCAAACACCTGCGTCCTCCTGACAAACAGAGACACACATATCAGTGAATACCCTTCATATTATTAGAAAATATGTTTCAAATCAACCTTTTTAGGTAATCTACCCTTGTCTTTAGATAATGCTGTAGATAGAGGTTTTACAGTATATTATTTTATAAGACAAACATTACCAACTGATCAAATATCCAAAGAATGTTGAAAAAGTATATTTAAATAATTTAATAAAATAATATGTTGAATATAAAATCAGAAACACTAACATACTGTTCTTAGAAAAGTATTTGAAATGGTATGTCCACCAATTAAAGGTTGGGTAGGTAGGAATTGTCTAAAAAACTTCTTTTCCAAATTTGTTTAAACTTTATTTATATATCAATACATAATTAAAATGTAAGTAATCTGAAAAAGAAAGTATAAAAATCGAGTGTCTGTAGACCTCTCACGACTGTTTTAAAGACAGCTCATTATTTCCATTCACTCCACCCCCTCCCTTCTGGGCTCCTTCCAAAGCCACGCCCCCAAAACACATGAACGCGCGACTCCGACCGCTGAGCTGGAAGACGCATTATTTACCTGAGACGAGCGGAGAGGAGCGCAGTGCATGCAGTGACATCATGTCAGAATCACATGTAATAAAAAAATCTAACTTTATCATTATGAATATAAACAAATAAGTTGTATTTTAGTACTCACTATCAAGCTAGCATATTTGAACAAGCACAGCTTACAGGTCACTCCCCCTTACTCTCTGCTGCACTACAGCCCTCCCTCCACAGCGGAGCCTGCCATGAACGCGCAGGCTAGTAAACATGCAGGGACACTGATGACGGCGGATAAACAGTTATCGCACATTCACTGGTAGGGACGAAACATCAACAATATGCTTTACATTGACTATGGCCTGCCCATACTTTGACTACAAACTTGGTCCTCAAATCATTACGTCTTTTGCAATACATGTAATGTAACTTCATAACGTTGCACTCTTTCTATAAGTTATAAATAGCTAGCAAGATAATAATGGTAACGTTACAGTATCTAAGTAATTATTCTAGCGATGTGTAATGCTAAATAAGGTTTGCTAGTACATTATTTCAGCAACATCAGCAACACAGCCAACAATACTAACACTATATTTGAGTTCAAGATGGCGCCCGGTGGTGTGTTGGCTGCTCGTCTTGCTCAGTTTGTTTTATTGTTATCACTTTTTGTGCTGTGTTTACTTCCTCAATATGGCCAAACTCTATGGACTTACGATCGTCAAGCACTATTTAATATCCGTTCATCTGTATTCGACCTTTCTGGCGCTGGACAATCTTGTTTTCATCCCTGGCTTGTGAGAACCCTACCCACGGAGATAATTCGGCCGATGGGGAATGCCAGTGATAGGAAAAGAAAAAAACGCAGAAGGAAGCGTGGCTGCAGAGCGGGTGCGGCGGAGAAAGCAAAGAAAGCGTGGAATGTTTTTTCCTTGAGGACGCGGGATTTGCGATTCCCGTGCCTTCGCGCTGCCTGTCCAGTGGTGCTGCTGTCCGTGCCCAGACCTTTTGTATCAAAGCGGTCGTACCACATCAGGAAAGGTATAAATCACGGTAATTTGTGCTACGTGCAGAAGATAAAAGAGTGTGGGGGCGCGGATGTACCGACTGGGAGTACTCTGGTAAGGACGGCATTAGTCAATGCCAGATCCCTTGCAAACAAATCATTCATTTTAAATGATTTTTATATACACAACGACTTGGATTTTTTATTTATTGTTGAGACATGGATGAATGCTGTTGATCTCACCCCTATTATGGAAGCAACTCCGGCTGACTGTGATTTTTTCACGTCTCCTAGAAACTCTGGGCGAGGCGGTGGCCTTGCCATTATTTTTAACAAACGTTTTAAATGTCGTTTATTACCTTTTAGGAACTATCAGAGTTTCGAAGCCCAATTGATGATGTTGGACTATAAAAATCCGGTGCTCTGTGTAAATGTTTATCGTGCACCTAAATATCACAAAGACTTCATTGAGGATTTCTCAGACTTTTTGTCCCACATTGTACTATTGTCTGATGCAATCTTAATTGTTGGTGATTTTAATGTTCATGTTTGCTGCCCAGGAAAACCTATGGTTGCCGAATTCCTAGGAATGTTGGACTCTTTTAATTTGACTCAATCTGTTAGGAGTGGCACACATGAACTTGGTCATTCTCTCGATCTTGTTCTGTCTTTAGGAATTTCGATCTGCGATCTTAATATTATTCCACATAGTTTTTCTGATCATTGTCCAGTGGTATTTAATGCGAAGCTTACAAGTGTATGTCCTTCTGCTCCTATGTCGGTGGTATATACCCGTGTACTCACCCCACTTACAGTATCAGAATTTTTAAATCATTTTATTGCCGCTCCACAAATCCCTTGTATCGAGTCAGCACCCCCCTCTGTCGATCCAGATGAGTTGACTACAAAGTTTAATTCTGTCTGTATGAATATCATGGACTCTATTGCTCCATATAAAACAAAGGAAAGAAAAAACAAAACACAACCTTGGTTAAATGAACAGACTCGGGCTCTTAGGCGGGAATGTAGAAGAACAGAAAGGAGGTGGAGGAAAGATAGGTTGCAGGTGTCCTTACAAATGTTAAGGGAAAGCCTGACAAAATACCAAAAAGCTGTGAATGATTCTAGAGCATGCTACTTGTCTGATGTGATTGCTAAAAATCCACCACGTGAACTTTTTGCTGTTCTCAATAGACTGATCTGTCCAAGTACAAAATCTAGCCTTACTGTAGCATCGGCGACGTGTGATTCTTTCTTGAAATTTTTTGTCGAGAAAATAAATGGCATCAAGGGAAATTTTTCATCCATGGTTGCTAATCCAGTGTTATCAGATTTAACTGAGATGGTTTCTTTTAGTCAGTTTGAACTAGTATCAATTTCTGATATTAGAAATGTCATTCTTCACTTAAAGCGATCGTTTTGTCCCTCTGATGCAGTTGCACTGTCCTTTCTTAAGGAAGGTGTCGATATAGTTAGCCCAAGTATTTTATCTATTATTAATAGTAGTTTACAGAATGGCATCGTACCGCTTTGCCTTAAGCAAGCTATTGTTGAGCCCTATCTTAAAAAAACAAACCTGGATCCTTATGATCTAAAAAACTATCGGCCGATTTCAAAATTGCCTGGCTTGTCCAAGGTACTTGAAAAAGTTGTGCTTAAACAAATATCTACTTTCCTAACAAAGAATAATATCTTGGATAAATTTCAATCTGGCTTTAGGGGTGGTCATAGTACAGAATCAGCCCTTTTAAGGGTTGTTAATGATCTATTTTTAATTACAGATGCAGGTAATCATGCAGCATTAATTTTATTGGACTTGTCAGCAGCTTTCGACACCATTGATCACCGGATCCTTCTGACTCGTTTAAAGCAGTTCGTTGGTATTCAGGGGATGGTCCTAAAATGGTTTGCCTCTTATTTGTATTGTAGATCCTTTTTAGTGAAGATTGGTAATAACTACTCCGCACCGTCACCCATTTGCTGTGGGGTCCCACAAGGGTCCATTTTAGGTCCCACACTGTTTTCACTGTATATGCTCCCGCTGGGAATGATTTTTAAGAAGTTTGGCATCTCTTACCATCTGTATGCAGATGACACTCAAGTCTATGTGCCTTTGAGATCCGGTGGTAGGGATTCAAATGCCATTCTTCTTAAATGTCTGGAGGAAGTAAAGCTGTGGATGGCTGAAAATCTCGTCCAATTGAATGAAAGCAAAACAGAAATTATCATTTTTGGTCGCACAGCTGGTAGCCAAATGTTAATTGATCAATTGGGCCCGTGGAAGGGATATTTGCAGGATCAGGTAAAGAACTTGGGAGTCATTTTTGATTCATCCTTAATTTTTGATCGACAGATAAAGACAGTAGTACGCAACTGCTTCTTTTATTTAAGAGCAATAGTAAAACTGAAGCCAATTCTCTCAGCCAGTGATCTGGAAAAAGTTGTCCACGCGTATATTTTTTCACGCCTAGATTATTGTAGTGCACTTTATGTTGGGACCTGTCAAACGCACATTGCCCGTTTGCAGCTTGTACAAAATGCTGCTGCAAGGCTGTTGATGAATGCTGGGAAAACAGACCATGTTACCCCCCTTCTATCTGCGTTAGGTTGGCTTCCAATACAATTTAGGATACAGTATAAGATCTTGATATATGTTTTTAAAGCACTACACGGAATGGCGCCAGAATACTTGGCTGAGCTCATCAAGCCCTATAGCGCAGGTGTAAGACTAAGATCAGCAAACAAGTTTCTCTTAACGATTCCCCGGGCGCGTCTTAAAATGAAAGGTGACCGTGCTTTCACCGTTGCTGGTCCTAGATTGTGGAATAATCTACCACTGGACGTTAGATCCTCCTTGAATCTGAATGTTTTTAAGGGCCGTTTAAAACCTTATCTGTATTCTTTGGCTTTTTAGTATTTTTGTACATGGATGTTGTATGTCTTGTTTTTCCTGTCCTATTGGTCTTATTGCAATGTACAGCACTTTGGAACTACGGTGGTAGTCTGTAAGGTGCTATATAAATAAATAAACGAACGAACGAACGAACGAACATGACAAGCCAGTGAATTAGCAGGTTTCTATTGTTGCTTTGCACAGTGTGTGACATTTTATCTGTATGCTATGCGGCTAGAGTTTTGACACTGAGTCAATGGGCTCCGACGCGCTTGTTTATCGTCATCGGTCTTTTTCCGTTTACCTGTCTTTGTTGCATGAGCTGGTGCCACTCGAGAAATTGGCAGTTTTGGTTGTTTGTCCGCCATTAGCACAGCTGCGCGGCACACCGGCTATCTTGATTTTGAACGACGGTACGCGCTGTGCGAGAGAGGGGGGTGATCAGCGCGTACACAAGCATGATTGACACTGCTAAGACACTCCTCCTGGCTCTGATTGGTTGTTTCTTACCGGGAGCGGTGTATTTCTGCAAATGGCAATAGGACCACTGGGAGGAGCCTAGGGAGCTTGATTTTTTCACAGATTATCTGTCTCATATTCTACTGTCAGGACATAATGACAGTTTTAACAAATATGTAAAAAATAAATTTTTACAGAAGTTACCAACTGCAGCTTTAATGTTCTTTTTAAAAAGCTGTGTTACTATAAACGCACAAGGGGATCTTTGGAATGAAAGCAATAATCACAAATATCACAAAACTTCAATAATGTCACATACTCAATGCTTTCTCAAACAGATAAATATGCATAAGAGCAGGTGTAAGAGTTAATAAGGCACACAGCACTAACAAATATACAGACGGCGCTGAACACCATTTAACAAAAGACGCATCAAACAATTCAATTGAATGACGCGCTTAGCGAGGTATATTATAAAGGCATCAATTATCCCGTGCAACCCCACAATTTCCCCTTTTTTGTCCCAGTCCACAAAGTTTAACCTAACAGTTCAAACTAAAAGAAAACTTCCAGGCTGGATCAGGAGCGCACTACAGTCTTTCCAACCAGGAAACAGTTAGTCCGTGAGAATAATCCTCTGTTCGGAACGTAACGAAAAAACGTAATCCACAACAAAAAAAGGAAAAAATAGAGCGTTGATCCAGTGGTATACCACACCAAAAAATACAAAAATGAAGCTGATCGTCGGGCAATGTTAACCACAGACAGTATAAGAAGTGGACAGAGCCATCTCATTGGAACTCAATTGAGACAAGTGAAGCCCATTTTTAGCGATTTTTTAGGACTTCCGTTCCTGACGCGCAGACTCAAACCGACTCAAACAGAGCTTGGCGACGTAGATGTGACGTGAGCAACCCGTCTGTCTTCAAGTGGCTGTGGCATGAGAAATCTGAATCATTCCCTTCCGAAACTTGCGGAGACGGAGAGTGTGAGTAGGAGGTGTCCATGAGCTAGGAGCAGGAGAAACTTTTGCTAAGTATTCTGATTAATTATTTTGTCATTTTGCCTCCACGTCCCCCCGATTGCCTGCGAGCTTCTCCTCCCGTCCATACGGTAATCTCTCTACTGTGCGACAGAGAGTCGCGTGGTTATGACGCAATCGTTAGCCTACTTTTACAAAAACTGCTTCTATGGGGCCATAACATAAGCTACAAGGTAATGGAGCATTTTATACATTGTCGTGTTTCTTTAGAAATAAATAATGGACAAATGGAGTCTTCAAACGCCTCAGATGTAAAGTTATTTGCTGTCAAAGTGACGCCAAAATGATTGGGAGTCAATGGAATGCTAACGCAAGTGAAGTTCTGCTACAAGATGGTGGCACGCGGCCGGCTTCAACTTACGGTCGACTTCCTTCCCGCTTGATGTTAACCCACACAGTTTGAAAGTTTGGGTCCGGGCACTTCCTCTTGCCGGAGACGCGTACACGAATAAACAGTCCAGGTGGTTGAATAATTTTCTGTCTTTCTCTCCCACATTAAAGCTGTCTCTTAACGTGTCGTTTAAAAAAAAATCAAACCATAAGGAACAAGCTTTAAATCTCTATAGCTGCAGCAAACAATACTGGCACCATGTATTCAAAACACACCCTCCTTGCTGATTCTCTCCACACCCCTAAGTAAGCTTGGGTGCGCCTCGATAGAAATTAAGGGCGGCCGAGGCCTTAAAGAGACATCCCCCATTCTTACCAAAATACACAGTGGAAACTAAGTATATTACACAGGAGTACATACAAGTATCATTCATCATACATAAACATTATATATAACAAATGTAATATGTTCTGAGCAACCATAAAAGTTACTATTTCAAAGGAACACTTAAATTAATGTGACAGTGTCACAACAGTTCTCATTTCCTCAAACTTTAGTGACACCTTTAACAACATCATCTGCGACATCATCTCTGCTTTAAAGTAGTTTTCTGCTTACTGCGCTTTTCATCTTTTCCTTCATCCTGGCTGTGATTCTGTGTTCGAGGTCCGAATGTGTCCTCAATATCTCTGCGTTCAACATTTTCATAAATGTTCTCTGGATCCATTACTCTGTGTCTGACAGTACATCTCCACAGATGAGCTCTGGTCTTTAGAGTGATGAGTGTTTTTAGAATAGTGCTAACCCTAAACAGGAAGTGATTTAATTTCACACTGGCCTTTTTTCTGCTTGCTGCACTTTTCATATTTTCCTTTATCCTGACAGTTACTCTGTGTTCAAGCTCCAGTTGTGTTCTTAATATCTCTGCATTCAATATTTTTTATTTCATAATTTGCTCTTACGGTATGTCGGACAGTATGTCTACACATATGAGCTGTGATCTTCAGTATGAGTAGGGTTGTGTGTGTGTGTGTGTGTGTGTGTGTGTGTGTGTGTGTGTTCTATGCTGCCAACTCTAAACAGGAAGTGATTTCATTTCACACTGGCCTTCAACAAGAATAAAGACTTGCAGTCCAAATTTAAAAAAAAAACTCCTTGCAGACTCATACTACTGTGTCTGTGTATTGTACATTCAACCACATGTTATCAGCTTCAAAAGTCAACCAGAGGAATCTGTGAGCACTCAAATAAACTCAAACACCATTAAACAAGCCAAACTGGACCTTTGTATTGATGATGCAGAAAGTGCCTGAATCTGATGTTTTTGTTCCTCTCTGATCACTTCAGTCTGATAAACCTGCTCTCTGCTGCCCCTGCTGGACTGGAGCAAATATAGCCATAGACCAATAAACAACCAGCTAACAGAATTTTGTTATAAGAACGTTCTCCAAATATTCAGTGTTGGTTCTGGGAACGTGAAAAATGTCCAGTTTTCTTGACGTTAGAGGAACGTGTTTTAAAAGGTATAATGTTCCTCAAACGTTCTTTCAACTTAATTTTGAACACTATAAAAACATTATAGGAATGTTGATTTGTAACATTTCAAGAACATAAAAATGTTTCCTGAATGTTACTAGAATGTTATGTAAAGGTTTGTATGATGTTCCTGAAACATTCTTTCAATCATTCAAACACCTGCTGTGAGCAAACACTGAAAGAAAGAGTAATAAGAACACAAACTACAACTTAATTCAGAAACAGCCTTAGATGAACTGAAGATCAAAGACATTAACTCTCTGAAGATCTGATTAAACAACTCCACAAACAGCATTACCAGCTTCACTTATTACTAACCAGACTGACTTTATTTCTGACACGTCTACAGAAGATCTTATTGAGAATTAACAGAGGTTTAGATGTTGATGTCTTATTGAAAATGTTTAGTTTGAGGTCACCATCATGGAGATCAGTGTTTCCCAGATAGAAAGTAGTAATCGGCCCTAGCTCGGCTACCCCGCGGCGCCTGCGGCTCAGACTCGGCATCGGCGTGTGTTAACCGGGCCGAGTGTGGCCCTCAGCTCACTCTGGCACATGCATTCCTGAACGTATCTGATAAATGTGCTATCTACTCATCGAATATCGTGAACTTGTCCAAAACAAAATATCTGCAGCTCAACATGCATTTTTGTTATGGCTGTAAAGCACTGGGCCGATTCATGTTCACCATATCTGGCTGTAGAGATCCGGCCCACTTCTGGAAATGCCTCGGCTTAAGTTCAGTCAAGGATGGTTTTAATGAAGCAATAATTAACATAAAAATTATTTTAAAATTGACATAAATTCCTGAACGTATCTGATAAATGTGCTATCTACTCATCGAATATCGTGAACTTGTCCAAAACAAAATATCTGCAGCTCAACATGCATTTTTGTTATGGCTGTAAAGCACTGGGCCGATTCATGTTCACCATATCTGGCTGTAGAGATCCGGCCCACTTCTGGAAATGCCTCGGCTTAAGTTCAATCAAGGATGGTTTTAATGAAGCAATAATTAACATAAAAATTATTTAAAAATTGACATAAATTCCTGAACGTATCTGATAAATGTGCTAACTACTCGTCGAATATCGTGAACTTGTCCAAAACAAAATATCTGTGGTAAAACTTAAATTAAACTATAATAATAATAATATAGTGTCGTTTTGCACAGCATTCTTTAATATTTATAACCATAGCAAAATGATTTTCTTTTGTAATGAAGCATGCAGATCATTATTTACATGTATTTTAAACATGTATGCACACTCAGATGACATCATCCCTCGCACAGCAGTGGGAGGGGTCTCATTGTACCTGTGGTGATCACCATGTTTTTTGCAGTTTTTATGAAAAAAACAATGGATTATTTAGCAAGACATACAAAAATGGGATCATCTAAGAAAAAATGGGTAAGCATCGATGCGCTTTTATTTTCTAGTAAGGGACTAAGTTAACAGCACGCGTGAGACTGCATAGCTAACCACATACAGCTGCTAGCGCAACTTACTTGGATAGAAATTCTCCTACCACCTAAATCACCTAAGTGATAGCATGTGCTCATTAATACCATACAAACAGTACAGTTCTTTTAAAATTTGTTTTTAAAATTGTTCCAATCCAATGGCCATATGCAGATAATGTTGTCATGTTGGTTTTTAAAAGCAGTTTTAAAAGTAACTGGGTAAATGCCATATTCAAATAGCCTAGCCTATAGCATTTAGCTGAGCTCGAACAATGCGCGGCAAATTTCAAATCTTGCATAATGAATGACGTATTTCCGTAGCCTATACTGACTGGACGACGGTCATTGAATGGACGATAAAGGTGTACACGCTAAGAGATTCAGTTTCACAAAAGTTTGACAACATTTCGACGTTGGATTTCAATCGCAAAGGTATGGTTTTTACTACTTTATATGCTGTTGGACTCGGACTCTTGTTATTTTAGAACATTCACAATGTTAAATTGTAACAGTGATTAGTAGGCTAACTTTATTTTAGATCAAGTTATTTTTAGAAACCAAACTAAACAAATTAGTTTAAAGTACACATGATTCAAAATTTACCATATTTACTTTATTAGCGCAAATTTAAGATTTAACTGACTCTTTATCCTACCAAATACTATATAAAAAAAACAAGCTTCAAGTAAATTTTTGCTCATTTATTATTTTTGTATTTTGCAGCCCTGCTGACTGAAGTTTTTAAAGCACAAGAGGTCATCAAGCAACAACTTGTCATGGTTCTTAAAAATCAGCAAAAACAGAGCAGTGCTCAGTCGCAGAGTGATGAATTTCCAGACATCAGTTCATTCAACCTTCCTTTGTCAGATTTATCTGATCTGGAAAGGCTTGAAAATCAAATAAAGGATCAGTCAGAACAAATGAAGAAGTTGGTAAGTTCAACCACTTGCATTTTTCACACAACTTGTCTTGTTTTCAGTAATTTTAACCCAAGCGACCGTGTAAAAGTCAAGAGAGCCCCCCGCAGATCGAGCAACACCACTCGCCGCCATGAATGAGCAAGAGCCCGTGGATAAGAGGGCAGAGCTTGCCATCGCCCCGGTAGTGGAGTCTCAGTGTGAATCTGACCAGGGGTGTGAGCCCGATACACCAGCGGTTGAGGGAATGAAACGTGAGGACTGGCTGATGGACAATGGAGACTTGTCGGTTCCCACCCGGTACCTGAATCCTTTTTGGACCATGAGAATTGTCTGGACAATATTCTGTCAGTTTGTTTGGAAGAACCACTGTTTTTGGACTGGGAGCATTTATTTTCATTAACCTGCATAGACTGTGTCATTGTGACTGTGGCTTTAGCAAATCTCTTCTCTCCGCTTCCACAATGCTCAGCCAGTCCTCCAGCCCCATCGCTACTAGATGTCTGCACCCCTGCGCCGTCTCTGGGGATGCCCTGCCAGGACCTATCGCTTTCGACCTCTTCGCTCCATCTCGGCCTGTCGGCTACGCCCTGGCTTCTCCCACCTTCGGCTCCACCAGAGACCCCTATCCTACCGGCTCCCCCTTGGTCTATTGTCACACTGCCTTCGCCATGGACTTTCGGGCCGTCCGCTACGCGCGGAACCTCCACCCCTTCGGCTAGAGCGGGTTCCTCCCTCCCACCGGGTACGCCTCTGTTCTCGGTCACACCGTCATCGCCCCAGTCCTCGGGTGCTCTGGCTCCACCTCCATCGCTCATCGCCTAGGCCTCCAGAACCTGCAACTCTGTTCAGCGCCATCGGCTGTCGATCTGAGCCTAGGGATCCATCGGCCTCGACGACATTGGTCGTTCCCCAGATATCGAAAGCCACCATTTTGGCTCCTCCCTCCTTCGACTCCGCCATGGGCTGTCGGCACTCAAGAAAGATAAATTACTGACATTTACAATGCACATTAGCTTATCTTTTATTGTTAATTGTAAAATTCGGTGCAAATTTCCCATGGCGTCTGTCGTTGCTATGCAACCATACACTGACAACGACAAAGAAGATTTAGTAGCTAATGGATTTCCACCACCGAAAAACGCTTGCTATAGCTCTGCTACAAGATTTATTTACGGAGAAGAGAAAAACACCTGTAGTGTTTGGGTGCACCCCCATCCTTCATGTTGACTGAGATTTCAATGCTGTTACGGAAAGGGTGAAGCTGATTGGTTGGTTCTTGTCACATGAAAACCGCTACTGGCCAACCACCATCGTCGCCACCAGGAGATCGTCATCCTGCCATCACCATCCTTTAGTGTCGTTTGCCTCTCACCATCACCTCGTCCTCCTTGATAGTCAAAGTGGGGCATATGCCACCATTGTGTTCAGTTAGTTTCATTATCTAACTTCCGCCCTGTTCATTTGCATAACAACAGTGCCTGGTGGCTCGAGAACGCAAACCTTGAAATAGTTTCCAAGGTGCAAGCATTGAATAATTGTGAAAAAAAAAGTTATCATCTCCACGTAGACTTCAAAAACGCAAATCTGTGAAAATGTTGATGGTGTGCACATGCGTATTACGTGTTTAGTCTATAGGTATGCACATTTGAATATATATATATATATATATGTGCGCAGGCGTGTAATCTTTCTTTACAAATTGACCTCAACAAATTACTTGTCTGGCCTTAAAAAAATTTTATTCAAAAGTTTTTGTATCGCTTCCTCGTATACATGTGAACTGGAATTATTTTGACAACATTTTATCTGTACAGAGGTAAAGTGAAGGGAAGGAGGTCTTCAAAGGGGAGAGACTAGTTGACACTTCAGGACTGCGTTGTCGTAGAGTCCAGGCGGAGTGTGAACTCAGCATAAGTTTTGTTCACACCTCTCTCACCTACAGAGGAAACTGCATTCATGGCCACATTTAGAGTTTCACTAGAAGTGACACAATATGGTCACTGTGATAATGAAAATCATAGAAGATCTCATATTATAAAACATTTAGACATAAGGATGAAACTTCAATATTCTATTACTCTGTTAATTATTACTGAAAAGTTTGTTTTATTATCAAATTGCTTTTGATTAGTCAAGATTTATCAAATGCACAATCAATTATTTTCTTGGTTCTTTAGTATGCGGACATCATCAGTCTTTTAAACAATAAACAATTTAACTACTGTGTCAAAAGTTATGACACAATAGTTAAAAAGAGAAATTTGCTAAAATGAACCTAATTAAACTATTCCTTGCACATACTGTAGCTCCTCTGGAAGCTTCCTCACTCCACGTTCCTTTCCTCCTCACAGTGCATTAAATATGCACATAAGTTTGAAAACATTATAATGACTTTCACTAGTTTAACTTTTATCACATTAGTCTAATGTTGTCTCTGATGTTGCGATGTTTAAACTTTGCTTCCGCTATCAGCGCTGGTTGAAGTGTCATATCCTGTGTTAAATATAACGAGTTGACCACATAAAAACCCAACGCTGGTTTTATTTAGTTCATTTGTCACTGGTCATGAGTGTTGGTGAAACGGGTAAGAGCGTCATTTACTAATCGATCTTTAGATTCAAAAGTGCATGTGTTAATGCAGTCAGTCATTTGGTTTCTGTTGATCTGATGAGCTTCAATACCATTCGTAATTAAATGAAACTGATGATTATTTCTAAAGATGAAGCTCATATAACACATGATTCCTGACATGAGGAATATCTTCTGTTCATCTAATGATCAGTTCATTTACACACACTGATGTTGTGCATTAATAATCTTCAGATGTGCAAAGATCTTACTAACACTAAGAGCTGTTTAGGGTGATGAACATACACTGTTTATGAGCTTATGAGTGATGTTTAATGCTGTATTATAGATATATGTTATGCTGATGTCGGTCAGAATGGCTCCTCCTCTTCCTCTGATCTTCTTTCTGCTCATGATTCACGGTGAGTCTCTCTTACATTTCAACTTCTGAGGCGCTAAAGCAACTAGTTGCTGCTCGATTTTTCCTTTTATTCTGACGTTTATAGTGAAGGTTTTATTTTTTATTTGATGATTAATGAGCAGTTTTCTGTGGTATGTTGATGTATTTCCTTTTGAAGCATGACGTTTGGGTGAGGCATGTCAATGGGCTTGTCTATTTTATAAATATCCAGTAGTTTTTGGATACGTCACAGTCTTGAACATGAGTTGCTAATTTGCTACTTGCTAGTCAGTGTCAGGTGGTTCAGGGGAGGGACTTTCTCACTCATCAGAGCATTTGATTGGACAAGCATCTGTCTATAGCCAGATCATGATTATTTTTGGCTTGTTTTCTCAGAAGACAATGTGGAGATATTGTTGAGGTTTGTGTGTCAAAGGACTTTGTTAGCAGAAGATCTCAGAGCTGATAGACATGAACTAAAAGCCATAAAACTCACATTTTAATATCAGTTTTTAAATCATCAGTGATTATAATGTCTTTGATTATTTGATAGTGCAGCATGACTTCCTTTGCTGTGGTTTCACACAAACTCTGTGAGTTTATTTCTGCATCATCCTCCATCAAAGCTGATGAAGTAATTCACACTGAGATCAATTTATTTTTATCTCTCAGTCAAAAGATCCTGAGAAGATTAGCTTAAAATATTTATGGTGTGACAGGGCGATGTTTTCAAGTAGAAAGAAACCTCATAATGTATGTTATGTTTCCTGAGTTTTTATTCATTTCAATTCACATTTATTTGTAAAGCGCTTTTCATAATACACTTTGTTTCAAAGCAGCTTTACAGAAAATGCATGTGTCTACATTACAGCTCAGAGTAATCTGTTAACAGAGCTGACTATGTCAAAGTAATATTACTTTTTTAAGAAATGTACAGTTCTAAGATAATACAAATCATGCAGTTAACAAACCCATGCATTAATTTATGCAAAAACAATGAGTATGTTAAAGCAATGATTACATGTTGTTATCATAATGATTACAATACGGGAAACTTGGCAGTTGTGTGTGTTGATTTAGAGTTGGCATCATCTGAAGTCCTTGCAGGAGTTGGCGATATCTCTTCACAGGTGTTGGGTCATCTAATATCTGCGTAAGGCCTGGGACACAATCTTAACCGATTTTAAAACTGTGGGAAACCACAGACACAGACATTTTAGCATTGTAATCCTCCGAATGCACATACTAGAAGATTCATCTGGACGGTGATACCACACACCTCTCGGCTGTAGTAACATTTTCACCGTGAGACGAGGTCTCATCTCAAGGAGACTCGTGTGATCCAACGTGACTTGAGAAGAAATACAAATGGAAGGACGATCAATGCATCAGCTGGTACTCCAGGCGTGAGTTTTGTTATAAGAACGTTCTCCAAATATTCAGTGTTGGTTCTGGCACAAATGTCCAGTTTACTTGACGTTAGAGGAACGTTTTTTTTAAAAGGTATAATGTTCCTCAAACCTTCTTTTAACTTAATTTTGATTTAAAATTCTACATTATAGGAACGTTCCCAGGTTGCTCAGGGCAGGAAAGTTTTGTTCACTTCAAGTTCAAGCGCGGATACGCTGTTGTCAATGGATGTCTGGAGCGGCCGGTCTATTGTCAGACCACACGCTCCCGTCCAAAATACACCAGAGTTACCGACCGCTACTGTCTTTCATTGGGAAATTTAATCTTGTGTTGCACGATATTAGGATCGGACTTCTACACTGCAGTGCCAGGTTATGAGGCGTGTAACAGATGTAGGCAGTGTGTAAAAGACAGCTCGAGTCCCGCTTGGAGCAGGTCCTGAGGTGAATGGTGGTCTTGATTTTGAAGCCCAAAAAGCACATCCATCCATCCAAAAAGTAATCCTTACTGCTCCGGGGGGTTAATAAAAGCCTTCTGAGTCGAAGCATTGGCAATTTGTTTTTGTAAGAAAAATATCCATATTTAAACCTTTATAAACTAAAATAACTTGCTTCCGGCAGACGGCAGTCGACTTGCATCAAATGAGTGACTTCTGAAGCAATGTATGACGTAGGATGTAGGAGCAGCGAAAGCTTTGACACCTCTTGCGATTCAAACAAATAGGGCTGGGCTCCTCTTCTCTTATAGCAAAATTTTACGATATTTCTGTTTAAAATTTATCATTTTAGACTTCTAAATCATGACCGGTGTTTTGCTTTGCTCTATCCTCTGCGCTTCTGCGTCATGTCAGAGGTGTTACTCTTTTGGTGTAAGTCGATTTGCGTAGGGCCGTCTGCCGGAAGCTATTTTAGTTTAAAAAGGTTTAAGGGTCAAAGATGTATAAAGTTTTCAAAGTAGCAAAAAATAAAACGGCAATTACAATTCCCTAAAAGGCTTTTTTCTATGTTCATAGGAGTCTTACTTATGCCCTTAAAATTAGTTATATTCAAGAATATAGCCAATAATTAATTTTTATTGTGATTGATATAAATGTACCCTAGTAAAATGTCATTCATAACACTGTGTATTTTAGAAAATATTTTCTTTTTTCATATTTTCATTTTTCATAATCACAAGGTTACATGTCCATATAACTACCTAGACAAAAATGGCATTATTTTATTTTTAATACCACATATTTGATGCATCACAGGTACAGCTTAAAATTCGTAGTTTGAAATTCAGGTTTGTCTGTGTTTTATTTTATCTATAAAATCATTACTGTGCTTTAAATCATTTTATTTAATGCAAAACAACATACAGAGACGTAATTCGACACTTAAACGAGAGTCGCGCCTGTTCATTTTTACTTCTAAAATGTTTGTTAAATGAGTTTAAATGTAGGCAATATTGTACATGTTAAAACAGTGTAAAATTTGCTGTATTGCTCATCGACAATAAAGGCCAATGTCATGTATACTGGTGGTTGTATGGAATACTATTTTACAAAGGTTTAAAGGAAATAAAAACAGTTAATATTACTCATAAATATTGTTTTTTAAATGTTAAATTATTTCTACTCAATTTTATTTGTTAATGTACCAGATGCAGTTACTCAGATTTACTTTTTTTTTTTTTTTTTTTTTTTTTACTCAATTCATATACTATATTTCATTGATTTCACAGCTTTAAAATTTACTAATTTTTTTTTTAGTGTAAATGTTTAAAATATTTTAGTGTAAAATTTCACACACAAAAAAAATAAGTAAATCATAGTTAAACTTTTTAGAGTGTACTAGAGCGGGAGAAAGATTATCCTTACGCCACACACATAAAGAACATGGGTTTTACCATGCAAAGTTTATCTGAAGCAAGAGGTTCAATTTCATTCATGTAGGATTAAGTCAGCACTAAACATTTCAAACAAAGCCATTAATTACAAAACATTTCTGAAGCATTGTGCAAAAATCTATAAAAACTTCCTTAAAATCATCAACATCAGATCTCTTTCGCAAATTGATATCATGACATTACATCATTTGCAAGAAATAATTTTAAAACGTTTCTGTTTTCTGAACATCAGGACCTGTATTTATCAAGCCTCTGAGAATTACTCACAAGAACATTGATAAGAATTGACTTAAGAGTAAAAAAATTCTTGACTCAAAGCTGTGCTTATCAACCATCTCAATCGTAATTTAAGTGAAGTGTAGGACTAAATCTTAAGTGCCAGTCTTAGGGATGATTCTTCGACAATTTGCTGTGCCACAAAAGAGATTTTCTTATTTAAGAATATTATCAGAAACATTCACATTGAATTGTGAAATTCCTAAGAGGATTTTACACACTTTTGACATTAAATAATTTTCAAGAGAATACATTATGATATACCAACCTGATCTCATGAAATGCGTCTCTATAGCATTGTGTTTATCATGAAATTTATACACAAAAATGAGTTTTTACGTTCATATGATACGTACTGTAAACCCCTTGGGTAGGATTGTTGGTAGGGGGTATGTGGGTATTACACACCATAAATTGCGTATCCATTTTCACGTATAAATTGCACGATATATAAACAATACCGTTTGATTAACTGCTCGTCGTCAAACATTTAAAAAACATTGTTCCTCTCCTGAAAGATTCCCTCGTCTCGGTCTCCTCAGCGCATCACAAGCCCCTACCGGAAACTCCTAACCATTTGAGAGACTTCTCAGCTGTCTTAAATAACTGGGAGAGTAAGAGTGATTCTTAGCTTTAAGAAGTTAGATAACTGGCTTTTATACTTAAGTTTGAAAGTAGGGGTAGATTTCGTGAATTCGCAGCACTTAAGACTAAAATGGCACTTTGAGAAGAGTGCAGCCCTCTCCTTATTAGACAATGGCATCTACAGTATAAAGATAATGTGCCTTGAAATACCTTCAAATATCATAAAGTAGTTTAATATGATATTATTCCGTTTTCATACAGCAAGTAAATATGAATTGCATGATTTAAATGTTGTAAACTACTGAAAACAGGATAACAAAGCCATTGTCATTCAGCATAACAGGTGACATTGTGGTATACAATTACACAAACCCATCGCTGTACTTCAGAAGGCCTTTATTATCCCCCCGGAGCCTGAGCTCTTTGATGATGGATGGATGCACTTTTATGGACTTCAGAATCAGGAGCGCTATTCACTATAGAGCCAGGATGTTGAGGATGGCTTAAGGGTGAATAAATCATGGGATCATTTGAAATTTGATTGACTTTATTTCTGTCAGACGTCTACAGAAGCTCTGAATTAACAGAGGCTTAGATGTTGAAGTTTTGAAAAGTTATTTTAAAGTTTTATTGAAAATAATAGTTTTGTCATTATGGTGATCAGTGTTTGCATTAGTTGGGCTCTTGACTCCTGACGTTTTCATGTTAGTTTGTGTTTTTTGTAAAGTGTAAACATATTATTTGTTGGTAATGAAGCCAAAAACAAAGATGATCAGGTCAAATAATTGTCATTATCATTTAGTGAAGTGAGTCACAAATCTCATCCCTGATTAAAAGTGGGTTGTTAATAATCTCAGATTTTTCATTGTTAATATTGCCATGAATCAGATCAGATCGTCCAATTTTTTACTTTAAAAACAATTGCATGAACAACATTCAGACACGCACAGGCATCAAGAATCAGCGCATTAAGGCTGTTTTCATGGTCTGTTGTAATTTATAACACAACATTTTCATCATGATGGATTCTGTGTTTCAGGGGTTTCTAGTGATGATTGGAGTGTGAGTTACAGTCCTTCACACATCTGTGCACTAAAGGACTCAACAGTGATAATGAACTGCACTTATACATACCCTACTGGATATCAGATCATGAAAGTGTTCTGGACCATTGAGTATATGAATGGTGTAGATCCTCGAAATCTGTCTAATGACCCTGAATACAGTCAGAGGCTTCAGTACCTGGGAGATAAACAGCAGAACTGCACCGTCAGACTGAGTCATGTGACACTGAAGGATTCACACATGTACTATTTCAGATTCATCACTGATAAACCTGATGGAAAAAATATGGGTATTCCTGGAGTGAATCTTACTGTCACAGGTGACTTTGATGAGGTTTATCTCTTCTTCTGTGCATTATGTTGAATAATAATCAGTGTATGACAGCAGCACTAGATATAATGTGTGTGTTGTGTTCAGATCTTCAGGTGGAGTCTCCTGAGAGAGTGACAGAGGGAGATTCAGTCAATCTGAGATGTAAAAGCAGCTGCGCTCTGACTGACAGAGCAACATTCATCTGGTACAGAAACTCACAGAAGATATTAACTAAGAATAAATACAGTAACAAACTCTCCATCAATCCAGTCAAAAGAGAAGATTCAGGCAGATATAGCTGTGCTGTAGACGGACACACTCACATCTCTCCTGCTGTTCAGCTCAATGTCACGTGTGAGTACAGATTCATTTATTCTTGTTAAGATTAGGAGATCGTGTTTGAATTACATGATTTAAGGTTAAAATGTTTGTCCTTTTCAGATCCTCCAAGGAGCGTCTCAGTGTTGATAAATGGATCTGGTGTAATAGTGGAGGGAGATTCAGTGACTCTGAACTGCATCAGTGACTCAAACCCTCCTGCTCTGAACTTCAGCTGGTTTAAGGAGAATGAAACCTCAGCTGTTGGATCTGGACAGAGTTTCAGTGCACTACAGAGTGGACGCTTCTACTGTCAGGCTCACAATCAACATGGATCTCAGAGATCAGACGCTGTAACTGTCACAGGTGAAGCTTTTATTAACACACTCCTGTATCTTCACATCATTCATCAGTTTGGAGAGTTAATCATGATGATCTTCCTCTTTCAGTTCATGTTGCTGGTAGGAATGTGATTGTGATCACAGCGGCATCTGGAGGATTATTCATCATCATCATCATCATCATCTTCCTGTTTATAATGTGAGCTCAATAAAAACAAACTGCAGTGATTGTACAAGTTCACTTTTGGTCTAATGTAAAAGGAAATTATTAATTTGTGTTTTATTAGTAATCTTCAAAAACAGCATTCAAATTTTCATTTAAATTGATACATTTATCCATATGCTGTTAATGTCTGTGATTATAACAGAAAGAAACGAAGGAGTGTTAAATCTGAAGATCTCACAGTGAAAGATGTAAATCTGAACATGATGTCAGAAGAAACAGAGGATCCACGTACAAAGGCAAGTTCTTGCAATAGTCTTTAATGAAGAATTAGCATGTCTGTCGTGCAACGACACAGAACTGGAATAAACTCAAAGACAGTGAACTTTACAGTAGGTCAGCAGAAACAGAAGACTCTTGGTGATAGTTTGCAGAGCTGGTAATTCGCGTAGGGCAGTAACACAGACCTTGTAAGTGGCCACAAAGCCGCAGTGAGAAGACAGTAGAAGGCCAGCAGGGTGACAGGGCAGAGAAAGCACAAAAGACGAGCACAACTTCTCTAGACTAGACAAGATAACACAAGCTAAATCTTCATGGAGATAACATAAAACACAGGCATGACACACGTAATAATCCGACAAAGAACAAGGGGAACAAACGAAAAAGTAATGAACAGGTGGGAAAATAGAGAGAGAGAGAGAGAGAGAGAACAAACCCAGCTCATGACACATGACTTCACAAAAGCAGAGAATGAATCGATCAGCCGTTATCTGTGTTTCAGACTGTAACTGTACGGGAAACTAACATTATCAATTGTTAGTCTGTATAAATTCTTAGTCTTTATCAATAATATCCAGTAAAAACATTCATAAACTGATATTTCTTTCTTTTTAGACCAGTGATTCTCAAACTGTATGTACAGCGCCCTCAGGTGGTGTGACACACGAAGAAAGAAATCACTTTTGACATAAGAAAAAAAATCGTACTCGGTTACTAACGTAACCTCGGTTCTCTCTAGAAGAGGTCTCTCGTACTTGCGTAAGATATCTTGTGCTAGGGGAAAACCTATTTTCCTCGAGATATTGAAGCCAAAAATTATCCTTAATTTTGCAATAATGTAAAACGCATTGCAACAGCATGCAGACATGGGCGAGACAGCTCGCGCGCCCATTGGCTGCTCTGCGGCAACTGCACCAGCCTATCGATAGAGGCTCCTCATGACGTCAGAACCAATGAGGGCGCTTCGCGCCCATTACGTCATGTCCCGCCGAAATCGGGTGGGGCCAGGGCTATAAATACGGCCCAGAGAGGCTGGTTTGGTCAGTTTTTCATCGCTGAAGCGAATCAGAACATGACGCATGCACGGCAAGATACGCAAGTACTCGTTCCCTCTTCTAGAGAGAACCGAGGTTACGTTAGTAACCGAGTACGTTCTCTTACGAGAGGTCTCTCGTACTTGCGTAAGATATCTTACGCTAGGGGAACACAATGTAAAACGCCGTGCGTGCTTGCGACATAACACTAAAGTCCCAAGGGCAGGTGCCCGGGGCTCATACAGTGCCTAATCACAAGGGACTCACAGAGAATCCGGGAAGAGGGGCTAGAATAGCATCATTCCTGTAATATGGAGCTCTGATAAGAGCATGTTATATCAAGTGTTCCACACAGCCAGGGCGAACTCGGCCTGGACTGGTAAATATGGGGGACTTACGCACTGCCCACAGAAGTATACAGACGATCCGCGATCGACGCTCTAGCAGTTTCAGCATCCCGAGCCGATAGCATCGGGCGGGCAATACTGAAAAATTAAACCGAGAGCAACCTAGCTTGCAAAGCGGGAACCTCGAGGTTATAAAACCTTATAAATGTAGACGGGGAGGCCCAGCCTGCCGCCATACAGATATCTTGCAAGGCAATCCCACTGGACCAAGCCCACGACGAGGCCATGCCTCTTGTGGAGTGCGCTTTGACACCTATCGGGCATTGCAGGCCCCTGGATGTGTAAGCTAGCGCTATAGCATCAACTATCCATCTGGATAGACTCTGTTTTGACGCAGCTAGTCCCTTAGAACGTCCGCTGAACAAAACAAAGAGCTGCTCTGTCTCTCTGAAAACAGATGAGCGAGACACATAGGCCCTTAACGCCCTGACCGGGCAAAGGAAGCCTGCGTCCCCTTCCTCTTCAGATACCGGCAGGGCCGACAGGGAGATCACCTGTGCCCTAAACGGTGTATTGAGGGATTTAGGAACATATCCGTGCTTTGGTTTGAGTATGACTCTCGAGTCATTCGGCCCAAACTCCATACACGTCGCGCTCACTGAGAGCGCTTGCAAATCCCCTATGCGCTTCACTGAAGCGAGAGCCAGAAGAAACACTGTTTTGAAAGACAAGAGTTTCAGGTCTATTGACTGTATTGGCTCGAATGGGGCACCTTTCATGGCTTCCAGAACCGTGGAAAGGTCCCAAACGGGAACTGAGGGTGGTCTGGGAGGGTTCAGCCTCTTAGCTACTCTAAGGAAGCGAATGACCAGATCGTTCCTTCCTAATGACTGGCCAAGCGGTGGTTCAGCGAACGCTGCTATGGCCGCCACATAAACTTTGAGCGTGGATGGGGTTCTGCCCTTATCCAGAAGCTCTTGTAAAAAGGAGAGAACCTCCGGCACCCCACAGCGTGAGGGTGAAGTGCCACTCGCTGTACACCAGCTAGTGAACACAGACCATTTTGAGGAATAGAGCCGCCTCGTAGATGGAGCTCTAGCCTGCGTGATCGTGTTTAACACTCCCGCTGGGAGGTTAACGGGTACCCGTTGATGGCCCACACATGTAGGGACCAAAGCTCCGGGCGAGGATGCCAGATCGAGCCGTTCGCCTGCGAGAGGAGATCCCTCCTCACCGGTATCGGCCACGGGGCGGTACTCGTCAGCTGCATCAGGACTGGAAACCAGACTTGGTTTGTCAAAAATGGGGCGACGAGTTGCACTGGGCATCCGCTCTCCCTGATTCGCTCTAACACCTGGGGTAGGAGCGTGACAGGGGGAAACACATAGAGTCGGCAGCGGGGCCAGACGTGAGCCAGCGCATCCCTGCTCTTGGAGAAGAATTCCTGACAATGAGCGTTCTCTTGAGACGCAAATAGGTCTATTTCCGCTCTGCCAAATGTCCTCCATAGCATTTTGACTGTCTGTGGATGTAAAGACCATTCTCTTGTCGGCAGATTGTTTCTGGACAGTCTGTCTGGTCCCACATTCAGATGGCCGGGCACATGCGCTGCCCTGAGCGAGCGCAGATTGTGCTGAGCCCAGACCAGGAGGCGTTCCGTCAGCCTGTGAAGGATTCTGGATCTGATACCTCCTTGGTGATTTATATAAGCCACCACTGACATGTTGTCCGAACGGACCAAGACGTGGTGTCTTTTTATCTGGGGACAAAAAGCGCCTCAGCGCGTTGTCGACTGCCATCATTTTCAGGCAGTTTATATGCATAAGCTTTTCCCGTTCCGACCACTGGCTGAATAACGGTCTGCCCTCGAGCAGCGCTCCCCATCCCGAGGTTGAGGCGTCCGTAGACACCACCTTCACACTCGAGGAAGTCCCCAGGCTTACACCTGACCGGTACCAGTCGGTCACTGTCCAAGGTTTCAGAGCTGCGACGCATTTCTGATCGACCTTGAGGCGCGCGAGACCGGAGGTCCAAGCTCTGCGCGGCGCGCGCTTTCAACCAATACTGCAGCGGGCGCATGCGAAGCAGACCCAGCTGAAGCACTGAGGATGCTGAAGCCATGAGACCCAGCATCCTTTGAAACTTTTTGAGCGGGACTAAAGCGCCGTGGCGAAAAATCTCTGTCATGCGCTGAATACTTAGTCTGCGCTGCGGCGACAGCTGTGCTGTCATAGACAGCGAGTCCAGATCTGTGCCCAGAAAATATATTTTCTGACTGGGAGACAGTGAACTCTTTGCCCAATTGACTGTGAGACCTAAATTCTCGAGGTGATCGAGTAATATGGTCCTGTGTTCTATGAGCTCCGACTGTGATCGAGCTAGAACCAGCCAATCGTCCAAATAATTCAGCACTCGTATGCCTCGGAGCCTGAGGGGTGCGAGCGCTGCATCCATGCACATCGTGAATACGCGAGGTGCCAGGGATAGGCCGAATGGCAGGACTGTGTACTGATATGCCTGGCCCTCGAAGGCGAATCTCAAAAATCGCCTGTGACGTGACGCTATTTGTATTTGAAAATAAGCGTCTTTCAGATCTATCGACATGAACCAGTCCCCTTGGCAAATTTGCGATAGGATTTTCTTGGTCGTGAGCATTCTGAACCGTCGTTTCAGAAGTGCTTTGTTTAGTCGTCTTAGATCTAAAATGGGTCTGAGACCCCCTTCTTTTTTTTTTTTTGGGTACCAGAAAATATCTGCTGTACATGCCCCCTTCGCTCTGAGCTTGTGATAGGGGTTCTATAGCCCCTTTGCTCAGTAACTTCGCTATTTCGGCCCGAAGTAGGTGTGCTACTTCCTTTTTCACCGTAGTATCGATTCGCGCCGCTTTGCGTTGCGGGCATCGACCGAACTGTAGCGAATAGCCTCTTTCTATAATGTCTAGCACCCACTTCGAAACCCCGGGTAGCCTTGCCCATGCGTTTGCACGAATGGCTAGGGGTTGAATGCGAAGCGCGCTCTGGTCGCTCAGCGACAGAGGGGCTTCAGTGTGCTGCAACATAAGCGTCGCGCTTATGACATTTGAGGCAGGGGGCGCGCTGATAACAGCAGGCAGATTGCCCGCGCTCGACTCCTCTGCGGTGGTCAACCGAGAGGGGGAGGGCTGGGCGAGTCCCGTAAGACCTGTCATGTCTATTTGTGAATGTGGGCGTGGGATAGCGGGCACATTTACAACACTGAGAGCATTGTCTACCTGAGCAGAGCGAATGCATGTTGGTTTCGTTTTACAGAAACCTTGAGACATGCAGAACGTAGTGTTTGTGGGCACTGGGCAGTGGGCACATTTACCACATTTAATGCGCAATCGATCTGGGTCGATTTCATGTGCGCGAGCCCTGTGCGACGGGCTGTGTTTCTGTGTAGGAATGAGCACTGGGCAGTGGGCATTTTGTCTACACTCATAACACCATCGGCCGTGGCCGGAACACCAGAAAATACACTCTATGGGATTTATCTGGGTAGCCGTAAAGCGGCGTTTGTGTGCAGGCAAGCTGGCTGTGTCGCCGACTTGTTTACTGCAGAATACACTGGAACAGTCGCATTTACTGGAACTGAACGAGCGAGAAGTTGCCATAGAAACAGAGAGCGTCAACATGCTGGCGTTTGTTTGCAGGTGTGCGTGTATTACAATAGACTCGTCCACTGCAATATTGACATTTCCAGAGAAATGTGTGAGAATGGAGGTAGTGACGCACGGAAACCATAGAAACGGTGCTTGGGTGCAGGCGAGCGGGTTGTACAACACGCTCGTTGGCTGCAAAAATACACATCTGCAGTCGCCTTTTCAGGGAACTGACAGAGCGAGCATTGACGGCAAAAAAATATTTTATTTTTTTTGCCGGTAGATCTGGGATCGAACATGGGTCTCTCGCGTGAAAACCTGAGAATCTGCCACTGGGCCACAGGGGAAGACACAAAGGCTTTTATATAGCGCGAGTATTATCAGAGAAACCTGTGTTTCTGTGTAGGAATGAGCACTGGGCAGGCAGTGGCCATTTTGTCTACACTCATAACACCATCGGCCGTGGCTGGAACACCAGAAAATACACTCTATGGGATTTATCTGGGTAGCCGTAAAGCGGCGTTTGTGTGCAGGCAAGCGGGCTGTGTCGCCGACTTGTTTACTGCAGAATACACTGGAACAGTCGCATTTACTGGAACTGAACGAGCGAGAAGTTGCCATAGAAACAGAGAGCGTCAACATGCTGGCCTTTGTTTGCAGGCGTGCGTGCATTACAACAGGCTCGCTCACTGCAGTATGACATTTCCAGTCGCCCGAACTTCAGAGGGGAATGAGAAATAGAATTCGGCCCGGCCGCAGCGGGACATTAACACTCTTTTCTCCTTTCGCCAGTGACGCACGGGAACCATAGAAACGGTGTTTGGGTGCAGGCGAGCGGGTTGTACAACACGCTCGTTGGCTGCAAAATGCACATCTGTAGTCGCCTTTCAGGGAACTGACAGAGCGAAGCATTGGAGGCATAATTAATCTGCCGTTAGACCGAGATTCGAACACCGGTCTCTCGTGTGAAAAACCAAAGATTCCGCCACTGAGCCACAGGGGGGAACACAAAGGCTTTCAGATGCACGAGCATATAAGAGCGTCAACATGTTTTCTTCGGCGTTTGCTTGCCGGCGCTGCAATATTTATATTTCCAGTCGCCTGATCAGGGAACTGAGAAATGTGTGAGAAATTTCAGGTCAGTCCAGCCTCGGCGGGACTAAAACACTATTTTCTCCTTTCGCTGGTGATTGACGTGTGAATGGGGCGCAGAGGCAGGGTAGCTTTCTTGTACGTAAAGAAAAACTAACCCCGACCGTCCGCTTCCAGCCTCCCCTGTGAACGGCGCATTTTGCGCGGCTCGAACAGAGGGAGAGAGAAAGCTAGCCCCGTGACCGTCCGCTCCTGACATCCCCTGTGAACGGCGCGGTTTGCGCGGCTCGAACAGAGGGAGAGCAGGTATCATCCTCCAAGCAGGCAAGGCAAGCAGGCGCACCGGCGAGCTTTGCGGGTTGGGGGGGAAAGGGGCGTCTTGAAAAAGAACACACACACATACACAAAACACAGTAGCAGAGAAAAGGATATGTACGCCGGAAAGCGTCAGCAGAAACGGCGACTGAAGGCGGCGAGATGTCGACCAGCAGCTTCAGATGCACTAATCCCGCTGGGTGCTTGACTCAGACGGCGCGGCTTCCTCTCAGGATCCAGCGATGCGAAGGCCCGCTGAAGAGATGAAAAACTGACCAAACCAGCCTCTCTGGGCCGTATTTATAGCCCTGGCCCCACCCGATTTCGGCGGGACATGACGTAATGGGCGCGAAGCGCCCTCATTGGTTCTGACGTCATGAGGAGCCTCTATCGATAGGCTGGTGCAGTTGCCGCAGAGCAGCCAATGGGCGCGCGAGCTGTCTCGCCCATGTCTGCATGCTGCTGCAATGCGTTTTACATTATTGCAAAATTAAGGATAATTTTTGGCTTCAATATCTCGAGGAAAAGAGGTTTTCCCCTAGCGTAAGATATCTTACGCAAGTACGAGAGACCTCTCGTAAGAGAACACTTATTTTTTTACATGGTGTTGTTAAAATTTCTGATATAGTTACAGTATTAATATAGATTTATTTTCTAATAATGTGATAATCATTAGTACATTTACAATCAGTTTGATTATTTCACTTCTGATACTCATTCTGTCCTTTTCTTCTCCTGCAATCAACAAGCCTCTTTCTGAACCGGATTCAGCCAATGACCAACTTAACCAACACCAGCTTAACCAGTAACAACCTAACCAGCGCCAATTTAACCAGTACCAACTAAACCAGTTCTAACTTAACCAGCACCAACTTAACCAGTACCAATTTAACCAGCAGCATCATAACCAGTACCAGTTTAACCAGTGCAGCTTTACCAGCACCAGCTCAACCAGCACATGTTATATCAGCTATAATATTGTTGTGCTCCTGTTTGTTTTGATTGTTTAGGCGATCAACTGTTCAGATTGAAGAAGATTCATCAGTGATCTACAGCAGCGTCAAATGAGTGACAGAAGCCTGTGTTCAGATATCAGTCTAGACCAGAAAATGGATTATTGTATAGTTGTGGAATAATTTCCCCCTCTGTTCAGACCACAACCAATACAAACAGGTTCATCACCCACATTAAGACTCATTCGTTCTATTTGACCCTTTGTGAGAGAGTGACAGTCATTGTTTCTTATATATAGACTGCAGACCTGGAGCCGGTAGATATACAGTTTTACGCCCCTGTTGTTCCTGATGTGTCCAGTAGGGGGATATACGACAAAATAACATCATTAAATCGACGCTCGAAACGTACACATTAATAACCGTCCTGTCCATAGACTTTGACTAATTTAGTGTTTTTTGTTCATTTAAATATAAACGTTACAGTGTAACGATAGACAGTTGAATGATCTGCACTACGGATTAAAATATCTGTAGATATTCAGTTGGGCTTCACTCTCTTCACTCAGCCTACAGACAGAGGTGGAGAATCCAGGGGTCAGAAAGTAAAAGTCCTGCCATATATTTATTCCACCCATGAACTCACACAGCAAAAACTCCAGTGTTAAATGAACTCTCCTGTGAGTTTATTTGGCTCCAGACTCAAGAGTGTTAAAGTTAATGAGATAATTAAGTGATTAATTGAGTGATGATTGATCATTATTGAAGACATCTGATGTTAACAAGCAGAATCACTGAAGGAGAAAATCTATTTTTTAAGTTGCCATTATGGTGATCAGTGTTTGCTTTAGTTGGGCTCTTGACCCTTAAACTAATAACTTTAGATTTTGTTTGGCTGTTGTATCTGGGTTATAACTCTCAGATGAACAAAGAGAAACGTTGATCAGGTGGTGTTGGTTATGTTTTGACATAATCATAATTTGACCTGAATCACAAAACTCATTTAGAGAGTTAAGTTTACCTTGTTAATTATAGCTGCATGTGATTCTAATACTATGCCATGTTAATCATTTTCAATGTAATCAGAAATATTTCTTGAAAGTTGTTCTGATCAAAAGACTTTGAAAAAATTATATTATTTGGACACACTGACACTAAGAATCAGCCTGTGATTCTCAACAATGGTGACAATAATAAAGCATGTTGCAGTGCATTCTGGGTGCCACCAATCAAAACTCATCCATGGCTCCCATCATGCATTGCGGTATGAATAAATTATGATCTGAATTGTCTTGTTTTCCTAATTGAATATTCTTTTTGTCACCATTGTTGAGATTCATACACTGAATCTTGATGTCTGTGTGTGCCTTAAAGAAAGATGTTCTTTTTCTTTATCAGAACAACTTTTAAGAAATAATTTGAATTATATTGAAAAATCTGGATCTTAATCTGTAGAATCACTGTGATGTTGTAATGAAAAAATTATGATTATGTTAAAATATAACCAACACCACCTGATCAACTTTTCTTTTTGTTCATCTGGCTGTAATAACTCAGATCAACAGCCAAAAAAATCTAAAGATAATAATTTGAAGGTCAACTGCCCAACTAAATCGAACACCGATCTCCATAATGGTGACTAAAATTGTGATTTTTCTCCTTCAGTGATTCTGCTTGTTAACATCAGGTGTCTTCAATAATGTTCAATCATCACTCAATCAATCACTTAATTAGCTCATTACCTTTAACACTCTTGAGTCTGGAGCCAAATAAACTCCCAGGAGAGTTCATTTAACACTGGAGTTTTTGCTGTGTGAGTTCATGGGTGGAATAAACATATGGCAGGACTTTTACTTTCTGACCCCTGGACTCTCCACCTCTGCCTACAGAAGACTATTTGTTTTTGTTAATTGAAAAATTAATAACACACATAGTTGGATCAGATGACAAGTAATGATATATGACCTACTGTAGAATAATTATATTCAACATAGGTTTTTATATACAGGAGACTGAGTGATATATGTTGTTGTGTAATTTATATAAAGTTACATTTAGATATTAACCATATTTAGCTCATTAGACATACAGCACCGTGTAATCATATGGATCCTCGATGAAATATCTGCTGTAATATTCTCTATTGGTCGTTATACAACAGTGTCCTACAGCATTTTATGAAGACAAACACAATTTATCCCTTTTCTAAAATTCCAAGGGCCATTTAGAAGAAAGAGACAATATTGTTGTTCACAAAAAGTTATTTATTAACACTATTTATGAATTATGATGACCCCCTATGGCTTGCCACTCTTCTTTAACTGTTTTTCTATCCCGTCAAAGTGCTCTCGCTCACTGATAAAAAAGAAAAAAAGAAGCAAAAGTTGGATAGAATTATATTTTTATTATTTTAAGAAAAATGTAAATTAAGATATAAATGAGATAATTAGATCATCTCATTTATAAGAAATAAATCACACATTTCCAATATCTACTGTAATATTGCCCCAGACACCATGTGGAGTGTTTTAATGCAAGGGAACAAAAATTATACCATATATATTGCCATATCTAGTAGACCCATCTATTAACATATAGAAATGAACTGATGTCTACCCTTAGCTAATCATTTATAAATAATAAATGTTGTATCATTGTTAAACAACAATACATTTAGCAGATTATTTAACATACCTCAGTTCGTGTCGTTTACTGTACAGCCTCCCCCTACTGGACGCATCAGGAACAACAGGGCCGTAAAACTGGAAATCTCTCGGCTCCAGGTCTGCAGCCTCACCATACTCACTGAAGAATTAACAGAGCTTTAGATGATGATGCTTTATTGAAAATAATAGTTTAGTTTAATGTCACCAGTATTGTGATCAGTGTTTACTTTTGTTAGCCAGTTTGACAGCTTTTTAACATTAGAATATTGTTTTGTTTGTTTGTTTTGTTGTCTACTGTAACTGTGCTTGGACAAAACAGTAAAATAAAGCTTGTTGATGATAAAGATCATGTAGTGTCCCGAATCACTGATCTTATTCAGAGTAAACTATTTGACTCCATTGATGATTATTTCTGTCATATTATATATTAAGTGTTCATGTCACTGCATGTCTTAATATGATTCTGTCATTGTGTCTAAAAGTTCTTCATGTGAAATATTTTTTTTAAAAGTAAAAAATTGGAACATCTGATTTGAATCATGGCAATGTTGACGGTGACAATAATTTGAGATTATTAATATCAATAACCCACTTTTAATTAGGGATGAGATTTGTGACTCACTCCACTAAATGATAATGAAGTGCACACTTTAAACCTGTTGAGCAAACAAACACACTGAGAACTACATCTGAGTGATTTATGTCTGTACGAGTCACTGCTCAGACTCACAGTCAGTGAATTTGGATTTGGATTTGTTTGTAATGCTCTCTGACAACAAGATTAACATTTGAAATAACTGACATAACTAATTGAAACTTTAATGCTTGTTTCTCGACAACAGTAACTGTGCAACAAAATGAATAAAAGAAAATAAAAGAAAAAATAAATCAGTGCATATCCCACCACAAAAACGACAAATGATTAACTTAATTAATTTTGGAGGAAAACTGAGATCCTGACTTTCGTTAATTGATGGACAGGTGAACACAAATAAAAAATAACATTTATAGTGATGATGAAACTAAGCCATTAAAATGACACTCAGACAGCACCACCTACAGGTCACACTCCTACAACAGTCTAATGCACCATACATACATAATGCACCAAATATGGGTTAATGTTTTTTTTTTTTTTACAATTATTTAGTTTAATGAAATCTGTGAAACGAAAATGTCCAGCCCATTTTGTTTTCTTGTGATAACATAAATACAATGTTTAACATACAATATTTTTCATCAAACATATTTTACACACCATTGCTGTTCTAAATTTGAAGAATCTGATGTTTAGATTTCAAATGTGTTGTGGTTCTATTCGTCTTACAATTACACATGTTTGTCTAGGGGTGTGTTTTCTCACACACAAAAATCGAGTCGAGCAGCAAACACTGAGAAGTGCTCCTGATGCTGCCGTCTTTCCTGCAGTTAATCGATCTGTTCCCATATAAACAGCTATTGCTGCTCCTCCTATTTTTAGTCAGTTATTTTGGTATGTTTAATTCAAACAATCAAGTAAATGATATTCAGAGATTTTATTAAGTTAATAAAGTTAAATATTACTGTAATATTTACTAAGCCTCAGAATTAAATTTTTAGAGTGCATATAAACAGCTATTGCTGCTCCTAACACTCCTACAGCTGCTCCAGTCACACGTTTCTTGAGAACATTTTTATTCTGAGTCTCCTTATAGTCCTGCTGTCTGTATCTCTCATATACATTCTTTCTCCTCAGTGACTCAATCTTTTCCAGAAGCTCAGTGACCTGAGATCGATCTTTATCTTTGTTGTTAAAACATGAAAACGTCCTGAACACTGATCAACTACTGACCGCAGTGTTTCACATTCTCCCAGATAATCTTCTACTGGACCGTGTAACTGATCTCTGTGAGTAAAGAGCACTATTCACAGCTGCAACGACCTCCTCTGTGAACTTCACACCCAGTTTGATCACCAGCAGAAACACATCAACGCCATAACGTGTACAGTCAAATATCTGCTCTATTTTGCTCTGAACGCCTCTTATGACTGTATCAGAGAGTCCTACAGTATTGATGACATTGATTGTTCGTCCATCCACCTCTGTATATGTCAAAGAACAAATCTTGGTCTCAAACTCAGCAGAATAACCTTCTTTAAACGTTTCTCTCTCTCCACCCAGGATGGTGTTTCCTGACGCACTCTTTCCTGCTCCAGTCGAGCCCAACAGCGCAATATTCAGATCTGACACTGTAAATGAGATGAGAAAAATATATGATAGATAGACTAATTATTTACTTTGAAGAGGTATTTCCATGCTGATCCTCAGTATCTTGCCTGTCAGTGATATCAGTGTTAATGATTTTTCCTCTTAAGGCCCGGATGCGTAACGAAAAAGCAAAACGAAAAAGCGAAGAGTTCGCGTCAAAACCATTCACATCAGCCGCGACACGAATTCTGTGACGTTAACCTGCAATTGCTGATAAAGCACCAACTTAAAGAAAGTCAAGGGTCAAGAGCCCAACTAAAGCAAACACTGATCTCCATGATGGTGACCTCAAACGAAACATTTTCAATAAGACATCAACATCTAAACCTCAATAAGTACCTTAATTAAAACCTTAATTCTCAATAAGATCTTCTGTAGACGTGTGACAGAAATAAAGTCTGTCTGATCAGTAATAAGAGAAGCTGGTAATGCTGTTTGTGGAGTTGTTTAATCAGATCTTCAGAGAGTTAATGTCTTTTATCTTCAGTTCATCTAAGGCTGTGTCTGAATAAAGTTGTAGTTTGTGTTCTTATTACTCTTTCAAAAGAGTAATGAAAGAATGTTTCAGGAACATCACACTAACCTTTAAATAACATTCTAGTAACATTAAGGAAACTGGACATTTTTATGTTCTTGTAATGTTAGAAATCAACGTTCCTATAATGTTGAATTTTAAATCAAAATTAAGTTGAAAGAACGTTTGAGGAACATTATACCTTTTAAAACACGTTCCTCTAACGTCAAGAAAACTGGACATTTTTCACATTCCCAGAACCAACACTGAATATTTGGAGAACATTCTTATAACAAAAGTCTGTTAGCTGGGAAGTTAACTTGAAACCCTATCAAACCTACAAGGATACACTACAAAGTCAAACTCAGTTCTTTACGTAATTTAATATTGACTGAAAAATATTACAAAAGTATTACTTGACTTTCATGTATAGACCATATCGCCACCTTGCGTATCATCATCGAGCAATCTATCGAATGGCAGACTCCTTTGTACACGACCTTCGTTGACTTTGAAAAAGCGTTCGACAGTGTCAACAGGGAGATCATCTGGAAGCTGATGCAGCACTACGGAATCCCGCAAAAGCTCATAAACATCATCCAGCAGCTTTACGAGGACTCATCTTGTCAGATTATTCACAACGGGAAGCTGACAGACCCCTTCGCAGTGAAGACAGGAGTGAGGCAAGGTTGTATGCTCTCGCCGACAATTTTTCTGATCGTCTTAGACTGGATCATGAGAAGAACCACAGAGGGCAGCAACACCGGCATCCAGTGGACCTTTACCAAACATCTAGAGGACCTGGATTTTGCGGACGACGTCGGCCTCCTGTCCCACAAACAGCAGCATGCACAGTCAAAGCTAACACGGCTAGCGGAGGAGGCAGAGAAGACCGGCCTGAAAATCAACATCAAGAAAACAGTGGTGATGCGGATGAACAACCGACTACATCAGCCACTGCAGCTACAGGGAGAAGACCTGGTGGAGACCGACCGCTTTGTGTATTTAGGAAGCGTGGTCAACATTGATGGCGGCGCAGATGATGATGTTAAGAGCCGGATTAGCAAAGCAAGGGTAGCGTTCAACACCCTGCGGCCCATCTGGAACTCCAAGGCATTATCCCAGCGCAACAAAGTCCGCATCTTTAACACCAACGTGAAAGCAGTCCTCCTCTATGGGTCCGAAACATGGCGGGTTACCAACACCATCACCAACAAGATACAGACATTTGTCAATAAGTGCTTGCGCCACATTCTCAACATCAGGTGGCCTGAGAAGATTTCCAATACAGACCTATGGAGCAGAACCAACCAGAAACCAGTCGGCAAGGATATCAAGAAAAGAAAATGGGGGTGGATAGGTCACACACTTCGCAAACCAATCGACAACGTCACAAGGCAAGCACTAGACTGGAACCCACAAGGAAAAAGGAAAGTGGGACGGCCCAAACAGACGTGGAGAAGGTCAGTCGAGAGCGAAGTGAACAGCCTGATCTCACACACGAAACGTACATATTTAGACGTAAATAAAAACGATCCAATTCGTATATATATTTACGTATTATAGTGACTTTTACGTATCATATGGACGTTATTTCAGGTTCGATACGTATCTATATTTACGTATTAAAACTTAAAATACGTATATATTCAACGTATATCCATAAATGCATTTATATGAAGCTGCTTTTAAATCGTATGTAGTGAATTTATATTTTATTTATATTTTATTATTAATTTGCTTCGAGGTCTTATGAACTATAAACGTTATGATTCTGTGGTTTTGATGTCAAATTAATCAGAATCTGACGAAACCATAAAAGTGCGCGTTCCCGAACACGTGTCGGAGTCGGACTCATTTCAGAGTTGCAACAGACTCCGTTTGTTACAGTTTGGATGTCTGTTTTTCCAGGTGAGGAAATGTATTTATTTATTTACTTCTGTTCATTTATATGTGTGTTTTATGAAATAAGATGATTTTAAGTGCAGTTGTTGCTTTTTGTCCTGTTAGATAACAACAGATTGCTGTCTTGTAATAGAAAAGGTGCATCGACTGGAGTAATGCTAGGTTTTAGCATTGGAGAGATAGGGGGTGCGTCTCAATCAGCTCCCTAGTTTAGTAGTCAGGGCACTGATCAGTACACAAGTACATCAGTGCCCTGACTACTGAACTAGGGAGCTGATTGAGACGCACCCAGGGTGACCAGACGTCCCCGTTTTCCCGGTTTTTGGTGTTCTGTCCCCGGAAATGTCCCCGTTTTACATCTCGTTCAAAACAACCCGCAGATATATTGCAAAAAAGGCGCTCAACCAACATACAGCAGGCTGTGAGATACGCTGATTCGACTTGTTCGCGCGCGCGCCGCTAAGTTACTTTCATGAATAACGTAACCGAGGGCAGAGCGCCATTATCGTCAAATATAAAAAGAAACATCGTTATCGCTTTCAAGGATATTGACTAGTGACATACTAACTGTTCATGTTAAATTAAATTAAGACTGTATGTATGTGCTTAATAAAAGAGCCTCAACAAGTTGCGGGATTGTTTTGTCCCCAAAAGTTCCGCAGTCACAAAGTGTAATTACCACACACTTATAAAAAACCTAAACAATTAGCGTTACAATCGCAACAAAAACATGTGCAGAAATGCACATACTTTCTGCTTAAAATACAAAATAACAAGACCAACTGAGAATAGTAAGAGTTAGGCTAATTGCAAGCGCAAACTTAAAAAAACATTTGAATTAAAAAAGTAATTTATATTGTACAAACTTATGAAAATAAAAATATTAAATACAATTATAAATGTTAAAATGTTTTTTAAATAGTTTTATTTATCATAGTGTTGTTCATATTTATCATCAGCGTTGTTGTTGTTGTTGTTTTGGCGGTTCGTTGAATTGTATTACCGTACTGTAAGACGTCCCTGAATATAAGACTGTAACTGCATGAGGGATAATATGAGCCGTAAATCTCCCGCAGACACGGTGCACGCTTTATTTTACATCACAACCAGGGACGGACTGGGGCTAAAAAACAGCCCTGGACTTTCTCCCAAATAGGCCCATCATCCCATTCGCCTAGCCGTGTGCAACAGACACTAGCCAGGATGTGCTGATACTATGCCACACTACTGTAGCCTATCAGACAAGCTATTCACAGCAAGTAACATCTCAATGATTATTGGGGTTGTGTTTATTAATGAAGCCTCAGCCTTCAAATAAAAACAAAAAATGGACAATGCCATAAAATACAAATAATGAAATGTCACTGGCTACAGAAACCCCAAATTACACAAACTTGTAATTATAAAACATAGTTAGGCTACTATACCAGGGGTCTCCAACCTTTTTGTGTGCGAGGGCTACCTCAAGGGATAAAATAATCTAGAAGGAATTTTTATTTGTTATACTCCAATATTTATTATAGGCCTACATAACATGGTGACGCTTTTTTACTTTTCACCATCATATGGGAAATAATAAAATATCTTGATATTCTGGTTCAGACTTACAAGCGTTTAATAAAAAAAAACAATTCCTGAAAAAATATGACAATATGTATTGTTTTTTTTGTTGATTTTCTATAAACCTATTGTATGTGTTATCAAAAACAGTAGCCCAAACATTTAGTATAAATATAAATGAAAAATAAAATAAAAATAAACTGCCATAACTTCTAAACAAAACATTAGGCCTACTGCATTAGGCATTAATTCATAAGTTTTGGTGTGAAATGTCTTCTAACTGGTTTGTTCTCGGAACAATGTTTCGCCTGTTTTTTTGTTGTTGTTTTTTTGTTGTTTTTTTGCGTCAATATGTTGAGAATATCAGCGCTGTTTCATCTGGCTTTTTACAAGCTTAAATCACATAGTCATTTGTGGGTTTATAATAGAGATAGAGAATTCTGCGCTGAACAGCTCTGTGTAATAATGTTCGCGTGATCGAGATCAGCCCGCACAGCTGCTTTGTTCGCGATCGCTGTTTTTTGGGCCGAACTGATAATGCTCTGCGCTTCTCAGATCAAACAAATTTTGTTCCGCTTTTTGAGCGTTTGCCATTTGATGTTTCTCATACGCAACGCAAATGACAGCGTATAATCAAAGAGAGTTGGGTAATTTTGTAGAGGCAAAAGTTCAAATTGAAACGTTTAGTTGAAAAGGTCGCAAAATTATACCATTTATTCGAAGTCTGGAACCCCGACGGCTAAGTTGGGGCTATTTATAGAATGTGTTTAGCGGGCAACTCACAGGCACCACGTTGGAGAGCCACTGCTATTCAAATATAATGTAAGCAAATTTAAAAGTGCAGCCTTATAAACCTAACTTTCTGTCAGTGGCTATAGGCCGACTCTTCTTTCTCAGTTGTTGTTTTTTACACGTATAAGTGGTCATATTAGTGCCCCTGCTGTTGGCTGTATTGCTTTATTAGACTTTTTTTTTTTTTTTTTTTTTGCCGACGGCCCTCGGTTGGACGGCCGTTCTGGACTTTTCCAGAACGCACAGATTGTCAGTCCGTCCCTGATCACAACTGACGTTACATTTGGAATACTCCGAGTCAGATATGGACATTATTATTTTTGACGTCACAAACCTCGTCTTATATTCGGGTATATATGGTAAATCCAGACCAAAAATCCTAATAATCAAACTAAATCATAATTGTTAATGTTAATATAATATAGGGAGCCTCTAACAACACATTCAAAAATGTATTGTCCCTGTTTTTTAATTAAAAGATAATAACGAATGAGATTTTAGTGATATTTTGACCACTCAAATAGGAAATGTCCCCGGTTTCCATTTCATCTGGTCACCTTAGTTTGATACTATATTTAATATAATACATATATTCATAATTATTTTGACGCATTTATTGTTTGTTTGTTTGTTTTTTACATGTTCAGATCACACACTATGACAGATAACAGCAAACTTGATGAACTAGTAAGAAAAGGGCGCGCAGTTGCTGCAGCCCTCGATGAGGTGTATGACCGCAGCCAAATGGATGCCCTCATTAAAAAAAAACGTACTGACCCTGCACAAATGGACCTTTGTCAGATAGTCAAACAAGGACAGATGATTTTTCAAGCACTTGGCCAGGAGAGTTCCAAGAATAATCTCAACCATCTTTTGAAGGAATCCAGAGAGATGTTTGACCAACCAAACAAAAGTGACCCAAAGGTCCAACCAGTGATGGTAAAGTAATATAATGTAGTTTTTGAACATCCAAATTTTAAGGCAATCAGTATAACATTTGACTGAAAATTTTAAGAATATTATTAAAGATTGATGGAACAATAGATATAATGTAATAAATACTTTAAATTATAGTATTAATTTTTACTAGGATTCAGACAGTCATAATCCTATCAATCTTGATGTGCATAACAAAACGTCCGATCTTAATGATGCACAGATATAGTGTAATGTTTGATTTTTACAGACAAAGAGGAAAAAAAGGATCCAGTCCAGCTGTAAAGTCAAGTGTAAAATGAGAGAGAAGTCACGTCCGCAAAGGGCAGAATCTTCTACTTCACATGGTAAGATTTTGTCATCCTAAAGGAAAATAATTTATTATATTGTACATTAGTTTTTTAAATAACAAAGATGTTTTGACTGACTTTTACATTCAGATTCAAGAGTCAGGCAATCAAGGGCATGTCCACAGCCAACAGAATCTGTTCCAGACCAGGGTCCAGATCATGGTTGGTTAGGCCTATATGATTTTTTTTTTTTTTTTTTTTTTACATTTATTAGGTCTTATTGTAAGTTCATGTCTTTATTTTTGGATATAAATTATATGAAACTATACATTTTTCATGATGTGCAAAGATCCCCATATGAGCCCCAGTAGCCCCAAATGATTTTGATCTATGATACTTATATAAAATGCTTTGCTTAAACTTAAAAAAAAAAAAAAAAAAAAAAAATATATATATATATATATATAATATTATTATTTTTTTAAATTTTTTTTAATTAGCACAACAGTGCCCTACATTGTAACAAAAAGCAATTATCTGTAGTAAGGTAACTGCACTGTGTCATTAGACAGGAGACTGTTTTGTTACTCTCAGTGGTGTACATAATTTGCAATTGGTTTTTTTTTTGGGGGGGGGGGGGGGGGGGGTGTCACAGATTCTCTTCTACACGAGTTGCAAGACCTGCTGTCAGTGGCTAGTTCTACCCTTCATTGTGAGAGTACCCCACATTCAGCATCACTGCATTTGGGCACTAGGACAGCAGCTTCATCAGAAAGATGGAGGGAGGCTAGACCCTTGTTAATCAGCAACAGACTTGCAACAGAGCATATCACAACACAGTTGTGTTCACAGTGCAAGGCAAAGGTGGCGGTGGTCAAATGCAAAGACTGTTTGCCTAAACAATACACCTGCATTGACTGTGACTGTGCTATACACCGTACACAAGTGTTTCACAACAGAAGCACTATGATTTTCGGCTTCTACAAGGCTGTACCTCCCACCACAGTGGTGAAGCAGGACTCTGATGGGCAATATTTTCACCATCATGAAGGTACTGTCTTATTTTAGTTTTGAATAATTACTTTCTAATAAATGTCATTATAAATGTAATTCATAGAATAGTCACATAACTACAAGCTGCCATTGTCAAACTTGCGAAGTTATGAATTGAAACATTTTCTTTTAATGTTTTCTTTTTTTTTTGTAGATCGACTCTTACCAATGGCACTACCTAATTCCATATGCAGTTGTGGTGAAGAAACGTACAGTGTTGGCATAGGGAGGTCCATTACTTTAATTAACATGAAGGGTGAGTGAGCGCGTGAGTGAGCGCGTGAGTGTGTGTGCGAGCATGCGAGAGTGTGTGTGTGAGCGTGCGAGTGAGCGTGTGAGCGTGCGAGTGAGCGAACGTGCGAACGTGCGAGCGTGTGAGCGAGCGAGCGTGTGCGAGCCTGCGAGTGAGTGTGTGAGTGAGAGCGTGTGAGTGAGCGTGCGTGTGAGTGAGTGAGCGAGCCTGCGTGCGAGCCTGCGTGTGTGTGTGAGCGAGCCTGCGCGTGTGTGTGAGCGAGCCTGCCTGCGTGTGTGTGAGCGAGCCTGCCTGCGTGTGTGTGAGCGAGCCTGCCTGTGTGTGTGTGAGCGAGCCTGCCTGCGTGTGTGTGAGCGAGCCTGCCTGCGTGTGAGCGAGCCTGCGTGTGAGTGTGCGAGCCTGCGTGTGAGCGAGCCTGCGTGTGAGTGAGCCTGCGTGTGAGTGAGCCTGCGTGTGAGTGTGCGAGCCTGCGTGTGAGTGAGCGTGCGCGCGAGCCTGCGTGTGAGTGAGCGTGCGAGCGAGTCTGCGTGTGAGTGAGCGAGCCTGAGTGTGCGAGCCTGCGTGTGAGTGAGCGAGCCTGCGTGTGGGTGAGTGAGCGTGCGAGTGAGTGAGCGTGCGAGTGAGCGTGCGAGTGAGCGAGCCTGCGTGTGAGTGAGCCTGCGTGTGAGTGAGCGTGCGAGCGAGTCTGCGTGTGAGTGAGCGAGCCTGAGTGTGCGAGCCTGCGTGTGAGTGAGCGAGCCTGCGTGCGGGTGAGTGAGCGTGCGAGTGAGCGAGTGAGTGAGCGTGCGAGTGAGCGTGCGAGTGAGCGTGCGAGTGAGCGAGCCTGCGTGTGAGTGAGCCTGCGTGTGAGTGAGCGTGCGCGCGAGCCTGCGTGTGAGTGAGCGTGCGAGCGAGTCTGCGTGTGAGTGAGCGAGCCTGAGTGTGCGAGCCTGCGTGTGAGTGAGCGAGCCTGCGTGCGGGTGAGTGAGCGTGCGAGTGAGCGAGTGAGTGAGCGTGCGAGTGAGCGTGCGAGTGAGCGAGCCTGCGTTTGAGTGAGCGAGTCTGCGTGCGTGTGAGTGAGTGAGTGAGTGAGCGTGCGAGTGAGCGAGCCTGCGTGTGAGTGAGCGAGTCTGCGTGCGTGTGAGTGAGTGAGTGAGTGAGCGTGCGAGTGAGCGAGTCTGCGTGCGTGTGAGTGAGTGAGTGAGCGTGCGAGTGAGCGAGCCTGCGTGTGAGTGAGCGAGTCTGCGTGCGTGTGAGTGAGTGAGTGAGTGAGCGTGCGAGTGAGCGAGTCTGCGTGCGTGTGAGTGAGTGAGTGAGCGTGCGAGTGAGCGAGCCTGCGTGTGAGTGTGCGAGCCTGCGTGTGAGCGAGCCTGCGTGTGAGTGAGCCTGCGTGTGAGTGAGCCTGCGTGTGAGTGTGCGAGCCTGCGTGTGAGTGAGCGTGCGCGCGAGCCTGCGTATGAGTGAGCGTGTGAGCGAGTCTGCGTGTGAGTGAGCGAGCCTGAGTGTGCGAGCCTGCGTGTGAGTGAGCGAGCCTGCGTGTGGGTGAGTGAGCGTGCGAGTGAGTGAGCGTGCGAGTGAGCGTGCGAGTGAGCGAGCCTGCGTGTGAGTGAGCCTGCGTGTGAGTGAGCGTGCGAGCGAGTCTGCGTGTGAGTGAGCGAGCCTGAGTGTGCGAGCCTGCGTGTGAGTGAGCGAGCCTGCGTGCGGGTGAGTGAGCGTGCGAGTGAGCGAGTGAGTGAGCGTGCGAGTGAGCGTGCGAGTGAGCGTGCGAGTGAGCAAGCCTGCGTGTGAGTGAGCCTGCGTGTGAGTGAGCGTGCGCGCGAGCCTGCGTGTGAGTGAGCGTGCGAGCGAGTCTGCGTGTGAGTGAGCGAGCCTGAGTGTGCGAGCCTGCGTGTGAGTGAGCGAGCCTGCGTGCGGGTGAGTGAGCGTGCGAGTGAGCGAGTGAGTGAGCGTGCGAGTGAGCGTGCGAGTGAGCGAGCCTGCGTTTGAGTGAGCGAGTCTGCGTGCGTGTGAGTGAGTGAGTGAGTGAGCGTGCGAGTGAGCGAGCCTGCGTGTGAGTGAGCGAGTCTGCGTGCGTGTGAGTGAGTGAGTGAGTGAGCGTGCGAGTGAGCGAGTCTGCGTGCGTGTGAGTGAGTGAGTGAGCGTGCGAGTGAGCGAGCCTGCGTGTGAGTGAGCGAGTCTGCGTGCGTGTGAGTGAGTGAGTGAGTGAGTGAGCGTGCGAGTGAGCGTGCCTGCGTGTGAGTGAGCGTGCGAGTGAGCGAGTCTGCGTGTGTGTGAGTGAGTGAGTGAGTGAGTGAGCGTGCGAGTGAGCGTGCCTGCGTGTGAGTGAGCGTGCGAGTGAGCGAGCCTGCGTGTGAGTGAGCGAGTCTGCGTGCGTGTGAGTGAGTGAGTGAGTGAGTGAGCGTGCCTGCGTGTGAGTGAGCCTGAGTGTGCGAGCGTGCGAGTGAGTGAGAGTGTGTGAGTGAGTGAGTGACTGAGTGAGTGGATACTAACATTTATACTACAGGGCCGTTGAATGCTTGAATCTGATTGGTTGACGAACGTTCTAAGGTGTGCATTATTTTCAGGGAAACGCACGGCTAAAGTAGTTCCAGGCAGGTCTTGACCGCATTACAGTTCCATATCACTTCGCGTAGTCAACTGTAATAACGGAAAGTAGGATACAATTCATAACAAGAAAAAGCATTTCGCCCCGTGCGCTTGATCTGCAATTTTCAATGTCTAGCTTTACAATCAATAGAAACATGCAGTTTAATTTTAATAAATAAAGTATATAGTCCTATCTATAATCAATAGAAAATTAAACTGAATATATAGGCTAAATAAATGGATAGTCCTGCAGCACGGATTTTTATTGCAGATAATATAACAAATAAATAATTATTGATAGGCCTACTTGTTAAAAGGGCTTTGTGTTTTTCATTTATAGTCTACTGTCATCTGTCAATAATGGAAAAAAAATGAACGAATTAATTGAAACGAATTGAATTAATAAATAAATAATAATATTGACGCACATGCTTTTCTGTCTCATTATTGCAACATCTCTCTCTAATAACTGCATTAATAACTGCATAATGAATGTAACTTGATACTTATGACTGATCATGTCCAAACGCGTGTTCAGCGCGTTCAGTCTGTGTTCAAAGTCGGTGTTTAAAATCTGCTGCAGTCGATGAAACCAGAGAATGTGTCAGCTAGTCGTGTGTCCCCAGCATTAGTCTGCTATCAGCGGCTCAAACCTCCGTTACTAACTCTAAAATGACGTTTTGGAATTAGCAACGGAGGCATGGGATTAGATGCGTAAGAAATTAGTCCTTCATACAAGAGCATTTTAATGACAAAAACTTTACAAACGTCTTGAAATACATAATCTGAACAATGTTTAGAGGTGTGGTAACTGTAGTATAAGCGGAATAATTGACTTCAGGCCGTTGAATTATTAGAAAAATAATGCACACCCGAGGTGTAACGGCCACTCCGCTTCGCGTCGTGACCGCATTACCACCTCGGGTGTGCATTATTTTTCTAATAATTCAACGGCCTGTCGTCAATTATTCCTTACATGCCCTTTAACATATGAATGTTTATTATTTGGAAATTAAATACATGTATGTACTCTACTTTTTAAAAATGGCTTTGGTCATAATTACTATTTTGCTATTAATTTTTTTGCTTAATTAAGCTGCTACACATATACTGCAGTAGCCAATTTGTACATTTCTGTTGGTTGATATTAAACCAACATGTTGGTTTGCTTTACAAGCTCATTTCTGATGATATGGTATGTATAATATCAGCACCTGATTTGTATAATTTGTCTAGAATATTCTTGCCTAGAGAAATATAAGTCATTGGCAGAAGCTGTCTTTATGCATTTAAATGTGTGTACTCTGCTCGGCCATCATTTGCATTCTATCATAATCTAATTTACTGACAATTATTTTATAGGTCGCTACGAACTGTCTTTGCCCCATCTTCACTGTCCCATATGCAGAGAAACATGGATACCAGGTGTGGTAGAAATGCAGAACAGTGGCTACTGGCCTGCAACCATGAACTCCGGCACAATCTATGATGAAGAAGTCTTCATGTCATTCGAAGACCTAAAAATGGCTGCTCCAGGAATGTCCCGTTTAGCATTCTTAAGAATGCTTAACATGAAGACAGAGCACTATGGCAGAGTGAGTACCTTTCTCATACACTGAGCATTAAAACTGTGTATTGACAATAGACAAAAATGTCTATTGTTGAGCTCCAACCTCATTCGAGCAAAGCAGGAGATAAGCAGTGTATGGTCCTGTTTACTCCTAGTTTAAGATGCATTTTGGTTGATCAGATCACAAATAGACGAGGGAGACATTCTCATTTACATCTGTATTTTAAATCTGTCTATACTATGACAGCAATCTGGTCAAATGGGTTTTCGACTACCACTGGAAGTGGACAAGCTCAAAATGTTTTAGACCTGTATTTATTATCTTGTATTTAATGTAGGTTGGAGGCAAAGGTGTATGTGGATCTGCTGAGTTTGCAGCTGCGAAAGAGTTTTCCAGAAAGACCAGCAGTAAACTGGATGAGGAGGGAATTGAAGTCGCTGTCTGTAGGCATGGTGTTCTTTTGAGGGCACTCAATATGTTTAGAGGAGAGATCTATGCATATCCTTTGTACTTACAGAAAGAGCTCTGCACAGAAAATGCAACTTTCTTTTGTGCTGACATCATGTGCAAATACTGGCCATACCTAATCAAAGTTTGCCAGGCCTGCCCGGAACTGAGAAATCTTCTGAACATGAAGCCATTCCTCTCAGTAATGCATGCGAAAGTACATGGCATAAAATGTGAGGTATTTCACACCAATGTGTTTATATTGCCTCTTTTAAATGTTATGTTATACATTCTGATAAAAACTTCATGTAATACACTTTTCCTCACTCAATAGATCAAATGGAGTGGAAGCTTTCAAACTGGTGCTGCATATACCATGGGGGAAAAAGTGGAACAAGCGAATAGCTTTTTATCAAGGATTGGTATAAGCACTAAGTTCATGTCCAAAGCAGGTTAGTATGTTTATTTGTATTGTGGCCCTCAATTAACTATTTTCCAAATATTTAAATTTTCAAATGTAAGACTTTAAGTGTTTGTATTAAATTAGTTTGTTTTGATTGACAGGACGCACAGATTTGCTCACATTGCAGTGCATGGGGTGGAACAAAATGAAGGTTCAAAATATGTGCCAAACTCTTTGCACAAGATACCAAAAGGCAATCTTTATTTATATTATTCTTTATTATCTGTTAAATGTGAAGCATCAATCTCTTCTAAAGTGCCAGGAAAGTATTTGAATGAAAGTTTGTTTTCAGACACATTATTGATTTGTTCTACATATTGATTATACCTTTCACATATTCAGAGCATAGTTTGGAAAAATGTATGTGAACTCCTAGACTTCTACAAAAGCTAATGACAGTTACAGCAATCCAGACTGTAGACCAATAGATGTGCTGTGGAATGACCTCTACAGATCTATTCACACCACATATCCTAAAATATAGATGAGATGAAGCAGTTCTATAAGGAAGAGTGGTCCATCTATGTACAAAACCAACTAATCACATAATCTTGCCATTGTAACTAACCACATCACTGGTTTACTGGTTTGTATGTTTCAGACTCAGCAGAATCTCAAAAAAGAGACCGAAAGCCTACAAGACATGAAAATGGAACTGGCTGTAGATGATGGTGTACTCCTTCAGTGGGTCACAGATGTACAGGAGTGGGCCCACACTAGTATGTAACCGCTACAATAAGTACATTTATACTGTCATTGAGGTGATACGAAAAAAAGTACCTGGAACCAGGTACTGGTACAACTTTTACACAGTGGAAAACCAAACAAAGGCGAGGCGAGTTGAGTCGAGTCGAGCTGGTACTGTGTAGTGGAAAAGCACCATTAGTGTACAATTGCAAAACACTATCACTGCATTGTGCTACATCTTGTAATTGATCAAATAGTTTTAGTTTATTAAAATTGACATGTCATTTTTTTACAGCAACTGTTTGGGACAGTGATGCTGCAATCCAGCCAATAAGGAACACAATAGAAGAATTATCTTTGTGCATTAAACAACGGCAGCATCGTCTTTACAGACACACTGGTATTTTAAATATTTAGGAAAGAACGTATTCGTCTACTTTGGCATTATTATTACTACTACTATTATTCTTGTTGAAAATAACAAATGGCAATAAACAAAATGCCAATGTCAGTTGTGTTTCAGCCACAAACAAAGGACGAAATAAAATAAGAAGAAAAATAAACGAGGAGAGAAAAAAGCTGGCTTCTGCAGTTGAGCAGCACAATGACCTTGCTGACCCTTCCCTTAAGATTGTGTCTGTTGAGGAGGTCCTTCAAAATGACTATGTTTTCCCCTGGCAGCTAGCAGTACAAGGTCAGTGATGCATAGCGTCAGTATTCACATTAAATATTTAATCAATATTTATTTTATTTACATTGTTTACCTGTATTATGTAGATGGTGTCAACCTCTTAACAAAGAAGAAGGTCTTTGACAAGGTGATGCTAATTCAACGACTAGAGGAAGAACAGATTATCCTCATTCAAGAGGCAAAGCAGCACTGGCTTTATCTAAGAAGTCAGGAACACAAACTGAACGGTTTGCTTGATAGCATCATTTCAGATGGTAAGAACCTAAAAATGTTTTTAATTTAAAAAACATTTCATAATTACAATTCATAAAATACATAATTTCTTTATCCCAAATGAAATGATTACTTAATTTTCATGTTTGTTTGTGTGTTTGTTTTCTAGTTAACCCCTGGAATCTTCCAGACGATGGGATTCAAGGACTTCGGTGTGTGTTGCAGAGAAAATTACATCAGCTAAGAGCTCACCAGGACACTGTCAAAAGAAGTTATCAGGCAATAGACAGCATAACGGAACATATTACTGTTGAAGAATGTGAATATTCAAGCTTGCCGGAAGACCTTTACTCAAGCAGTACTGATCAGAGCTCTGATGAAGATGATGAACTTCTGTAGTTATTAATATAAATAACATGCTAAATACCTTGCATGTTATTTGTCTCTCTCATGCTATATATTACTCCACTTCTGTTTCTCAATCTTTCTGTTTCCTCTCTTCCACTTATTTTTAATCTTTCCTTTGTGTCTGCAAATGAATGCTTGAACCATGGGAGAAAAAAAAAGATGAACTTTACCTGAGTAGGAAGGGGTACTAAGAAGCTGACATGAAGTTATCCATTTTGTTATTTTTCTGTTCTCTCTCTTCCAGTGGGTTTTACAGATTTATCCTGCAGTGTCTTGCTGGGATTGGGGGATGTATGGGAAGTGTTTTGAGACATGTTTTTATTTTGTGTTAAATAGAAGATTATTTCAAAGTAACAATGATGTTAAATAAAAAAGTGGCCATATTTACGTGTGTGTGTGTGTGTATTAAGAAAAAACAGCTATAGTTGTAGTTTTAGTGACAACTGATTTGGTATACTAGTATTGGTATACTTTTCTACTACAAGCTAATTTATTTACATTTTTATTAATACAATTAATATATAATTAATAAATGTTTTAGTTCTTCATGAGTCATACATTAACTCATTATCTGTGCATTAGTTAAGCATGAATTAATGCATATTAGTGCACCCGTATATTGTAAAGTGTTACCATCTGTGCAATTTAGTAATTCATGTAATAATGAACATCATATCTAAGGTGTCAGTGTGTTTAGATGTTAAAACCACTAAATTAGTGTAAACCCTCACACTTTTATGACAGCAGTATGATTTTAAGAAGGAAATTTCTGTGTTATGCAAAACAGTAATGGTTACAGGGGGGAAAAATGCAATGAAATTAATTAGCAAGCTTATGGTGTATCCGCAATTGACGACAACAGTAATTAAGACAATACATATGCCTTTCTAAAAGATCCTTTAAAAGAGGTTGCTGTTGATATGGGGAAAATAGTGTTTGTTCAGTATTGTATGAAATTTGGGACAACAATGCACCAAAAAGTTGCATGTTGTGACAATACACCATATACTTGCATGTTGTGACACATATGCCAGTTTTCAGTGAAATAAAGGGAAGGTATTGCAAGAGGCTACAATGGGCTACATTTCTACAAACACTTAAAGCATAACTGAAGATGAAGAGAATACATCTTTATAGACTGTACTGCCCTTCCACCCCCAGGGGCCCAGTAGTGGCCCCTGTAAGAGCAAAAAAAATGCACATTTCAAATGGCTGTAACTCAAAGTCCAGTTAGCGTATCAAAGAGAAAATCTGCAGGAGAACTACTTATGCTATGTTTACTAAATAGTTTGGGCACAGTTTCCAGACATACAGTGGGTAGGCCTACGGAAAGTATTCAGATCCCCTTAAATTTTTCACTCTTTGTTATATTGCAGCCATTTGCTAAAAATCATTTAAGTTCATATTTTTTCTCATTATTGTACACACAGCACCCACATGTTTGCAGATTTATTAAAAAAGAAAAACTGAAATATCACATGGTCCTAAGTATTCAGACTCTTTGCTCAGTATTTAGTAGAAGCACCCTTTTGATCTAATACAGCCATGAGTCTTTTTGGGAAAGATGCAACAAGTTTTTCACACCTGGATTTGGGGATCCTCGGCCATTCCTCCTCGCAGATCCTCTCCAGTTCTGTCAGGTTGGATGGTAAATGTTGGTGGACAGCCATTTTCAGGTCTCTCCAGAGATGCTCAATTGGGTTTAAGTCAGGGCTCTGGCTGGGCCATTCAAGAACAGTCACGGAGTTGTTGTGAAGCCACTCCTTCGTTATTTTAGCTGTGTGCTTAGGGTTATTGTCTTGTTGGAAGGTGAACCTTCGGCCCAGTCTGAGGTCTTGAGCACTCTGGAGAAGGTTTTCGTCCAGGATATCCCTATACTTGGCCGCATTCATCTTTCCCTCGATTGCAACCAATCGTCCTATCCCTGCAGCTGAAAAACACCCCCACAGCATGATGCTGCCACCACCATGCTTCACTGTTGAGACTGTATTGGACAGGTGATGAGCAGTGCCTGGTTTTCTCCACACATACTGCTTATAATTAAGGCCAAAAAGCTCTATCTTGGTCTCTCACCATCTTGGAGTACTTCAGGTGTTTTTTTTTAGCAAACTCCATGCAGGCTTTCATGTGTCTTGCACTGAGGAGAGGCTTCCGTCGGGCCACTCTGCCGTAAAGCCCCGACTGGTGGAGGGCTGCAGTGATGATTGACTTTCTACAACTTTCTCCCATCTCCCGACTGCATCTCTGGAGCTCAGCCACAGTGATCTTTGGGTTCTTCTTTATCTCTCTCACCAAGGCTCTTCTCCCCCGATAGCTCAGTTTGGCCGTACGGCCAGCTCTAGGAAGGGTTCTGGTCGTTCCAAACGTCTTCCATTTAAGGATTATGGAGGCCACTGTGCTCTTAGGAACCTTAAGTGCAGCAGAATTTTTTTTGTAACCTTGGCCAGATCTGTGCCTTGCCACAATTCTGTCTCTGAGCTCTTCAGGCAGTTCCTTTGACCTCATGATTCTCATTTGCTCTGACATGCACTTTGAGCTGTACGGTCTTATATAGACAGGTGTGTGGCTTTCCTAATCAAGTCCAATCAGTATAATCAAACACAGCTGGACTCAAATGAAGGATGATCAGAAGAAATGGACAGCACCTGAGTTAAATATATGAGTGTCACAGCAAAGGGTCTGAATACTTAGGACCATGTGATATTTCAGTTTTTCTTTTTTAATAAATCTTCAAAAATGTCAACAATTCTGTGTTTTTCTGTCAATATGGGGTGCTGTGTGTACATTTAATGAGAAAAAATATATAACTTAAATGATTTTAGCAAATGGCTGCAATATAACAAAGAGTGAAAAATGTAAGGGGGTCTGAATACTTTCAGTAGCCACTGTACTTTTTTTTTCTTCAAGTGCTCACAGTAAAATATAAAATATCAGCCTGCCCCTTATATAAAACTTTGCACAATGAACATATTTAGATATCCATTTGTCCATTAGAGATATTATTTATTTCACATGTATCGCTTCATTACAAAACGTTTTAAACTACATTACCCATATATCTCTTTCATTCTATCAATGGAAGGGGGAAACATGGCACTGTAGTTCTTTGAAGTATGAGGGAATGATTAGGCTTACGGTTAGGGTTGGGATCTCGGTAAAATAATTATTGCTCACAACATAGAGACACTTTATAGTTAACTTAATGTATTACTAACGAAATAATGACACCAAAACATACTTTGTAACGTGAAACACCGTTTTAAATGGGTTAAAAGATTGTCCAACCACAGCGAGTTCTGCGACAGCGTCACAGCCAATGACAACCCAGTTGAACACTCTTACTTTTCCATTTATGGTAAATGATGACAGACTTTTTTTCCGGTTCCGACTGAAGGGATAGATTCCTCAAATATGTATTTCTTCTAATTAAATAAATGTAAAAAATAAATAAATAATAAAAAAAGGGCAAATGTAGAGCCCAAACTAATGCACAGCATCCCGTCTCCCAGGGACATCTCTAGTAATTCGAATGAACGATGATACAGAAAATGAATGGAATGTCTGCAAAAGTAATGTACCTAATTTAAAGTATACGTTATGTTTAACAGTCACTTGCCTATTAAAAGTTTTCCCACAAAAAATATTCCAACATAAACCATTTTGACAACATTACATTACGTCTGCATTCTTTGATATGTGGAGCAGTTTTTGTGTAATTACCAAAATATATATTTCTGTCTTAACTATTTAAAAGATGTTAAATAATTTATTGATTGTAGCACTAAAAATGGCACGTTATTAATGTTATTTTTTATTCACAATTTATGATATACCTATATAAAAACATAATGTCATCATATGTATTAATAATGCATGTATTTATTGAATATAATGTTGTAAACATTAAAATCAAATCTGGTAAAGTTTGAACAAATAGTGAATTTTTAACTATTGTTATCACAGACATTTTCATTATTTCACAAGCCAGTAATACCCCAGCAGTAAGTATCACAGTTCCATGATAAATGAACTTTAGTGTCAGGGTTGTGGGTAGAGATGAGGCAAGGACTGAGGATGAGGCAGACTGTGTAATAAGCTTTATTGAAAAACAACAAAAACTCAACGAAAACCTCCCCAATGAGGGAGAACACAGTCTTCTCAAATGCCGGCAATATGTTAACAGAAAATGACATTTCAGTGGGAAAGAGGAGGAGAAAAGACAACACAGGACAGAAAACAAAGGAAGAGGTGAAATGAAGAGGTGTCTGAAAACTGCAGTGAGATTCTGAAGAAAAAAACAACAACTTCTATTTATTCATTTACAAATCAGTCTGCATGAAAAAGTTCATAAGGCTCCCATGTGTCCTTCCACTTTGCTCCACTGAAAAACAAAATACATTTGAAATAATTTATCTTTGTGACATTTATTGATGCATTTATTATGCAAGTACAACTGCATTTCAGTAGCAGAATATTAGAAGATAAAGAAAATAAAGATTGATTTACAGCTTCTTAACTTGAAAACTCTGCATGCAAAGCTTCGACTAACAAAAACATTCTGGTCCCTGTGAAATCAATGTAAAAAGTACATACCAGCCAGAGCAAGGCTGCCAGCGCACTTTTGTCTCTTTTTTCCCCTGAAATTTAAAGAAAATAACATTAACTTTTTTTTTTTACATCTATATATTATTAATTCATGTGCTATCGTAATTATTGTAAATACTAGTTTCCTAGTTTAAAAACTGGACATGAACGCCCTCTCAAGTCAAAAACTTGAATACAATGAGCTCGTAATTACGACTTCAGAAGTGGGAAGTAGGCCTACGAAATTTCCAATAGCACGTTAAGGCAGCATTAGTAGTTTATTTTTTTTAGATTTCATAGCTGCCTTATCCTTCACAGAAACTCAAATAGAAGACAAATAAAATAAATTCAATGTTACTTACATTTTTTATTATTCTCGTTCCCATGGTTTTTAAAACTGGAAAGTGTTCTTGGTTTAAATGCACTGGACAGTCTATTGGGAAGAGAGCAAAAACAATTATATAACTATTTGAAAAGGACTGAGGCTTCAAACATACACAATGCTGGATGTATGTATATGCATGTATGTATGGATAGAAGGCATATATATGTAGTGATGAGTGAAATAGAGAAATAGATCGTCCCTGCTGAAAAATCCAACAGCATATTGTATATTTTATTATATTTATGCTTGGACCAGAATGGGATGCTGCTTGCTGGTCAGCATGGGAAGCGGATGTTCTGGTAAACCAGCCTATGTTTGCCTTTGAATGCTGGTATGATGCCAGCAAGACCACAATGGAATTCACATGTATTGCATATCACATTTCTTATTGTGTGTTCATAGTTAAAAGACCAAGAAAATCTTCCAATTAATTTTAATTAATTATTAAGATGCTGTTTAATTGTACATTGCAAATACCTCAGTGTTAAATGAACACTGTTCAGTGTACATATGGTCCTGAACTATAGAGAGTAAAAGTTATACTGATGCAATGTTGTAGTTAATGAAATTTAGTAGATTTACTCCACAAGTGATGACTGACAATAAGTAACATATAAATACACATCTACTGTACAAAACTGTTTTGCAAAGAACATTCTTCAACATTGCATCAATTGCTTTCATACAACTCTCTGCTGTTTTATAACATAATTTGCTTATGTCATGTCAGTCAAAACTAACTATACTTGTGAATGCTGAATAGTCATTCCATATAAAACTAATAGTCCTCATTTCATTGCTTGAGTCAGTGAGCCAGTCTTGTACCTATATAGACAGTATATTCTGATTTACAGGATAACAAAAGTAGATATCCATAAATCCCTCTGTCATTTTTTCCCCATCTAATATGTGAACACAATGAAAATAATATTTTTTAACCTGGCTTTATCCAATACTCAGATTTCGTTTTTTAAAATATATACAAATTAGCGCATATTTAATTAGATATTGCCTAATTTGCATATTTAAACAGAAAATTACAGAAAATTTGTAATACATTTTTTTCTCATCTTAATGTAGGTAATCAACTGGGAGAGTTTCATGGTTATATCTGCTAGTTAAAAATGTTACCCTATTCACCTGTAGTGTCTCGCCTTAAGCAGACTGATTTTAGTAACAAACACAGTATTTCCAACATGATCCACGCAATCTTCCATTCGAGGCAATGGATAACTTCTAAAATCGAGTCTAAAATCAGTACAAAAACGAAACGTTCCGTCAGTCTTTTTAACAAGCAAACAGAGTGAGCTCCAAGAACTAAAGCTTTGCTCACAGCAAAATCCCCAGTGTTAAATTAACACTCCTCGGTGTACATATGTGTCCACACTACAGAGTGTTAAAAGTAACATTGAAGCAGTGTTTAAGGTAATGAGATAATTAAGTGATAGATTAGGTGATAATTGACCATTTTGACCAGAAGACACCTGACCAGAAGACACCTGATGATAACAAGCAGAATCACTGAAACAACAAGGACAGAAGAAAAAAAGAGAAACATAAGAACTACAACTGACTTCCAGCCACAGCCTTAGATGAAATCAACTGAAGAGAAAAGAAGACCAGCTTTACTTAAACCAGACTGACTTTATTTCTGTCAGACGTCTACAGAAGTTCTTATTGAGAATTAACAGGGGTTTAGACGTTGATGTTTTATTGAAAATAATAGTTTCGTTTGAAGTTACCATGATGGTGATCAGTGTTTGCTCTAGTTGGGCTCGTTGTAGTTTTTGTAGCAGTGTTTGACAAAACACATTACTTGTTACAATGCACTCCTAAAGCAAAGATGATCATGTGATGTTGGTTTTCTGTGATGGACATTAAGTGGAGTGATTCACAAATCTCATCCCAGATTATTAGTGGGTTGCTGTTAAAAAAAAAAAAATCTCACATTTCACTGTCAACTTTACCATGGTTCAGATCAGATGGTCTGGCATTTGACTTTTTTAAACAAAACTGCACAAATGCCTTTTAGACATGTTACGTGGGTGTGCATGTAGAACTATTTGTGTGTGTGTGATTTTCTTTATTTGAGCTTGTAGGTGGAGTCGTGGGAAGGGATTTTCCCTGAACCGCGGGAAGGGCACACATATCCCCCTCACACAAACTCACCTGTTTCTCTTCAGTGTTGATAATGACCAGATCAGCTCCTCGATCTCTGCAGAACTGCCTGCTCTCAGACCAGTTCTTCAACTCACTGGATATGAACAAGCCATCTGGACCCCACAGAAATCCTGATGGAAACACAAACTTCTTAAAAGTTTATACACAGCTAATGTAGCAGACGTAGGCCAGTGAGAGCTGTGCGTATAAACTAGGTGTGTGACGAGATCTTGTACAATGAGATCTCGCGAGATTAAAATGTGATGAGATTTCTCGTCGAGTGAAAAGCTGTCTTGCGATATCGCCATGACGGAGCGTGAGGGTGAAATTAGCAAAGAATATGCCACCGCTACATTACATTACGGTGCCTCCTCGTCACTGTCTCCACTGATGTTTTGCTTTCTTTATGGGAATAAAAACCATTCAATTCATTTGGATAACAGTTGCTTAAATTGTAAACTATAGTAAACGTCTGCTCATCCAGCAGGAGTTTCGATCACACACAGTTCAGCAGGAATCACAGTTGCATTAAGTCTAAGCGTCTGATAAATGTCTTATCTTAAATTTCTTAAAAATTCTGTGCAAAAATCTCGTCTCGTCTTGTGAGCAAAATGTCTCGTCTCCCCCTTTGTATAAACCTCACTCCCCTAATCTCAAAAGGCGCTGTAGCGACTGACGCTAGAGACTGTGGTCTTTAGCCTCCTTGTTAGAAGGCCTGCCTCCCATGTGGACGGGCCCGGGTTTGAGTCCAACGAGCGGGCGATTCGAACTTGAGGGGCTCCACTAACAGGGCACATTTAGGCTAGTTCATTTAGGTTAATTCATGGCTCAGCATGCATTGCAGCATGGATCGATTATGTAGCTGTATTCTTTTATTATTTAATTTTGAATTTTTTTCTTGATTGTCAACATTGTTGAGGTTTGTATGAGTGTCGTAGTCTAAAAATTTTATACTTTCCGCATGCGCGAGGGTCCGCGTGACAAAGACAATCGTCATCGGAGGGTGTACACGGAGGCTCTTTGTGGACATCCGCATGCCTCCCATTTTTTGCGTCGCTATTCTACAAAAGCATCAACTGCGCATGCGCTGGAAAAACAACATGGACGTCGAATTTGAAGAGAGGCTGTTTGAAGAATCGTTAAAACAATATAAAGACAGCCAGATGTGCAATAATTCGTGGAGGGAAATTGATTGTGTGGAAGTATACGCGCCGATCTACTGCGCATGTGTGGAACACGTCCACCGAGCGGACCTTAGCATACACTTTCAGTAGTATAAATACAAGTAGTCCGTATCCGTGCACGCGTCCGAACTGGAGTATAATCGAAGCTATAGGGCCCTATCATACACCCGCCAGGCGCGACGCAAGTGTCTTTTGCTAGTTTCAGCCTAACGCAAGTATCATTTACACGTCCTGTGCCACGTTGTTTAAATAGCAAATGCATTTGTGCCCACCTGTTAAAGGATTACAAAATTAAAGGATTACAATGTAAAAGATTATTATTGTGTACATAAAGATATGGTGGAGTCCGGCTTGTTCCGTAGATGGTCTGCTCGCGCGCTTTAACCTCACTCACACACACACACACACACACACACACACACACACACACACACACACACACACACACACACACACACACACACACACACACACACACACACACACACACACACACACACACACACACACACACACACACACACACACACACACACACACACACACACACACACACACACACACACACACAGCTTTAAGTATGCGGCTTTGTCTCCTCAGGTGTTCACCCCATTGTCTCCTCAGGTGTGAATCACTAAATATGCATGATGGTGTTAAATCGTTGACGCCCCTTGTGCATATTGCCTTTACAAACAAAAAATGTTTTACAAGATTTAAATCAATGTATTGTGTTATGTGAATGATAAGGGCAGGATGATTTTCACATCATTTTGAAGAAAAAACTCTATGCAATGACATCAATTAGTCAAAAGTCTTATTGTCACATATTTAGTATGTGTTTTGTGGCCTTATTTCAGAAACTTTAGTTTTTAGTTTTTTCAATAACCATGCATAAACATTATTCTCTCAAAAATACAAACATGTACATGCATGTTGCTCACATATTATGGTAGCCCTGTTTGTGCTAAATAGAGTGTAATTATACCTTTGCCATTAATATGTTTATAAGCAACTGAAAAAAGCACAAATGTCAGGGCATGTCAGAACATCTCAAGGACCCCAAAAACCCCTCAGACCTCAGAGGGTTAAGGTAAATGGGAACAGCTGGAACTGATGAGGCTAAAGTGATGGGGTAGTGAATGAGTGTAAAGTGTGGCCACAAGAGGGAGACAGAGAAAGGAGGAACCCGGATCATGACAAGTAAAGTAAATGAAAAGTAAAATTGAATTTGTACCCTGTAGTAGTGTAGAATAAACTTTCACTTTGCAGTACATACATACTGAAAAACAACTACAAGCATTCAAATAAGCAATGTTTTTTTGTATAAATACTGTTTTCAAGTGTTATCAATTTAAAGTATTTTTTTCCTGTCTTTAATGCACACAAACACAGTTAAGGTATACAGTACATGTTACACACAGCAAGGGATGTTGTAGATAAGACATACTGTACACACATTTAAAAATACAACAGTTTTCTTGACGTTAGAGGAATATGTTTTAAAAGGTATAATGTTCCTCAAACGTTCTTTCAACTTAATTTTGATTTAAAATTCAACATTATAGGAACGTTGATTTCTAACATTCCAGGAACATAAAAATGTCCAGTTTCCTTAATGTTACTAGAATGTTATTTAAAGGTTAGTGTGACGTTCCTGAAACATTCTTTCAATCATCTTTCGAAAGAGTAATAAGAACACAAACTACAACTTTATTACGACACAGCCTTAGATGAACTGAAGATAAAATGCATTAACTCTCTGAAGATCTGATTAAACAACTCCACAAACAGCATTACCAGCTTCACTTATTACTAACCAGACTGACTTTATTTCTGTCAGACGTCTACAGAAGATCTTATTGAGAATTAACAGAGGTTTAGATGTTGATGTCTTATTGAAAAGGTTTCGTTTGATGTCACCATCATGGAGATCAGTGTTTGCTTTAGTTGGGATCTTGACTCTTGACTTTCTATAAGCTGGTGCTTTATCAGCAATTGCAGGTGTTTATGGAGAACATTTCTGCATCCTGTAAATAAAAACCTACGTTGAATATAACTATTCTACAGTTCGTCATATATCATTACTTGTCATCTGATCCAACTATGTGTATTATTCATTTTTTAATTCACAAAAACAAATAGTCTATCGTTACACTGTAACGGGGTGTGTAAAACTGCCTGGGCCGTATATCTCCCGGCTCCAGGTCTGCAGTCTCACCATAGGCTTCTGTAGACTCTGGAATAAAGGCAGTCTGGTTAGTAATAAGTGAAGCTGGTAATGCTGTTTGTGGAGATGAGATTATGATGTATAAAATGTGAACAACATTGTTCAGATTGTAAATGTATTTCTCTCTGAAGTTTATTTGATTTCTAAGCTTATGCATAAAACTGAATACCAAAAATGTTAAGATATACATATAATATTGACCTCTCTCTCTCTCTCTCTCTCTCTCTCTCTCTCTCTCTCTCTCTCTATATATATATATATATATATATATATATATGGAACAAAGTAACCAAAGCATCAAATACACAAGAAACAGACTTTACATCAGTCCAGACCACAATGACTGTCACTCTCTCACAAAGGGTCAAAGAGAACGAATGAGTCTTAATGTGGGTGATGAACATGTTTGTATTGGTTGTGGTCTGAACAGATGGGTAAATTATTCCACAACTGTACAATAATCCATTTTCTAGTCTAGATTGTTATCTGAACACAGGCTTCTGTCACTCATTTGACGCTGCTGTAGATCACTGATGAATCTTCCTCAATCTGAACAGTTGATCGCCTAAACAATCAAAACAAACAGGAGTACAACAATATTATAGCTGATATAACATGTGCTGGTTGAGCTGGTGCTGGTAAAGCTGCACTGGTTAAGTTAGTGGTTAAGCTGGTACTGGTTAAATTGGTTCTGGTTAAGTTGGTTCTGGTTAAGTTGGTACTGGTTAAGTTGGTACTGGTTAAGTTGGTACTGGTTAAGTTGGTGCTGGTTAAGTTGGTACTGGTTAAGTTGGTGCTGGTTAAGTTGGTGCTGGTTAAGTTGGTACTGGTTAAGCTGGTTAAGTTGTTTTTCTCACCTCACTGCAGCATCAGGCTGATGAACTCTTATATCATCATATTGACATTCATTCTCCTCTGCTCTCTTCGTCTCTGTCTTTCTGTGACGTTGGACAGTTGCGTACAGGATCTCCTCAGTATCTCTGGATTCAGGAGTTTTTCCTCTGAATCTTCTGGGTTTCTCACATTGGCATACAGAGCGTCATTGGCTGAATCCGGTTCAGAAAGAGGCTTGTTGATTGCAGGAGAAGAAAAGGACAGAATGAGTATCAGAAGTGAAATAATCAAACTGATTGTAAATATACTTATGATTATCACATTATTAGAAAATAAATCTATGTTAAAACTGTAACTATATCAGAAATTTAAACGAAACCATGTAAAAAATAATTGATTTTTTATTTTATTTTTTTTTATGTCAAAAGTGATTTCTTTCTTCATGTGTCACACCAGCTGAAGGCGCTGTACATACAGTTTTAGAATCACTGGTCAAGAAATATTAGTTTATGAATGTTTTTACTGGATAATATTGATAAAGACTAACAATTTATACAGACTAACTGTCACGGGCTGTTGAAGCAGGATCAGAAGCGGGATCTCAATTGCAGCAGTGTTTATTTAAACAAACAAGATATTACATGGACAGGTTTCTCAGAGAACAAGAACAGAACAACCACGCATGTAGCAACAATGACAGACAACTAACAGACTGAAAACACTGGGCTTATATACACAGAACAAACAAAAAGACAAGAGGTAAGCACAGGTGACACAGATGATGATGATGAACAGGTGGGTAATTGAGGGAGTGAGTTCAGGTGTGGAGACAAGGAGGATCCTGGGAACTGTAGTGAAGACAGGACGATGACAGACGGTGAATGTGACACTAACAATTGATAATGTTATTTTCCCGTACAGTTACAGTCTGAAACATAGATAACGGCTGATCGATTCATTCTCTGCTTTTGTGAAGTCATGTGTCATGAGCTGGGTTTGTTCTCTCTCTCTCTCTCTCTCTCTCTCTCTCTCTCTCTCTCTCTCTCTCTGCCTGTCTATGTTCCTGTTCATTATTGCAATTAGCGCTTTCGCTGCTTCTCTGTGACACCTGTTCTCACTTTAGTCTCATTACTTTCTCGTTTGTTCCCCTTGTTCTTTGTCGGATTATTACGTATAGTGAGTCATGCCTGTGTTTTATGTTATCTCCATGAAGATTTAGCTTGTGTTATCTTGTCTAGTCTAGAGGAGTTGTGCTCGTCTTGTGTGTTTTCTCTGCCCTGTCACCCTGCTGGCCTTCTACTGTTTTCTATCTGCGGTTTTGTGGCCACTTACGCCTGGTTCACACCGGACGCCGAAGCGGCGCGGAACGGAAAATCACGCGCGGTCCGGCGCCTGCCTGTTCACACCAGACGCGTATTCTCCGCGGCGGTCGACAAGCGCTTCGTTGTTGTTTATTCAGAGCTATTTTTTACATCATGGGTAAGTAAATAACCTCATAAAATGAATACACCATGTTTCTGTAACCAAGAAGTTTGTACACTTCTTTTATTAATCCGTTATCGAGACACACACGCAGCCAGAGAGAGAATATGGTAGACAGTTTTTTTCTTTGTTTGTTTTCGTCTTTCTAGTCTGTTTAGATTAGGGTGACCATACGTCCTGTTTTACCAGGACATATCTGGCCAGGATTTCGAGATCGCCCAAAATGCCCGGGATTCGGCTTTTGCTTTCTACAGTCACCATTCATTATGTTTACATTATTACATTATTTGACACTGACACGTACGTGCCAGCTTTGCAGGTCATGCATTCTGCTTAACACGGATCCCGATCGAGACGAAAACACAGGAATTTTCTTAGCAATGCTAGAACGCACATCAACCGATCACTTGTTTAGCGTTCATGTAAACACTACATTTAGATTCACCAATCGGAATTAATTCAGTCCTACTGAATCAAAAGGTGTGCATGTAAACAAAAAGAATGGCGACGAGAAAGCAAAAGCCGTATCCCGGATATTTTGGGCGATCTCGAAATCCCGGCCGGACATGTCCTGGAATATGGTCACCCTAGTTTAGATACACAAATATGATCGCATTTGTCACTCGCGGTATTTTAATTTGAAAATTGCTTTTATTTTGACAATTGACCGGATGTCTCGTGTTTCTTGGTGTGACTTCCTGCCGGAATGGACGCGGATCACTCGCGGTCGCGCAAAAAATAGACCAGACGCCGAAACTGGCGCTTCACGGCGCGGGCCGGCCGCGGCATGCCGCGGCGCTCCGCGTCTGGTGTGAACGACACCATAGGTTAACATGGGCGCCGAAAGGAAGCGGCCTCCGTTCCGCGCCGCTTCTGCGTCCGGTGTGAACCCGGCCTTACAAGGTCTGTGTTACTGCCCTACGCGAATTACCAGCTCTGCAAACTATCACCAAGAGTCTTCCGTTTCTGCTGACCTACTGTACACTGACTGTGAGTTTATTCCAGTTCTGTGTCGTTGCACAACAGACTGCCAGACAGACTGTTATTTCTTCATTAAAGACTATTGCAAGAACTTGCCTTTGTACGTGGATCCTCTGTTTCTTCTGACATCATGTTCAGATTTACATCTTTCACTGTGAGATCTTCAGATTTAACACTCCTTCGTTTCTTTCTGTTATAATCACAGACATTATCAGCATATGGATAAATGTATAAATTTAAATGAAAATATGAATGCTGTTTTTGAAGATTACTAATAAAACACAAATTAATAATTTCCTTTTACATCAGACCAAAAGTGAACTTGTACAATTACTGATTTTTTTTTATTGAGCTCACATTATAAACAGGATGAAGATGATGATGATGATGATGATGATGATGAATAATCCTCCAGATGCCGCTGTGATCACAATCACATTCCCACCAGCAACATGATGAACTGAAAGAGGAAGATCATCAGTAAGAGTAATTCACGAAGCATTTTAGCCCTAAAAGTAGCACCTAAGTCTGGGACAGCTTAAAAGAAGTTGAGAGGACTCCTAACTCACTAAGACCTATTCACAAACCGCTTTTTGTGGCATTTCACGTTGCGATGTTTTGAAATGCGTATGCGGCGGCTACAGGAGCTTCCAATCGCGAGGAAACAATTTTGCATTGGATGCAATAACGCCACCAACAACAACCAAAACTAGGCTACTCATTGCATGTAAACTAATTGTAACGTTTCATTGTGAATCAAATTAAAATGTTCTTCTCTTTGCAAACGTAGGCAGAGGCATATTGTGACAGATTAATTCAATAATGTTGCAAAGATATTGCATCAATCCATATGTTTCATTAGGCTACTATATATTAGTTTTGTCTTACTCTTTATTCATTTAGGCTATTTATTCAGTTATTCATCATCTTCCGTCCTTCGCACTACTTGTGTAGTGCACGCATTCTCAGACCTGTCACCTGTCACTCATCATCGTAGGGGAGGTGTTTGGAATCATTCCCGCGTTACAATCATCAGCCAATCAAGGTGGTCACTTCAGTCAAGCTCGTGCATGAGTAATGACGTCATCCATAGCAACGAAGACTCACTCTTAGTTTAGGAGTTTTAATTTTTCTTTACTAAGAGTAGGTCTGAAAGGCGTTGTGAATAACTTTTAAGAGAAAACTCCTAGCTAAAATCTTTTAGTGCGATTTAGGAGTACTCCTAGTGGTAAGATGAAATGCTTTGTGAATACGGCCCCTGATCATTAGATGAACAGAAGATATTCCTCATGTCAGGAATCATGTGCTATGAGCTTCATCTATAGAAATAATCATCAGTTTTCATTTAATTACGAATGGTGTTGAAGCTCATCAGATCAACAGCAACCAAATGACTGACTGCATTAACACATGCACTTTTGAATCAAAAGATCGATTAGTAAATGATGCTCTTACCCGTTTCACCAACACTCATGACCAGTGACAAATGAACTGAATAAAACCAGCGTTGGGTTTTTATGTGGTCAACACGTTATATTTAACACAGGATATGATGACACTTCAACCAGCGCTGATAGCAGAGGCAAAGTTTAAACATCGCAACATCAGAGACAACATTAGATTAATGTGATAAAAGTTAAACTGGTGAAACTCAGTCATTATTATGTTTTCAAACTTATGTGCATATTTAATGCTCTGTGAGGAGGAAAGGAACGTGGAGTGAGGAAGCTTCCAGAGGAGCTACAGTATGTGCAAGGAACAGTTTAATTAGGTTCATTTTAGCAAATTTCTCTTTTTAAATATTGTGTCATAACTTGTTTATTGTTTAAAAGACTGATGATGTCCGCATACTAAAGAACCAAGAAAATAATTGATTGTGCATTTGATAAATCTTGACTAATCAATAGCAATTTGGTAATAAAACAAACACTAAGAACTTTTCAGTAATAATCAACAGAGTAATAGAATATTGAAGTTTCATCCTTATGTCTAAAGGTTTTATAATATGAGATCTTCTATGCTTTTTATTATCACAGTGACCATATTGTGTCACTTCTAGTGAAACTCTAAATATGGCCATGCAGTTTCCTCTGTAGTGAGAGAGGTGAGAACAAAAGTTCACACAGTCCGCCTGGACTCTACGACAACGCAGTCCTGAAGTGTCAACTAGTCTCTCCCCTTTGAAGACCTCCTTCCCTTCACTTTACCTCTGTACAGATAAAACGTTGTCAAAATAATTCCAGTTCCCATGTATACGGGGAAGCGATAAAAAACTTTTGTATTAAACATTTTTAAGGCCAGACAAGTAATTTGTTGAGGTAAATTTGTAAAGAAAGATTACACGCCTGCGCATATATATATATATATATATATATATATATATATATATATTAGGGCTGTCAATCGATTAAAAAATTTAATCGCGATTAATCGCATGATTGTCATGAGTTAACTCGTGATTAATCGCAATTAATCGCACATTTTTTATTTGCTCTAAATGTACCTTAAATGAATACTTTTCAAGTTTGTAATACTCTAATCAACATGGGCATGGATAAATATGGATGCTTTATGCAAATGTATGTTTACTATGAAAACTATAGTCAACATAGAGCATGAAGACGAGACATGTTTCAAAGGTCATAGATGTTTTTCAAAGAACTTGTTCATGTCTATTAGACACATGTAGAAAGAACAAAGAAATACCAGGTCCCCATTACTTCTCTTTCTTTGCACTAACACAAACCTGTTTAGATTTTTGCATGACAGGGCAGCTCTTCTGAAAATGCTAAATGTACATTTATTATTTATTATTACATTAGTTTGTCTCTCTCTGTGCCCATTTTAATGAAGCTTCATTCTCAATAAAACTGTTTTCATTGGTATATTTTACTGTTTCTGTTGTCAAACAATGGAATGAATATGAAATAGTGACTGAAACGCGACCCATTAAGGGGGTTGGGCCATGGGTTCTTTAAGACAGAACCAGCTCTCCCTTCCAAGATGTTAATCTGCACAAAAATCCTAATAATCGAGCCGTCGTCTGATGAAATCAAATACACATAAGATAAAGACAATATATGTGCTGTGATTTCGGCTATACTTGCATGTAAAATTAGAGAAGCAACATAATATCTGTGTTTAACTGAATTAAAGCGCTGCTCCTCTCTGCAGCGCGAGACGCAGAGAGAGAGAGAGAGAGAGAGAGAGAAAAAGGTGTGCGCGTGTGCTGGGAGAGCAGTACCGGCGATTCTCAGAAACGAAATAAGGTTTGGGCACTTTTTTTAAGAAAAAAAAAAAATTTGCTAAAGGTGTCGCTAAGTTGGCAACACTGTGTATCTCCATTTCTCCAACTAGGGGTTGGGCCACGGGTCAAACAGAAAATACGCGCTGCGTTAATCACGCATTAAAAAAAATTTGTGCCGTTAACATGATTTTGCGTTAACGCGTTATTAACGCGCTAACTTTGACAGCACTAATATATATATATATATATATATATATATATATATATATATATTTTTTTTTTTTACCTATATATATATATATATATATATATATATATATATATATATATATATATATATATTCACATGCGCATACCTATAGACTAAATACGTAATACGCATGTGCACGCCGTCAGCATTTTCAGAAATTTCAGATTCAGATTCGTTTCTGAAGTTTACGCGGAGATGATAACTTTTTTTCCCCCGAAATTATTCAACACTTGCACCTTGGAAACTATTTAAAGGTTTGTGTTCTCGAGCCACCAGGCACTGTTGTTATGCAAATGAGCAGGTCGGAGGTTAGATTATGAAACTAACTGAACACAATGGTGGCATATCGCCCCACTTTGACTATGGAGGAGGACGAGGTGATGGTGAGGGGATGGTGAGAGGCAGACGACACTAAAGGATGGTGATGGCAGGATGACGATCTCCTGGTGGCGATGATGGTGGTCGGCCAGTAGTGGTTTTTGGCACGGCATAATTGAAGACTGGAAACACTACAGGTGTTTTTATCTTCTCCGTAAATAAATCTTGTAGCAGAGCTACAGTTTACAAGCTACAAGCAGAGTACAATTTTACAATTAACAATAAAAGATAAGCTAATGTGCATTGTAAATGTCAGTAATTTATCTTTCTTGAGTGCTGTCAGCCCATGGCGAAGTCGAAGGAGGGAGGAGCCAAAATGGTGGCTTACGATATCTGGGGAACGACCGATGTCGTCGAGGCCGATGGATCCCTAGGCTCAGATCGAGAGCCGATGGCGCTGAGCGGAGTCGCAGGTTCTGGAGGCCTAGGCGATGAGCGATGGAGGTGGAGCCAGAGCACTCAGGGACTGGGGCGATGACAGTGTGACCGAGGACAGAAGCCGAAGGGGTGGAGGGTCGGTGCGTAGCGGACGGCCCGAAAGTCTTTGGCGAAGACAGTGTGACGATAGACCAAGGGGAGCCGGTAGGATGAGGGTCTCTGGTGGAGCCAAAGGTGGGAGGAGCCGACAGGCCGAGATGGAGCGAAGAGGTCGAAGGCGAGAGCAGGATCCTCTAGGACAGGCGCTGCTAGTGATTGCATGACCTGCGGCTCGACGTCCTGGCAGGGCATCCCCTGAGACGGCGCAGGGCTGCAAACATCTAGTAGCGATGGGGCTGGAGGACTGGCTGAGCATTGTGGAAGCGGAGAGAGGAGACTTGCTAAAGCCACAGTCACAATGACACAGTCTATGCAGGTTAATGAAAATAAATGCTTCAAGTCCAAAAACAGTGGCTCTTCCGAACAAACTGACAGAATATTGTCCAGACAATTCTCAAGGTCCAAAAAGGATTCAGGTACCGGGTGGGACCCGACAAGTCTCCATTGTCCATCAGCCAGTCCTCATGTTCTGTTCCCTCGAACGCTGGTGTCTTGGGCTCACACCCCTGGTCAGATTCACACTGAGACTCCACTACCGGGGCGGTGGCAAGCTCTGGCCTCTTATCCTCAGGCTCTGGCTCATTCGTGGTGGCAGGTGGTGTTGCTCGATCTGCGGGGGGCTCTCGTGACTTTTCCACGGTCGCTTGGGTTGAAATTTGCTCTGGGTCTGGGTGGGTTCTGAATCGGGACGTGACGCTCTCCAGACATCGAATGACAGTTTCCCTCCAGTCCAGCCCTGTGGTGTCTGGGGGGTCGATATGCTGGTGAAACGTTGCCTCCGATCCGGAATAGGGTCTTTAGGGTCTCGTCGTCCAGGCAGCTGGTAGAAAGAAAATTCTTGACAATTGAAAAAAAGGTATGGCTCTCCTGAACCAGGACGACAAACTTAGCCCGTTCGTCCATTGTTGGGTGGTCCGATCATCTGTCACGTGTGGTTTCAGGCAGACAGAAGAAGGAAGAAGAATAAAGTTCCAACATGAAGTTTAATGACAAATATCAGGCTGGGCAACACACACTTAGGGTAACGGTGATCAGACAGTGAATGAATGTGAGGGACCAACTTATATAGCTAACATAAATGAGGATGATTATGGATCACAGCTGACAAATATTAACTAGTAATGAGGAGCAGGAAAACTGAACAAAGGAACATGATGAACATGAAAACAAACTAAAAGCCCATATTAATGAAAGCAGACATGGGGACTTGTGACTTGGTGACTTGGACTCGAGTCAACTCGAGTCGCTATTTTTATGACTTGTGACTTGACTTGACAAAAAATAAAATACTTGAGACTTGACTCGGACTTGGAAGTTAAAGACTCGGGACTTGACTTGACTTGAGACACGATGACTTGAATGACTTGAGTGTTAATCACATCATGTTTTCAGTTTGAATATAAAATATATAAATTATTTTAAAAAATCAAGTTGATTACCCAGCTGGAGCGCAGGCTGAGAATAGCGTTGTCATGACTGGATCATGAAACTATCATCAGTCATGCCCTCTCGTACCTTACGCACACCACGCCCACTTAGATCAAATATCAGATATCGTCCTTCGGATGAGACGTTAAACCGAGGTCCTGACTTTCTGTGGTCATTAAAAATCCCAGGATGTCTTTCGAAAGAGTAGGGGTGTAACCCCGGCATCCTGGCCAAATTTGCCCAGTGGCCTCTGTCCATCATGGCCTCCTAATCATCCCCATATACTGATTGGCTTCATCACTGTCTCCTCTCCACCAGTAAGCTGGTGTGTGGTGGGCGTTCTGGCGCAATATGGCTGCCGTCGCATCATCCAAGTGGATGCTGCACATTGGTGGTGGTTGAGGAGATTTCCCCCTTCTATGTAAAGCACTTTGAGTGCAGAGAAAAGCGCTATATAAATGTAATGAATTATTATTATTATTATTATCACATCAACATGTCAGCCGGAGGGGTACCGAGGGTCATCGCTTTCGGCTTCAAGAATTATTCACAAGATGGCAAAAGACGAACAGCGCTTTGCAAGACATGCAACATTAACAGCCATTCTGCCCAGTAAGTGCTTGTCAATTTGTTAATGTTATCTGGTTAGTTGGTAGTTAGCTAATGTAATAATAGCTAAAGTAGCCATTAAGGTTTTATCAGCGATTTCAGGCCCAAAAAAGGCCCAAATATAAATTATCACATTCATCTAATCTTTCCTAACGATCCGCTAGTAGCAGCCCGCCCCATAAGCAGGCGGTGAAAAAAACGCGTCTCTGTAGGCCCGCGAAAAAAAAAAAAAAAAAAAACGCGTGTGTGTGTGTGTGTGAGAGAGAGAGAGAGAGAGAGAGAGAGAGAGAGATAATGTGTGTGTGAGAGAGTGAGTGAGTGTGTGTGTGTGTGTGTGTGTGTGTGTGTGTGTGTGTGAGAGAGAGAGAGAGAGAGAGAGAGAGTGTGTGAGAGTGAGTGTGTGTGAGAGAGAGGAGAAATGTAACAAAGTTTAATGTTGTACGTAAACTGTGTTTGAGAGAGAGAGAGGGAGGTGTTCAGAGAGGAGTCTGTTGGATGTTAATTTGTTGTTATTTGTTTTATGGACTCAATGTTGACAATTTAAAACATTTCAAACACTGTTGGCAGAAGTGAAAAATAAATAATTTTATGAAGTTACAATTTTGTTTGATTCCATGATGTATTTTACTGAACATGAGTATTTACAATGCAAATCCAAATGATTGTAATTTACTGACAGTTAGGCTACTTATATATTGTCTTTTCACTTTATTAAGATCAGATTCTGCAGGTAAAATTACAATAATAAGGTGACTTGACTTGGACTTGACTTGACCTACTACAGGACTTGACTTGACTTGACTTGACATGCCCAAGAAAAAAATACTTGGGACTTACTTGAGACTTGAAGGTTAAGACTTGAGACTTACTTGAGACTTGCACATGTGTGACTTGGTCCCATCTCTGAATGAAAGTAACTGAACATATGGTGACAGTTACAGGGTAAGTGTGACATCTGCAGGCTTTAAATTAAAATGGTGCTTGTTACCCTCATGTTTCACAAAGTTACAAGCAGGCTTGTGCACAATTCAGAATTGAATTGAGAATGACTCCTTAATTCCAATTCAATTCTTGAATTTGAATTGAATTTGAATTGATGTCAAAAACAGGATCTAGAATTACAATTCAAATTTGAATTAAAGGAAGCAGAATTGCAATTCAATAAAAATTCAAAGAAATTCATACATATTTTAAGTGAAGTGTTTAACAATGAAGCTTTACAGTATATGTCAGATATGATTGCATTATAAATGATATTAGTTTGAACTACTTGTACAGATTACATTAAAAGGATATGTTTTCCCCCAGCAATGAATGTTAAAAGCTCTAGTCACAGAACAAATAATTAAGTTTGATTTATTGTAATTGTAATTTTGTGGAACATGATGGAACATGACTCCATTTCCCAGAATGCTTTACTTTAACCAAGTATTTAAAATGGTTGCTAAACAATTTGAGGTGGACATTTGTTTGAAAGCACAATTTGATGGGCAACACTGGACTTTTTAAGTTTCAGAAGTCCCTTACAACTTCACGCTGCACCTGTTGAGAGAATCTTTAGTGTTGCAGGAAAGATATTCAGACCAGAACGGTGCAGACTCAATGAAAAAAACATTTGAGGAGCTATTGAGAATTAGATGCAACAGTGTTGCTCGGTAATTTTTTGCATTGGAATAAATAACTGCATTTACAACAACTTTGTGTTTGTGTGATTACTTTGAAATGAAAATTACATTGGAACAAAACTAATTAACCCCTTAGCTGTCACCCCCCTTTTTGAGAATGTACATTAAAATGCACTATTCAAGCTTAAATGGTTGTAATTCAAGAATGCTTTGGAGTATAGACCTAAGTTTGGTCTTGTTTTAAAGGGAAAAAAATAGCAGATTATTGCTGAAGTGAAAGCACTTCAAAAAATTAAAGTATGAAAAAGTTATGGAAGTTTAAATTTACATTAAATCAAATATAATTTATTTAATATTTTTCTTTTATATAAAATATATATTTTACAAAAAAGTTTTACAAAAAAATTACTATAAAATGAAAGCCATATATCTAATCAAGTTGTGTTCCAAATTTGAAGTTGATATCACAAAAATTGAAGTTCCCATGAGATTTTGTTTAGGCGTATTACCAAAAATAGCCACCGGGTGTCATTGAATTCCATTGAATTTAACTGTATGCATTCTAACATAACAAATTAATAAATTTCTGTCCAAATATCACTTCTGTCACTAAATATGGAACCTTGAGACTCAGACCTTTCTGACAATATGTGTTTTGTCAAGATTAGAAAATATTTTTATCATAAATTATGAAACATAATTATGCCCAAAAGGGGAGGAGCCTGATCAAATAATTTAGAGTACCGTTTCTATGGTAACACAGTGTCCAATTTCAAAACAGTTTTCACAGGATGAATTCTGAGATCGTAAGCTTTCAAATGATACCTAATTTATGATAACTACTAAAATATGTAATGTAATAAAAAAAGGTGATAAAAAAATATAATACAATATTTTAGAGGAAAATATATATGTTATACTTTTTAGAAGATAATATTATTTTATATTTTTTTATTGACAAATACTAGATTAAATGTTTTATTATGAACTTTTAGCATGAAAACCAAAGTTTCAATTATTAAAAGTGTGTGCGTCGACTTTTTGTGACAAACGCCAGAACGCCTGTTATGATGTCGATTTTTTGAGGTGCACTCTTGTCATAAATTCATCTATTTGATTTATTTATTCCTGCATAAATTGTAACACAAAACAGTGCTGAAATATCCATTAAGGAGTCTTAGACCTTTCCAACAATATATAGTTTGTCATGATTAAATTAGGATTTAATTGTAATATAGTGACGTAAACTTAGGCGTCCCGTATACAGGGGGTGATTCAAAAATATTTAAAGAATTTGATCAATAATTATTTTAGAACAAAATGTATGCAGGGTTGAGGAGTAAATAGTTACGTGAAATGAAATTTCTGTTATTAAATTACAAAATTAATGTAATTGTATTTAGTTGTATTACTGAGGTAAAATGTTTAATTCAATTAGTTACTAATCAACTTAAAACGAAATTGCTTTGCATTGATAAAATTATCCAAATAAAGTAATACAAACCACATTTATAATGGGTAACTAATAACAGTAAGCAATAACATTTCCAAAGTAACCTTCCTAACACTGAATGCATGCGAGACTCAACACATTCTTTCTTGTTGTGTGACTGTGTGGACTTTCTTGGAATTGCCATGAATTTAATTCCACTTCCTGTCATTCAAATTCAAATTCAATTCAACGTCCTGTGGGGCGGAGTAAATTCAATTCAAATTCAAATTCATGAATTAAATGGAGGCCAATTCTGAAATTCTGAATTTTGCACAAGCCTGGTTACAAGGTAAGTACAATAAAAATACATACACACTACCTAACATCACTGACTCTGAAACCTTTCTTTGATAAAACAACTTAATTCAAAACAGATTTTTTTTACGTTCTCCTCCCAGTCTAGGGGTCAGGAGGGGAGGTAACAAAGGAAAAGAAAATATGATAATGAAAAAAGTAATGCAGAGACGTAAAAATACGTGGAGAACACACTTCAGCCTCAGTCTCAAAGTGAAAACAACACAACTTTAAGGAAAAGTAAAAGTATTTATTTCCTTCATATATCAAAAAGGTTAACAAAAGATGGGAATAAATCTTCAGAAGAAAACATGGCCTAAAATAATAAACAAAACAGAAGCTAACTAAGGTTTAAGGGAGCTATCTACCTTGCACAAAAACAAAGATGAAAATCAACAACACAAACTTCCCTGAGCTTCCTCTCGAACCAAAAACAGGAGAAAAATATGTATACAAAATAAAAAGGTATCCTCTCCCTACATTTCCCAGATAATCATAAACAAGTGAACAGAGATAATAATAAGTTATACAATACCTTTTAATTACCCACAGGTAAAAAGTCAACACTAATGTAAGCTAAGTAACTGTTGTTGGCACACAACAAATGAGCATAGGCTCCACTCCTAACTCAAAGATAAGCACATGTTCTCACTCACACGCGCACGCACGCTTTCCAGTCTAAAGGTGATGATACACAGGGCAACTTTTGGGCAATGTTGCCGTCATCGGGCAACCAGATGAGACACAGGGCCCACGATCGATCTAAATTATCCAGATAGAATTTTCAATAGGAAAGTGCCCAAGCAACAATCGCTCGGCAAGATTGCCCAGCAACATTGCTCAAAAAGTTGCCCTGTGTATCATCACCTTAAGGCTGGCTACACACTGGCTGCGTGGCGTGTCCGTTTTTATTTCGGTTCCCATGTTAACAGGTTAGAGCTTGCGGAGCTCGAGCCACGCCGAAAACGCGTGCATGCTAGAAATAGAACCAACGCCTATTTTTCACACGACATGCAAGCGTGTTGGAAGCGTTTCAAGGCAAAATAGAATAGGAAAGATGTTTATGTCATTTTGACACGAACACATATTAATAAATGACATTTTGATGTTTGAAAGTCTCTAGGTTTTGACAAATGCAGATATTGTAATTTAAAAAAATTATAATAAATAATAATAATAATATTGCACCTGTCAATACAGAACGAAAAATTCTGTAGCCTATTTTGCCGACAATACTGCCGACGTTGTCTTTGCTGTATCAGTAGGCTATATATTTATGTTTAACATGACGTATAGGCTTCCACAACTCTCTCCCCATATGTCAAATATATCACCAATGAGGCTAGTCATACTGTATGTCACCTAGCAGCAGCAGCGTCGCGTCAGACACGTTTCTGGTGTGCAAAGACATAGAAAACGCCACACCAGCCGACATGAAGCTGACACGCAGGAGAAATGACACGTAGGAGAGAAATGACACGCAGGAGAAACGCCACGCAGGAGAAACGCCACGCAGGAGAAACGCCACGCAGGAGAAACGCCACGCAGGAGAAACGCCACGCAGGAGAAACGACACGCAGGAGAAACGACACGCAGGAGAAACGCCACGCTCACACCACGCAGCCAGTGTGTCACCGGCCTAAGCCTGGGGAGAAGTGTTGCTCAGCACAGGCTTTTCTGAGTGCACCATTTATACTCCTCTGCTCAGTCTCAGGCATGCTCACAATGATTTGCAGCTGATTGTAAGTAACCTGAGTGACATTGCACACAAGCATTTTCCCACAACAAATGATATTAGAACACCATGGGACATAACATTTACAACAATGAAGATTGTGTTAAGAGTACAAAGTTTATGTTTTATGTGTGTGGTCAAATTCTTTTTGTTTAAATCTTATATTATTTATATAAAAAAAAGTGAAATAAACATCTGTACATTCATTTGTTCTACAGTAGCTTCTACACAACTGACATTTAAAAACATCTCAAGTGCAGGTGTTTGCTGTGGGATCATCGCCCTCATAGCACCAAATCATCACAATTTCAAAACACAGTTTGAAATATTATGACGTACTAAAGTCTCATTTGTTGAAATCATAGGTTTATATATAACAAAATTCTGTTAGCTGGGAAGAAGATCACCCATATCCTTTTTTTTCTCCTTTCTTTTTCTTCCCGTAAAACAAAACTCACGCCAGGAGTACCAGCTGATGCATTGATCGTCCTCCATTAGTTTTTTTCTTCACGTTTGATCTCACGAGTCTCCTTGAGATGATACCTCGTCTCACGGTGAAAATGTTACTACAGTCGAGAGGTGTATGGTCTCGCAGTCTAAACAAAGCTTCTAGTATGTGCATTCGGAGGATTACAATGCTAAAATGTCTGTCTGTGGTCTCCCACAGTTTTAAAATCGGTTAAGATTGTGTCCCAGGCCTTACACAGATATTAGATTACCCAACACCTGTGAAGAGATGACGCCAACTCCTGCAAGGACTTCAGATGACGCCAACTCTGAATCAACACACACAACGGCCAAATTTCCCGTATTGTAATCATTATGATAACAACATGTAATCATTGCTTTAACATACTCATTGTTTTTGTATAAATTAATGCATGGGTTTGTTAACTGCATGATTTGTATTATCTTGGAACTGTACATTTCTTAAAAATTGAGCATTACTTTGACATAGTCGCCTCTGTTAACAGATTACTCTGAGCTGTAATGTAGACACATTACAAAACAAAGTGTATTATGAAAAGCGCTTTACAAATAAATGTGAATTGAAATGAATAAAAACTCAGGAAACATAACATATACAGTGGGTACGGAAAGTATTCAGATCCCCTTACATTTTTCGCTCTTTGTTATATTTGCTCTTTTTTTTTTCCTCATTATTGTACACACAGCATCCCATATTGACAGAAAAACACAGAATTGTTGACATTTTTGCACATTTATTAAAAAAGAAAAACTGAAATATCACATGGTCCTAAGTATTCAGACCCTTTGCTGTGACACTCATATATTTAACTCAGGTGCTGTCCATTTCTTCTGATCATCCTTGAGACGGTTCTACACCTTCATTTGAGTCCAGCTGTGTTTGATTATACTGAATGGACTTGATTAGGAAAGCCACACACCTGTCTATATAAGACCTTACAGCTCACAGTGCATGTCAGAGCAAATGATAATCATGAGGTCAAAGGAACTGCCTGAAGAGCTCAGAGACAGAATTGTGGCAAGGCACAGATCTGACCAAGGTTACAAAAAAAATGTCTGCTGCACTTAAGGTTCCTAAGAGCACAGTGGCCTCCATAATCCTTAAATGGAAGACGTTTGGGACGACCAGAACCCTTCCTAGAGCTGGCCGTACGGCCAAACTGAGCTATCGGGGGAGAAGAGCCTTGGTGAGAGAGGTAAAGAAGAACCCAAAGATCACTGTGGCTGAGCTCCAGAGATGCAGTCGGGAGATGGGAGAAAGTTGTAGTAAGTCAACCATCACTGCAGCCATCCACCAGTCGGGGCTTTATGGCAGAGTGGCCCAACGGAAGCCTCTCCTCAGTGCAAGACACATGAAAGCACACCTGAAGGACTCCAAGATGGTGATAAATAAGATTCTCTGGTCTGATGAGACCAAGATAGAACTTTTTGGCCTTAAAGGTGCATTGCGCAACTTTTCATGTTAAAAATACCCGTTTTCTAACCCATACATGCTTAAACAATTGCCTGATGGGCTGAATGAGCCCTTCTCTGATCACTGCGATTGTCTCTATAATCCAATACAGTAAAATAAATAAGAGGGATTCGGGTCGGAATTTTAGACTGGGCGTGACGTCATGCGCGTTCACGGCATGCTCACCTGGCTATTCGCCGCCATTCTCCGTAGAAGATGGATTCTAAGAGACCGGCTTGTAGTTCATTTCAAACACCAACGCAAACTCCACGTAAGATAAAAAAAAAGAAAACTTTTGTCTAGTGCAAAAGACAACCTCTGGTTGCAGTTTCGCTTGCCGCCAGAGGGGGCATAGTTCTGCAAAAACTCAGAGACTTGCGCAATGCACCTTTAATTCTAAGCGGTATGTGTGGAGAAAACCAGGCACTGCTCATCACCTGTCCAATACAGTCTCAACAGTGAAGCATGGTGGGGGCAGCATCATGCTGTGGGGGTGTTTTTCAGCTGCAGGGACAGGACGACTGGTTGCAATCGAGGGAAAGATGAATGCGGCCAAGTACAGGGATATCCTGGACGAAAACCTTCTCCAGAGTGCTCTGGACCTCAGACTGGGCTGAAGGTTCACCTTCCAACAAGACAATGACCCTAAGCACACAGCTAAAATAACGAAGGAGTGGCTTCACAACAACTCCATGACTGTTCTTGAATGGCCCAGCCAGAGCCCTGACTTAACCCCCTGAGGTCTACGGTATCGCCGGCGATACCAGCTCGCTTTTTTTTTATTAGTGTAAAAGAAACTCATAAATACTCTGTTGACTTTGATTTTCCATAGGAGTTTCATACATCAATCGATTCTGTTAAATGTGTATTATTTTTGTGTATACTCACAATAAAAACAAAGTGTTGTGCTTTTTGCCAAATAAAGAAAAATAAACACGAAGCGAGTTCTGCCTTCTCTCTGCCAGTGAAGTCCATTCTGAAACGCGTCCGAAAATTAACAATAACTCAGCGAATACTCAGTCAAACAGACATACAGGCACACAGGCATGAAGCTTGAATTCTCTTCTTTTAAATGAAGTAATTTATATAAAAAGCTAATATTCTCATCTTGTGAAATCTGTATTAAAAGAGAGCGATTCCAGTCGAGCTCATCTCATCTCATTACGTTATAATCGGCCCCGCCCACGGAGAGCGCGCGCTATTCAAACGCAAATGGCTGAGGCAATCCTGTGAACGCCCACATCAGCTCGAGAAAACACACAAGTTTATTTAGATCATTGTTTACACCGTCTTGCAGCGCTGTGAGGAATAATACTAATGGAAAATGTCCCTCAGAAGTGCGGGTATATCGAGGAGCGAGCTGAGGAATACTGGTAAGTGGGTTTCTGTTTATGAATGAATAAACGGCAGAGATGCGCGCTGTTTACCACAGCTGGCAAAGACAGTTTAAATTTAAATCGCGTGTGTGAATGAATGATGATGTTTTAGCAAACTGCATTGCTATACTGAGATAAGTAAACATCGACTGAATGTTGAAATAAAATGTAGGCTATTTGTATAAGCAACGTATTAAACTGCAAAATTAACAATATGCCCTAATATTTCATGAAAACAACGTTACAGTCAGACGAAATATGAAAGACAACATTTTGTTGACTAGATTTGGGTACAGTTTTTACTGTAGAATATACTGCCACATCAAATAAGCTTTTGTTTAGCAATTTCTATATATAAAATACTATTTTTGTCAAAAATAAAGTCATCAACTAAGATGTTAGCTGTGCCAATGTTGGTTATATTCAAACTAATGAATACATAGATAAAATGTAGGCCTATAGGCCTAATCATTTTTTTTACAAAGAAAGAGTACACTTGAAATATTGTTGAAATTGTAATTAGTGGTGCTTTTTCAAAGCAACACTAGTGTTATTGTCACTAAACTTATTATTAGTGGTGCTTTTTCAAAGCAACACTAGTGTTATTGTCACTAAACTTATTATTAGTGGTGCTTTGAAAAGCACCACTATTGTTATCCTCCATACTTATTATTATTCTTATTCTTATTATTCTGGACAAAAGTTTGGCGCGTAACTCGTCCCGCACCGTTTGTCACAGACCCATGAATGAGGTGTCAAATCGACCAGCGTATTGAGGAGAGGTGTGCTATGACTTTTATAAGCGATCGGGGGTACGGTGTTCGCCCCAGGGGCGAAAAAGCGGCCGAAAAATCCCATAGACTTAACATTGCAACGAACTTTGATGACTCGTAGCTCTGAGTGAGGATTTCGCAGAAACGTGTGATTTGCCACATTTGAAGAGGCTGACAGGCTCTGTAAGAACATACCTCACAATGGGGTAAAAGTTGCACCCCTGGGGGGCAGGAGCTGCCCAAAGTTTCCCATTGACTTACTATGGTGTAGGACGGCCCATGAAATGGGCCGTCCTACACCATAGCATGTGTTTTTCCTACTATGGTAAATTACATAAGGTTTTTGTATTGAACGTAGCTCTGGATCACAGTGTCATAGAGACAAGGGGGCGGGCTCATTTTACTCAGACGACCAATCAGTCTCTCAGGATCATTGTGAAGCTATCAAGCCACGCCCTAGCAACCATTTAGAGCACCTTAGCAACAAGTTCCATAGACTTCCATTGAAAGAGATCAAAGGGATATCTCTGGACTGAATTGTCATAGAAACATGAGGGTGGTCTCATTTGACTCGGGGCAGCAAACAGCCAATCATGAATCACCTCAACACTTCCTAGCCCATCCCTAGCAACCATTGTCGAGCACCTTAGCAACCAAAATCCAAAGAGGGATATCTTCCATTCTGAATGTCACAGAGGCATGGGAGTTGGTTTATATCATTCATACTGACAAGCAGCCTTTGGAGTTTCATGACTGGCAGCTGCCAAGCCACTCCCTAACAACCAAATAGAGTACCCTAGCAACCAAAATCCAGAGAGGGATATCTTCCATTCTGTATGTCACAGAGGCATGGGAGTTGGTTTATATCATTCATACTGACAAGCAGCCTTTGGACTTTCATGTTTGGCAGCTGCCAAGCCACTCCCTAGCAACCAAACAGAGTACCCTAGCAACCAAAATCCAAAGAAGGATATCTTCCATTCTGAATGTCACAGAGGCATGGGAGTTGGTTTATATCATTCATAGTGACAAGAAGCCTTTGCAGTTTCATCATTGGCAGTTGTCAAGCAACTCCATAGCAACCAAACAGAGTACCCTAGCAACCAAAATCCAAAGAGGGATATCTTCCATTCTGAATGTCACAGAGGCATGGGAGTTGGTTTATATAATTAATACTGACAAGCAGCCTTTGGAATTTCATGATTGGCAGCTGCTACGCCACTCCCTAGCAACCAAACCGAGTACCCTAGCAACCAAAATCCAAAGAGGGATATCTTCCGTTCTGAATGTCACAGAGGCATGGGAGTTGGTTTATATCATTCATAGTGGCAAGAAGCCTTTGGAGTTTCATCATTGGCAGCTGCCTAGCAACTCCATAGCAACCAAACAGAGTACCCTAGCAACCAAAATCCAAAGAGACATTTCTTCCATTCTGAATGTCACAGAGGCATGGGAGCTGGTTTATATCATTCATAGTGACAAGAAGCCTTTGGAGTTTCATCATTGGCAGCTGCCTAGCAACTCCATAGCAACCAAACAGAGTACCCTAGCAACCGTTTATCAAGACCCATGTCTTTTCATCAGAACATCGTATAGAGATGGGGTTTGGCTCTTTTGTTTCGTTTGGGAAACAGTCTGTAAAATATCACCACGGTTACTGTGTATTCACACCATAGCAACCGTTTAGAGCCACCTAGCAACCATATTGAAACATATAGAAGCCATATTTCAGCTCCACAACATCGTACAGACATGGTTGTTGGCTCGTATGCAATCATGTACAACACCCTAGCAACCGAGTGGTGAGTTTTGCCACTGCAAGCACCACTTCACATTTTCTTCAGGAAATGTACATTCTAGTGTTGTGATTACTATTCACCTAGACAAAACTTCGGCGCGTAACTCGCCCCACACCGTTTGTCACAGACCCCTAAATGAGGTGTCAAATCAACCGGTTTATTGAGGAGAGGTGTGCTATGACTTTTATAAGCGATCGGGTGTACAATGTTCGTCTGGCGGGCGAAAAATTAGCCGAAAAATTTCCCATAGACTTAACATAGGCTCAAAATTTGCTAAATCATATCTTTGATTCAGAAGGTCATAGAGCCTTGGTTTTGGGCTCTTTTGATTTGTCCTATCAAGCAGCCAATAAGTAGTGACATAACAACTTCATAGCCACGCCCTAGCAACCAGTTACAGGCCCCTAGCAACCATTGAACAACATTTACAAGCCATATCTCAGCAACAAAACATTGTAAAAACACAGAGTTGGGCATTTTTTGACCCAGACTTGCAAATACTCTTTATATATTACCCCATAAACTGTATAAACAAACCGTAGCAACCATTTGGAGTACCCTAGCAACCGTACAAACACATGAATGAGCTATATCTCAGCACCAGAACATCGTATAGACATGGGGGTGTGTTTGTTTGTTTTGGTTGGGAAACCAGTCTGTAAATATCATCATGGTAACTGTGTAACCACACCATAGCAACCGTTTAGAGCTACCTAGCAACCATATTGCAACATATAGAAGCCATATTTCAGCTCCACAACATCGTACAGACATGGTTGTTGTCTCGTATGCAATCATGTACAAATCCTAGCAACCGAGTGGTGAGTTTTGCCACTGCAAGCACCACTTCACATTTTCTTCAGGAAATGTACATTCTAGTGTTGTGATTACTATTCACCTAGACAAAACTTCGGCGCGTAACTCGCCCCACACCGTTTGTCACAGACCCCTAAATGAGGTGTCAAATCAACCGGTTTATTGAGGAGAGGTGTGCTATGACTTTTATAAGCGATCGGGTGTACAATGTTCGTCTGGCGGGCGAAAAATTAGCCGAAAAATTTCCCATAGACTTAACATAGGCTCAAAATTTGCTAAATCATATCTTTGATTCAGAAGGTCATAGAGCCTTGGTTTTGGGCTCTTTTGATTTGTCCTATCAAGCAGCCAATAAGTAGTGACATAACAACTTCATAGCCACGCCCTAGCAACCAGTTACAGGCCCCTAGCAACCATTGAACAACATTTACAAGCCATATCTCAGCAACAAAACATTGTAAAAACACAGAGTTGGGCATTTTTTGACCCAGACTTGCAAATACTCTTTATATATTACCCCATAAACTGTATAAACAAACCGTAGCAACCATTTGGAGTACCCTAGCAACCGTACAAACACATGAATGAGCTATATCTCAGCACCAGAACATCGTATAGACATGGGGGTGTGTTTGTTTGTTTTGGTTGGGAAACCAGTCTGTAAATATCATCATGGTAACTGTGTAACCACACCATAGCAACCGTTTAGAGCTACCTAGCAACCATATTGCAACATATAGAAGCCATATTTCAGCTCCACAACATCGTACAGACATGGTTGTTGTCTCGTATGCAATCATGTACAAATCCTAGCAACCGAGTGGTGAGTTTTGCCACTGCAAGCACCACTTCACATTTTCTTCAGGAAATGTACATTCTAGTGTTGTGATTACTATTCACCTAGACAAAACTTCGGCGCGTAACTCGCCCCACACCGTTTGTCACAGACCCCTGAATGAGGTATCAAATCGACCGGTTTATTGAGGAGAGGTGTGCTATGACTTTTATAAGCGATCGGGTGTAAGATGTTCGTCTGGCGGGCGAAAATTTTTCTGAAAAATGTCCCATAGACTTAACATAGGCACAAAATTTGCAAATTCATATCTTTGGCTCAGAAGGTCATAGAGCCTTGGGGTTGGGCTCTTTTGATTTGTCCTATCAAGCAGCTAATAAGTAGTGACATAACAACTTCATAGCCACGCCCTAGCAACCATTGAACAACATTTACAAGCCATATCTCAGCAACAAAACATTGTAAAAACACAGAGTTGGGCATTTTTTGACCCAGACTTGCAAATACTCTTTATATATTACCCCATAAACTGTATAAACAAACCGTAGCAACCATTTGGAGTACCCTAGCAACCGTACAAACACATGAATGAGCTATATCTCAGCACCAGAACATCGTATAGACATGTGGGTGTGTTGGTTTGTTTTGGTTGGGAAACCATTCTGTAAATATCATCATGGTAACTGTGTAACCACACCATAGCAACCGTTTAGAGCTACCTAGCAACCATATTGCAACATATAGAAGCCATATTTCAGCTCCACAACATCGTACAGACATGGTTGTTGTCTCGTATGCAATCATGTACAAAATCCTAGCAACCGAGTCGTGAGTTTTGCCACTGCAAGCACCACTTCACATTTTCTTCAGGAAATGTACATTCTAGTGTTGTGATTACTATTCACCTAGACAAAACTTCGGCGCGTAACTCGCCCCACACCGTTTGTCACAGACCCCTGAATGAGGTGTCAAATCGACCGGTTTATTGAGGAGAGGTGTGCTATGACTTTTATAAGCGATCGGGTGTACAATGTTCGTCTGGCGGGCGAAAAATTTGCCGAAAAAATTCCCATAGACTTAACATAGGCTCAAAATTTGCAAAATCATATCTTTGATTCAGAAGGTCATAGAGCCTTGGATTTGGGCTCTTTTGATTTGTCCTATCAAGCAGCCAATAAGTAGTGACATAACAACTTCATAGCCACGCCCTAGCAACCAGTTACAGGCCCCTAGCAACCATTGAACAACATTTACAAGCCATATCTCAGCAACAAAACATTGTAAAAACACAGAGTTGGGCATTTTTTGACCCAGACTTGCAAATACTCTTTATATATTACCTCATAAACTGTATAAACAAACCGTAGCAACCATTTGGAGTACCCTAGCAACCGTACAAAAACATGAATGAGCTATATCTCAGCACCAGAACATCGTATAGACATGGGGGTGTGTTTGTTTGTTTTGGTTGGGAAACCAGTCTGTAAATATCATCATGGTAACTGTGGAACCACACCATAGCAACCGTTTAGAGCTACCTAGCAACCATATTGCAACATATAGAAGCCATATTCCAGCTCCACAACATCGTACAGACATGGTTGTTGTCTCGTATGCAATCATGTACAAAATCCGAGCAACCGAGTGGTGAGTTTTGCCACTGCAAGCACCACTTCACATTTTCTTCAGGAAATGTACATTCTAGTGTTGTGATTACTATTCACCTAGACAAAACTTCGGCGCGTAACTCGCCCCACACCGTTTGTCACAGACCCCTGAATGAGGTGTCAAATCGACCGGTTTATTGAGGAGAGGTGTGCTATGACTTTTATAAGCGATCGGGTGTACAATGTTCGTCTGGCGGGCGAAAAATTTGCCGAAAAAATTCCCATAGACTTAACATAGGCTCAAAATTTGCAAAATCATATCTTTGATTCAGAAGGTCATAGAGCCTTGGATTTGGGCTCTTTTGATTTGTCCTATCAAGCAGCCAATAAGTAGTGACATAACAACTTCATAGCCACGCCCTAGCAACCAGTTACAGGCCCCTAGCAACCATTGAACAACATTTACAAGCCATATCTCAGCAACAAAACATTGTAAAAACACAGAGTTGGGCATTTTTTGACCCAGACTTGCAAATACTCTTTATATATTACCTCATAAACTGTATAAACAAACCGTAGCAACCATTTGGAGTACCCTAGCAACCGTACAAAAACATGAATGAGCTATATCTCAGCACCAGAACATCGTATAGACATGGGGGTGTGTTTGTTTGTTTTGGTTGGGAAACCAGTCTGTAAATATCATCATGGTAACTGTGGAACCACACCATAGCAACCGTTTAGAGCTACCTAGCAACCATATTGCAACATATAGAAGCCATATTCCAGCTCCACAACATCGTACAGACATGGTTGTTGTCTCGTATGCAATCATGTACAAAATCCGAGCAACCGAGTGGTGAGTTTTGCCACTGCAAGCACCACTTCACATTTTCTTCAGGAAATGTACATTCTAGTTATTCTTCTTATTATTCCGGACAAAAGTTTGGCGCGTAACTTGCCCCGCACCGTTTGTCACAGACCCATGAGTGAGGCATCAAATCGACCGGCTCATTGAGGAGAGGTGTGCTATGACTTTTCTAAGCGATCGGGTGTACGATGTTCGCACAGCGGACGAAAAAGCGGCCAAAAAAGTCCCATTGACTTAACATGGGGAGTTCTAAAAACATTTGAATCCCAACTGCCGTTTTCACACACACCACTCCAAAGGGCCTGACACCCCTGCGTTTCTCTCCCTCTCTCTCTCCCTCAGAGGATTTATATTATCAAGCAGCCAATAAGTAATGGCCTAAAATCTTCATAGCCACACCCTAGCAACCAGTTGCAGCACCCTAGCAACCACTCTGAGCTCCCTAGCAACCACCCTAAACCAATAAATAATATAAAACATTTTTTTTTACATTTTTTAAAGCAATATCACACTCGTAGCCTTGCGATATTGCTCCATGCTTGTGCCTACTGAAGCACTCGTTATTAAAGATTTTAAGAACTCTATAAAAACTCCATAGTAACCATATTTGACAACTACCAACCACCTAGTAACACCATAGCAACTACCAAAAATACCTTAGCAACCACCCTGAACACCCTAGCAACGTCTAGAAATGCTCTAGTAACCACCAAAAAACTCTAGCAACCACCCAGAACACCCTAGCAACTGCCTAGCAACCACCCAGAACACCTAGCAACTGCCTAGTAACCACCCAGAATACCCTAGCAACTGCCTAGCAATGCCCTTGCATCCACCCAGAATACCATAGCAACTGCCTAGCAACACCATAGCAACCACCTAGCAATGCCCTAGCAACCACCAAGAATACCCTAGCAACTGCCTAGCAACCACCAAGAATACCCTAGCAACTGCCTAGCAACCACCCAGAACACCTTAGCAACTGCCTAGCAACACCATAGCAACCACCCAGAAAACCCTAGCAACCACCACCTGGCAACAGCATCTTGCTAAAAACATGCTAGCAACATACTAATCATGCTAGCAACAAGCTAGCAACATGCTAATAATGCTAGCATTATGCTACCAACATGCTAATCAAGCTAGCATCATGCTAGCAACATGCTAATCAAGCTATCATAATGCTAGCAAAATGCTAATCAAGCTAGCATCATGCTAGCAACATGCTAATCAAGCTAGCATTATGCTAGAAACATGTTAATCATGTTAGCGTCTAGCTAAAAACATGCTAGCAACATGCTAATCATGCTAGCATCAAGCTACCAACATGCTAATCAAGCTAGCATCATGTTAAAATAATGCTAATCAAGCTAGCAACATGCTAATCAATCTAGAATTATGCTAGCAACATGCTAATCATGTTAGTGTCTAGCTAAAAACATGCTAGCAACATGCTAATTATGCTAGCATCAAGCTACCAACATGCTAATCAATCTAGCATCATGCTAACATAATGCTAATCAAGCTAGCATCATGCTAGCAACATGCTAATCAAGCTAGCATTATGCTAGCAACATGCTAATCATGTTAGCGTCTAGCTAAAAACATGCTAGCAACATGCTAATCAAGCTAGCATCATGCTAGCAACATGCTAATCAAGCTAGCATCATGCTAGCAACCTGCTAATCAAGCTAGCATCATGCTAGCAAAATGCTATTCAAGCTAGCATAATGCTAGCAACATGCTAATCATGTTAGCATCTGGCTAAAAACATGCTAGCAAAATGCTAATCATGCTAACATCTTGTTAAAAGCATGCTAGCAACATGCTAATCATGCTAGCATCATGCTACCAACATGCTAATCATGTTAACAACATGCTAATCATGCTAGCATCATTTTAACAACATGTTAATCATAGTAAATCATGCTGGAATGTGGTAAATCGTAGTAAATCATCTTAGAAACATGGTAAATCGTGGTAAATAATGCTAAAACGTGGTATATCATGGTATCACAACATGTTAATTGTGTTAGCATCTGCCCAGTGGCGAGTTTTGCCACTGCAAGCACCACTTCACATTTTCTTCAGGAAATGTACATTCTAGTTAGTGGTGCTTTTCAAAGCAACACTATTGTTATCCTCCATACTTATTATTATTCTTATTAGTGGTGCTTTTTCAAAGCAACACTAGTGTTATTGTCACTAAACTTATTATTATTCTTCTTATTATTCCGGACAAAAGTTTGGCGCGTAACTTGCCCCGCACCGTTTGTCACAGACCCATGAGTGAGGCATCAAATCGACCGGCTCATTGAGGAGAGGTGTGCTATGACTTTTCTAAGCGATCGGGTGTACGATGTTCGCACAGCGGACGAAAAAGCGGCCAAAAAAGTCCCATTGACTTAACATGGGGAGTTCTAAAAACATTTGAATCCCAACTGCCGTTTTCACACACACCACTCCAAAGGGCCTGACACCCCTGCGTTTCTCTCCCTCTCTCTCTCCCTCAGAGGATTTATATTATCAAGCAGCCAATAAGTAATGGCCTAAAATCTTCATAGCCACACCCTAGCAACCAGTTGCAGCACCCTAGCAACCACTCTGAGCTCCCTAGCAACCACCCTAAACCAATAAATAATATAAAACATTTTTTTTTACATTTTTTAAAGCAATATCACACTCGTAGCCTTGCGATATTGCTCCATGCTTGTGCCTACTGAAGCACTCGTTATTAAAGATTTTAAGAACTCTATAAAAACTCCATAGTAACCATATTTGACAACTACCAACCACCTAGTAACACCATAGCAACTACCAAAAATACCTTAGCAACCACCCTGAACACCCTAGCAACGTCTAGAAATGCTCTAGTAACCACCAAAAAACTCTAGCAACCACCCAGAACACCCTAGCAACTGCCTAGCAACCACCCAGAACACCTAGCAACTGCCTAGTAACCACCCAGAATACCCTAGCAACTGCCTAGCAATGCCCTAGCATCCACCCAGAATACCATAGCAACTGCCTAGCAACACCATAGCAACCACCTAGCAATGCCCTAGCAACCACCAAGAATACCCTAGCAACTGCCTAGCAACCACCAAGAATACCCTAGCAACTGCCTAGCAACCACCCAGAACACCTTAGCAACTGCCTAGCAACACCATAGCAACCACCCAGAAAACCCTAGCAACCACCACCTGGCAACAGCATCTTGCTAAAAACATGCTAGCAACATACTAATCATGCTAGCAACAAGCTAGCAACATGCTAATAATGCTAGCATTATGCTACCAACATGCTAATCAAGCTAGCATCATGCTAGCAACATGCTAATCAAGCTATCATAATGCTAGCAAAATGCTAATCAAGCTAGCATCATGCTAGCAACATGCTAATCAAGCTAGCATTATGCTAGAAACATGTTAATCATGTTAGCGTCTAGCTAAAAACATGCTAGCAACATGCTAATCATGCTAGCATCAAGCTACCAACATGCTAATCAAGCTAGCATCATGTTAAAATAATGCTAATCAAGCTAGCAACATGCTAATCAATCTAGAATTATGCTAGCAACATGCTAATCATGTTAGTGTCTAGCTAAAAACATGCTAGCAACATGCTAATTATGCTAGCATCAAGCTACCAACATGCTAATCAATCTAGCATCATGCTAACATAATGCTAATCAAGCTAGCATCATGCTAGCAACATGCTAATCAAGCTAGCATTATGCTAGCAACATGCTAATCATGTTAGCGTCTAGCTAAAAACATGCTAGCAACATGCTAATCAAGCTAGCATCATGCTAGCAACATGCTAATCAAGCTAGCATCATGCTAGCAACCTGCTAATCAAGCTAGCATCATGCTAGCAAAATGCTATTCAAGCTAGCATAATGCTAGCAACATGCTAATCATGTTAGCATCTGGCTAAAAACATGCTAGCAAAATGCTAATCATGCTAACATCTTGTTAAAAGCATGCTAGCAACATGCTAATCATGCTAGCATCATGCTACCAACATGCTAATCATGTTAACAACATGCTAATCATGCTAGCATCATTTTAACAACATGTTAATCATAGTAAATCATGCTGGAATGTGGTAAATCGTAGTAAATCATCTTAGAAACATGGTAAATCGTGGTAAATAATGCTAAAACGTGGTATATCATGGTATCACAACATGTTAATTGTGTTAGCATCTGCCCAGTGGCGAGTTTTGCCACTGCAAGCACCACTTCACATTTTCTTCAGGAAATGTACATTCTAGTTAGTGGTGCTTTGAAAAGCACCACTATTGTTATCCTCCATACTTATTATTATTCTTATTCTTATTATTCTGGACAAAAGTTTGGCGCGTAACTCGTCCCGCACCGTTTGTCACAGACCCATGAATGAGGTGTCAAATCGACCAGCGTATTGAGGAGAGGTGTGCTATGACTTTTATAAGCGATCGGGGGTACGGTGTTCGCCCCAGGGGCGAAAAAGCGGCCGAAAAATCCCATAGACTTAACATTGCAACGAACTTTGATGACTCGTAGCTCTGAGTGAGGATTTCGCAGAAACGTGTGATTTGCCACATTTGAAGAGGCTGACAGGCTCTGTAAGAACATACCTCACAATGGGGTAAAAGTTGCACCCCTGGGGGGCAGGAGCTGCCCAAAGTTTCCCATTGACTTACTATGGTGTAGGACGGCCCAAGAAATGGGCCGTCCTACACCATAGCATGTGTTTTTCCTACTATGGTAAATTACATAAGGTTTTTGTATTGAACGTAGCTCTGGATCACAGTGTCATAGAGACAAGGGGGCGGGCTCATTTTACTCAGACGACCAATCAGTCTCTCAGGATCATTGTGAAGCTATCAAGCCACGCCCTAGCAACCATTTAGAGCACCTTAGCAACAAGTTCCATAGACTTCCATTGAAAGAGATCAAAGGGATATCTCTGGACTGAATTGTCATAGAAACATGAGGGTGGTCTCATTTGACTCGGGGCAGCAAACAGCCAATCATGAATCACCTCAACACTTCCTAGCCCATCCCTAGCAACCATTGTCGAGCACCTTAGCAACAAAAATCCAAAGAGGGATATCTTCCATTCTGAATGTCACAGAGGCATGGGAGTTGGTTTATATCATTCATACTGACAAGCAGCCTTTGGAGTTTCATGACTGGCAGCTGCCAAGCCACTCCCTAACAACCAAATAGAGTACCCTAGCAACCAAAATCCAAAGAAGGATATCTTCCATTCTGAATGTCACAGAGGCATGGGAGTTGGTTTATATCATTCATAGTGACAAGAAGCCTTTGCAGTTTCATCATTGGCAGTTGTCAAGCAACTCCATAGCAACCAAACAGAGTACCCTAGCAACCAAAATCCAAAGAGGGATATCTTCCATTCTGAATGTCACAGAGGCATGGGAGTTGGTTTATATAATTAATACTGACAAGCAGCCTTTGGAATTTCATGATTGGCAGCTGCTACGCCACTCCCTAGCAACCAAACCGAGTACCCTAGCAACCAAAATCCAAAGAGGGATATCTTCCGTTCTGAATGTCACAGAGGCATGGGAGTTGGTTTATATCATTCATAGTGGCAAGAAGCCTTTGGAGTTTCATCATTGGCAGCTGCCTAGCAACTCCATAGCAACCAAACAGAGTACCCTAGCAACCAAAATCCAAAGAGGCATTTCTTCCATTCTGAATGTCACAGAGGCATGGGAGTTGGTTTATATCATTCATAGTGACAAGAAGCCTTTGGAGTTTCATCATTGGCAGCTGCCTAGCAACTCCATAGCAACCAAACAGAGTACCCTAGCAACCGTTTATCAAGACCCATGTCTTTTCATCAGAACATCGTATAGAGATGGGGTTTGGCTCTTTTGTTTCGTTTGGGAAACAGTCTGTAAAATATCACCACGGTTACTGTGTATTCACACCATAGCAACCGTTTAGAGCCACCTAGCAACCATATTGAAACATATAGAAGCCATATTTCAGCTCCACAACATCGTACAGACATGGTTGTTGGCTCGTATGCAATCATGTACAACACCCTAGCAACCGAGTGGTGAGTTTTGCCACTGCAAGCACCACTTCACATTTTCTTCAGGAAATGTACATTCTAGTTATTATTATTATTCTGGACAAAAGTTTGGCGCGTAACTCGTCCCGCACCGTTTGTCACAGACCCATGAATGAGGTGTCAAATCGACCAGCGTATTGAGGAGAGGTGTGCTATGACTTTTATAAGCGATCGGGGGTACGGTGTTCGCCCCAGGGGCGAAAAAGCGGCCGAAAAATCCCATAGACTTAACATTGCGACGAACTTTGATGACTCGTAGCTCTGAGTGAGGATTTCGCAGAAACGTGTGATTTGCCACATTTGAAGAGGCTGACAGGCTCTGTAAGAACATACCTCACAATGGGGTAAAAGTTGCACCCCTGGGGGGCAGGAGCTGCCCAAAGTTTCCCATTGACTTACTATGGTGTAGGACGGCCCATGAAATGGGCCGTCCTACACCATAGCATGTGTTTTTCCTACTATGGTAAATTACATAAGGTTTTTGTATTGAACGTAGCTCTGGATCACAGTGTCATAGAGACAAGGGGGCGGGCTCATTTTACTCAGACGACCAATCAGTCTCTCAGGATCATTGTGAAGCTATCAAGCCACGCCCTAGCAACCATTTAGAGCACCTTAGCAACAAGTTCCATAGACTTCCATTGAAAGAGATCAAAGGGATATCTCTGGACTGAATTGTCATAGAAACATGAGGGTGGTCTCATTTGACTCGGGGCAGCAAACAGCCAATCATGAATCACCTCAACACTTCCTAGCCCATCCCTAGCAACCATTGTCGAGCACCTTAGCAACAAAAATCCAAAGAGGGATATCTTCCATTCTGAATGTCACAGAGGCATGGGAGTTGGTTTATATCATTCATACTGACAAGCAGCCTTTGGAGTTTCATGACTGGCAGCTGCCAAGCCACTCCCTAGCAACCAAATAGAGTACCCTAGAAACCAAAATCCAGAGAGGGATATCTTCCATTCTGTATGTCACAGAGGCATGGGAGTTGGTTTATATCATTCATACTGACAAGCAGCCTTTGGACTTTCATGTTTGGCAGCTGCCAAGCCACACCCTAGCAACCAAACAGAGTACCCTAGCAACCAAAATCCAAAGAAGGATATCTTCCATTCTGAATGTCACAGAGGCATGGGAGTTGGTTTATATCATTCATAGTGACAAGAAGCCTTTGCAGTTTAATCATTGGCAGTTGTCAAGCAACTCCATAGCAACCAAACAGAGTACCCTAGCAACCAAAATCCAAAGAGGGATATCTTCCATTCTGAATGTCACAGAGGCATGGGAGTTGGTTTATATAATTAATACTGACAAGCAGCCTTTGGAATTTCATGATTGGCAGCTGCTAAGCCACTCCCTAGCAACCAAACCGAGTACCCTAGCAACCAAAATCCAAAGAGGGATATCTTCCGTTCTGAATGTCACAGAGGCATGGGAGTTGGTTTATATCATTCATAGTGGCAAGAAGCCTTTGGAGTTTCATCATTGGCAGCTGCCTAGCAACTCCATAGCAACCAAACAGAGTACCCTAGCAACCAAAATCCAAAGAGGGATATCTTCCATTCTGAATGTCACAGAGGCATGGGAGTTGGTTTGTATCATTCATACTGACAAGAAGCCTTTGGAGTTTCATCATTGGCAGCTGCCTAGCAACTCCATAGCAACCAAACAGAGTACCCTAGCAACCAAAATCAAAAGAGGGATATCTTCCATTCTGAATGTCACCGAGGCATGGGAGTTGGTTTATATCATTCATAGTGACAAGAAGCCTTTGCAGTTTCATCATTGGCAGCTGCCAAGCAACTCCATAGCAACCAAACAGAGTACCCTAGCAACCAAAGTCCAAAGAGGAATATCTTCCATTCTGAATGTCACAGAGGCATGGGAGTTGGTTTATATCATTCATACTGACAAGCAGCCTTTGGAGTTTCATGATTGGCAGCTGCCAAACCACTCCCTAGCAACCAAACAGAGTACCCTAGCAACCGTTTATCAAGACCCATGTCTTTTCATCAGAACATCGTATAGAGATGGGGTTTGGCTCTTTTGTTTCGTTTGGGAAACAGTCTGTAAAATATCACCACGGTTACTGTGTATTCACACCATAGCAACCGTTTAGAGCCACCTAGCAACCATATTGAAACATATAGAAGCCATATTTCAGCTCCACAACATCGTACAGACATGGTTGTTGGCTCGTATGCAATCATGTACAACACCCTAGCAACCGAGTGGTGAGTTTTGCCACTGCAAGCACCACTTCACATTTTCTTCAGGAAATGTACATTCTAGTTAGTGGTGCTTTTTCAAAGCAACACTAGTGTTATTGTCACTAAACTTATTATTATTCTTCTTATTATTCCGGACAAAAGTTTGGCGCGTAACTTGCCCCGCACCGTTTGTCACAGACCCATGAGTGAGGCATCAAATCGACCGGCTCATTGAGGAGAGGTGTGCTATGACTTTTCTAAGCGATCGGGTGTACGATGTTCGCACAGCGGACGAAAAAGCGGCCAAAAAAGTCCCATTGACTTAACATGGGGAGTTCTAAAAACATTTGAATCCCAACTGCCGTTTTCACACACACCACTCCAAAGGGCCTGACACCCCTGCGTTTCTCTCCCTCTCTCTCTCCCTCAGAGGATTTATATTATCAAGCAGCCAATAAGTAATGGCCTAAAATCTTCATAGCCACACCCTAGCAACCAGTTGCAGCACCCTAGCAACCACTCTGAGCTCCCTAGCAACCACCCTAAACCAATAAATAATATAAAACATTTTTTTTTACATTTTTTAAAGCAATATCACACTCGTAGCCTTGCGATATTGCTCCATGCTTGTGCCTACTGAAGCACTCGTTATTAAAGATTTTAAGAACTCTATAAAAACTCCATAGTAACCATATTTGACAACTACCAACCACCTAGTAACACCATAGCAACTACCAAAAATACCTTAGCAACCACCCTGAACACCCTAGCAACGTCTAGAAATGCTCTAGTAACCACCAAAAAACTCTAGCAACCACCCAGAACACCCTAGCAACTGCCTAGCAACCACCCAGAACACCTAGCAACTGCCTAGTAACCACCCAGAATACCCTAGCAACTGCCTAGCAATGCCCTAGCATCCACCCAGAATACCATAGCAACTGCCTAGCAACACCATAGCAACCACCTAGCAATGCCCTAGCAACCACCAAGAATACCCTAGCAACTGCCTAGCAACCACCAAGAATACCCTAGCAACTGCCTAGCAACCACCCAGAACACCTTAGCAACTGCCTAGCAACACCATAGCAACCACCCAGAAAACCCTAGCAACCACCACCTGGCAACAGCATCTTGCTAAAAACATGCTAGCAACATACTAATCATGCTAGCAACAAGCTAGCAACATGCTAATAATGCTAGCATTATGCTACCAACATGCTAATCAAGCTAGCATCATGCTAGCAACATGCTAATCAAGCTATCATAATGCTAGCAAAATGCTAATCAAGCTAGCATCATGCTAGCAACATGCTAATCAAGCTAGCATTATGCTAGAAACATGTTAATCATGTTAGCGTCTAGCTAAAAACATGCTAGCAACATGCTAATCATGCTAGCATCAAGCTACCAACATGCTAATCAAGCTAGCATCATGTTAAAATAATGCTAATCAAGCTAGCAACATGCTAATCAATCTAGAATTATGCTAGCAACATGCTAATCATGTTAGTGTCTAGCTAAAAACATGCTAGCAACATGCTAATTATGCTAGCATCAAGCTACCAACATGCTAATCAATCTAGCATCATGCTAACATAATGCTAATCAAGCTAGCATCATGCTAGCAACATGCTAATCAAGCTAGCATTATGCTAGCAACATGCTAATCATGTTAGCGTCTAGCTAAAAACATGCTAGCAACATGCTAATCAAGCTAGCATCATGCTAGCAACATGCTAATCAAGCTAGCATCATGCTAGCAACCTGCTAATCAAGCTAGCATCATGCTAGCAAAATGCTATTCAAGCTAGCATAATGCTAGCAACATGCTAATCATGTTAGCATCTGGCTAAAAACATGCTAGCAAAATGCTAATCATGCTAACATCTTGTTAAAAGCATGCTAGCAACATGCTAATCATGCTAGCATCATGCTACCAACATGCTAATCATGTTAACAACATGCTAATCATGCTAGCATCATTTTAACAACATGTTAATCATAGTAAATCATGCTGGAATGTGGTAAATCGTAGTAAATCATCTTAGAAACATGGTAAATCGTGGTAAATAATGCTAAAACGTGGTATATCATGGTATCACAACATGTTAATTGTGTTAGCATCTGCCCAGTGGCGAGTTTTGCCACTGCAAGCACCACTTCACATTTTCTTCAGGAAATGTACATTCTAGTTAGTGGTGCTTTTTCAAAGCACCACTAGTGTTATTGTCACTAAACTTATTATTCTTCTTCTTCTTCTTTTTCTTATTATTCCGGACAAAAGTTTGGCGCGTAATGCGCCCCGCATCGTTTGTCACAGACCCCTGAGTGAGGTGTCAAATCGACCGGCTCATTGAGGAGAGGTGTGCTATGACTTTTCTAAGCGATCGGGTGTACGATGTTCGCACAGCGGACGAAAAAGCGGCCAAAAAAGTCCCATTGACTTTACATGGGGAGTTCTAAAAACATTTGAATCCCAACTGCCGTTTTCACACACACCACTCCAAAGGGCCTGACACCCCTGCGTTTCTCTCCCTCTCTCTCTCCCTCAGAGGATTTATATTATCAAGCAGCCAATAAGTAATGGCCTAAAATCTTCATAGCCACACCCTAGCAACCAGTTACAGCACCCTAGCAACCACTCTGAGCTCCCTAGCAACCACCCTAAACCAATAAACAATATAAAAAAATTTGTTTAACATTTTTTACAGCAATATCACACTCGTAGCCTTGCGATATTGCTCCATGCTTGTGCCTATTCGGCCATAGGCACGAGGCCGCAGGCCGAGTGCCGTACTGAAGGAACTCGTTATTAAAGATTTTAAGAACTCTATAAAAACTCCATAGTAACCATATTTGACAACTACCAACCACCTAGTAACACCATAGCAACTACCAAAAATACCTTAGCAACCACCCTGAACACCCTAGCAACGTCTAGAAATGCTCTAGTAACCACCAAAAAACTCTAGCAACCACCCAGAACACCCTAGAAACTGCCTAGCAACCACCCAGAACACCTAGCAACTGCCTAGTAACCACCCAGAACGCCTAGCAACCACCCAGAACACCCTAGCAACTGCCTAGCAACGCCCTAGCATCCACCCAGAATACCATAGCAACTGCCTAGCAACACCATAGCAACCACCTAGCAATGCTCTAGCAACCACCAAGAATACCCTAGCAACTGCCTAGCAACCACCAAGAACACCTTAGCAACTGCCTAGCAACACCATAACAACCACCCAGAAAACCCTAGCAACCACCACCTGGCAACAGCATCTTGCTAAAAACATGCTAGCAACATACTAATCAAGCTAGCATCATGCTAGCATCATGCTAATCAAGCTAGCAACATGCTAATAATGCTAGCATTATGCTACCAACATGCTAATCAAGCTAGCATAATGCTAGCAACATGCTAATCAAGCTATCATAATGCTAGCAACATGCTAATCAAGCTAGCATTATGCTAACAAAATGCTAATCATGTTAGCGTCTATTTAAAAACATGCTAGCAACATGCTAATCATGCTAACATCAAGCTACCAACATGCTAATTAAGCTAGCGTAATGCTAACATCATGCTAGCATAATGCTTATTCAAGCTAGCATCATGCTAACAACATGTTAATCAAGCTAGCATCATGCAAGAAACATGCTAATCATGTTAGCATCTAGTTAAAAACATGCTAGCAACATGCTAATAATGCTAGCATCAAGCTACCAATATGCTAATCAAGCTAGCATCATGCTAACATCATGCTAATCAAGCTAGCATCATGCTACCAATATGCTAATTAAGCTAGCATAATGCTAGCAACATGCTAATCATGTTAGCATCTAGCTAAAAACATGCTAGCAAAATGCTAATCATGCTAACATCTTGTTAAAAGCATGCTAGCAACATGCTAATCATGCTAGCATCATGCTACCAACATGCTAATCATGTTAACAACATGCTAATCATGCTAGCATAATTTTAACAACATGTTAATCATAGTAAATCATGCTGGAATGTGGTAAATCGTAGTAAATCATCTTAGAAACATGGTAAATCGTGGTAAATAATGCTAAAATGTGGTATATCATGGTATCACAACATGTTAATTGTGTTAGCATCTGCCCAGTGGCGAGTTTTGCCACTGCAAGCACCACTTCACATTTTCTTCAGGAAATGTACATTCTAGTTAGTGGTGCTTTGAAAAGCACCACTATTGTTATCCTCCATACTTATTATTAGTGGTGCTTTGAAAAGCACCACTATTGTTATCCTCCATACTTATTATTATTCTTATTCTTATTATTCTGGACAAAAGTTTGGCGCGTAACTCGTCCCGCACCGTTTGTCACAGACCCATGAATGAGGTGTCAAATCGACCAGCGTATTGAGGAGAGGTGTGCTATGACTTTTATAAGCGATCGGGGGTACGGTGTTCGCCCCAGGGGCGAAAAAGCGGCCGAAAAATCCCATAGACTTAACATTGCAACGAACTTTGATGACTCGTAGCTCTGAGTGAGGATTTCGCAGAAACGTGTGATTTGCCACATTTGAAGAGGCTGACAGGCTCTGTAAGAACATACCTCACAATGGGGTAAAAGTTGCACCCCTGGGGGGCAGGAGCTGCCCAAAGTTTCCCATTGACTTACTATGGTGTAGGACGGCCCAAGAAATGGGCCGTCCTACACCATAGCATGTGTTTTTCCTACTATGGTAAATTACATAAGGTTTTTGTATTGAACGTAGCTCTGGATCACAGTGTCATAGAGACAAGGGGGCGGGCTCATTTTACTCAGACGACCAATCAGTCTCTCAGGATCATTGTGAAGCTATCAAGCCACGCCCTAGCAACCATTTAGAGCACCTTAGCAACAAGTTCCATAGACTTCCATTGAAAGAGATCAAAGGGATATCTCTGGACTGAATTGTCATAGAAACATGAGGGTGGTCTCATTTGACTCGGGGCAGCAAACAGCCAATCATGAATCACCTCAACACTTCCTAGCCCATCCCTAGCAACCATTGTCGAGCACCTTAGCAACAAAAATCCAAAGAGGGATATCTTCCATTCTGAATGTCACAGAGGCATGGGAGTTGGTTTATATCATTCATACTGACAAGCAGCCTTTGGAGTTTCATGACTGGCAGCTGCCAAGCCACTCCCTAACAACCAAATAGAGTACCCTAGCAACCAAAATCCAAAGAAGGATATCTTCCATTCTGAATGTCACAGAGGCATGGGAGTTGGTTTATATCATTCATAGTGACAAGAAGCCTTTGCAGTTTCATCATTGGCAGTTGTCAAGCAACTCCATAGCAACCAAACAGAGTACCCTAGCAACCAAAATCCAAAGAGGGATATCTTCCATTCTGAATGTCACAGAGGCATGGGAGTTGGTTTATATAATTAATACTGACAAGCAGCCTTTGGAATTTCATGATTGGCAGCTGCTACGCCACTCCCTAGCAACCAAACCGAGTACCCTAGCAACCAAAATCCAAAGAGGGATATCTTCCGTTCTGAATGTCACAGAGGCATGGGAGTTGGTTTATATCATTCATAGTGGCAAGAAGCCTTTGGAGTTTCATCATTGGCAGCTGCCTAGCAACTCCATAGCAACCAAACAGAGTACCCTAGCAACCAAAATCCAAAGAGGCATTTCTTCCATTCTGAATGTCACAGAGGCATGGGAGTTGGTTTATATCATTCATAGTGACAAGAAGCCTTTGGAGTTTCATCATTGGCAGCTGCCTAGCAACTCCATAGCAACCAAACAGAGTACCCTAGCAACCGTTTATCAAGACCCATGTCTTTTCATCAGAACATCGTATAGAGATGGGGTTTGGCTCTTTTGTTTCGTTTGGGAAACAGTCTGTAAAATATCACCACGGTTACTGTGTATTCACACCATAGCAACCGTTTAGAGCCACCTAGCAACCATATTGAAACATATAGAAGCCATATTTCAGCTCCACAACATCGTACAGACATGGTTGTTGGCTCGTATGCAATCATGTACAACACCCTAGCAACCGAGTGGTGAGTTTTGCCACTGCAAGCACCACTTCACATTTTCTTCAGGAAATGTACATTCTAGTGTTGTGATTACTATTCACCAAGACAAAACTTCGGCGCGTAACTCGCCCCACACCGTTTGTCACAGACCCCTGAATGAGGTGTCAAATCGACCGGTTTATTGAGGAGAGGTGTGCTATGACTTTTATAAGCGATCGGGTGTACAATGTTCGTCTGGCGGGCGAAAAATTTGCCGAAAAATTTCCCATAGACTTAACATAGGCTCAAAATTTGCAAAATCATATATTTGATTCAGAAGGTCATAGAGCCTTGGATTTGGGCTCTTTTGATTTGTCCTATCAAGCAGCCAATAAGTAGTGACATAACAACTTCATAGCCACGCCCTAGCAACCAGTTACAGGCCCCTAGCAACCATTGAACAACATTTACAAGCCATATCTCAGCAACAAAACATTGTAAAAACACAGAGTTGGGCATTTTTTGACCCAGACTTGCAAATACTCTTTATATATTACCCCATAAACTGTATAAACAAACCGTAGCAACCATTTGGAGTACCCTAGCAACCGTACAAACACATGAATGAGCTATATCTCAGCACCAGAACATCGTATAGACATGGGGGTGTGTTTGTTTGTTTTGGTTGGGAAACCAGTCTGTAAATATCATGGTAACTGTGGAACCACACCATAGCAACTGTTTAGAGCTACCTAGCAACCATATTGCAACATATAGAAGCCATATTCCAGCTCCACAACATCGTACAGACATGGTTGTTGTCTCGTATGCAATCATGTACAAAATCCTAGCAACCGAGTGGTGAGTTTTGCCACTGCAAGCACCACTTCACATTTTCTTCAGGAAATGTACATTCTAGTTAGTGGTGCTTTTTCAAAGCACCACTAGTGTTATTGTCACTCATACTTATTAAGTTGGCTGAGAAAGCCAACTTACTGATATTGTACTTAAACTTATTAAGTTGGCTTGAGAAAGCCAACATATTGAAATCCTATTTAAACTTATTATTATTATTATTATTCTTCTTACTAAAACTGTTGACTCAAACTCGCCCTAGAGCTTTAACTCTACATACTCCAAACTTGGCTCAGACACTCAAACTGATCTGCAGCTATATGCTATATATTTTCAGACTGATCGGACTTACGGTTTTCCTACAAATGACGATCAAAACTCGGAAAAACTCCCATTGACTTAACATTGGGCATTCTAAAAAAATTCAAACTCACCAACCGACAAAAATTTAAATCTAAATCCCTTGAAAACTAATTCAAACTGCCATTCTATATATATTAGCCAATGAAACTCATTTAAACTAAAAAACTCTAATCTCATACACTTATAAACTAATTAACTTAAATTTAATAACTAATTAACTAATAAACTCATGAATTCATAGACTTATGAACTCTTAAACTCATAAATTAATAAACTCTGAACTCTAAACTCATTTAAACTTATAAACTCTAAACTCAAAAACTTGTACACTTATAAACTCATCAATTTATACACTTATAAACTCTAAACTCATAAACTCTGAGTGTGTGTGTGTGTGTGTGTGTGTGTCTGAGTGTCTGAGTGAGTGTGTGAGCGAGGTAGTCTGTTTGAGTGTGTGTGTGTGTGTGTGTGTGTGTGTGTGTGTGTATCTATCTATCTACCGCTCTGAATACCATAGCAACCACCCAGAACACCCTAGCAACCACCCAGAACACCCTAGCAACCACCCAAAAGACCCTAGCAACCACCCAAAATATCCTAGCAACCACCCAGAACACCATAGCAACCACCCAAAACACCCTAGCAACCACCCAAAATACCCTAGCAACACCATAGCAACCACACAAAACATCCTAGTAACCACCCATAACACCCTAGCAACCGCCTAGCAACCAGCCAGACCACCCTAGCAACCACCCAAAAGACCCTAGCAACCACCCAAAAGACCCTAGCAACCGCCTAGCAACCACCCAGAATACCCTAGCAACCACCCAAAACACCCTAGCAACCACCCAGAACACCCTAGCAACCGCCTAGCAACCACCCAGAATACCCTAGCAACCACCCAAAACACCCTAGCAACCACCCAGAACACCATAGCAACCGCCTAGCAACCACCCAAAAGACCCTAGCAACCGCCTAGCAACCACCCAGAATACCCTAGCAACCACCCAAAACACCCTAGCAACCACCCAAAAGACCCTAGCAACCGCCTAGCAACCACCCAAAAGACCCTAGCAACCACCCAAAACACCCTAGCAGCCGCCTAGCAACCACCCAAAAGACCCTAGCAACCACCCAAAACACCCTAGCAACCAGCCAAAATATCCTAGCAACCACCCAGAATACCCTAGCAACCACCCAAAACACCCTAGCAACCACCCAGAACACCCTAGCAACCGCCTAGCAACCACCCAAAAGACCCTAGCAACCACCTAGCAACCACCCAAAAGACCCTAGCAACCACCCAAAACACCCTAGCAACCACCCAGAACACCCTAGCAACCGCCTAACAACCACCCAAAAGACCCTAGCAACCACCCAGGACACCCTAGCAACCACCTAGCAACCACCCAGAACACCCTAGCAACCACCCAAAAGACCCTAGCAACCACCCAAAATATCCTAGCAACCGCCTAGCAACCACCCAGAATACCCTAGCAACCACCCAAAAAACCCTAGCAACCACCCAGAACACCCTAGCAACCGCCTAGCAACCACCTAAAAGACCCTAGCAACCACCTAGCAACCACCCAAAAGACCCTAGCAACCACCCAGGACACCCTAGCAACCACCTAGCAACCACCCAGAACACCCTAGCAACCTCCCAAAATACCCTAGGAACACCATAGCAACCACCCATAAAATCCTAGCAACCGCCTAGCAAAAAACGTTCTGCTCCAAACTTTCTCAAGCCAACTTAAAGTTTGTCTCGACGAACTTTCGCATCTAGTTATTATTATTAATCTTCTGTGAAAAACTATTGACTCAAACTCGCCCTAGAGCTTTAACTCTACATACTCCAAACTCGGCTCAGACACTCAAACTGATCTGAAGTTTTATGCTATATCTTTTCAGACTGATCGGACTTACGGTTTTCCTACAAATGACGATCAAAACTCGGAAAAACTCCCATTGACTTAACATTGGGCATTCTAAAAAAATTCAAACTCACCAACCGACAAAAATTCAAATCTAAATCCCTTGAAAACTAAATCAAACTGCCATTCTATATATATTAGCCAATGAAACTCATTTAAACTAATAAACTCTAATTTCATACACTTATAAACTAATTAACTTAAATTGAATAACTAATTAACTAATAAACTCATGAATTCATAGACTTATGAACTCTTAAACTCATAAATTAATAAACTCTGAACTCTAAACTCATTTAAACTTATAAACTCTAAACTCAAAAACTTGTACACTTATAAACTCATCAATTTATACACTTATAAACTCTAAACTCATAAACTCTGAGTGTGTGTGTGTGTGTGTGTGTGTGTGTGTGTGTATCTATCTATCTACCGCTCTGAATACCATAGCAACCACCCAGAACACCCTAGCAACCACCTAGCAACCACCCAAAAGACCCTAGCAACCACCCAAAACACCCTAGCAACCGCCTAGCAACCACCTTAAAAGACCATAGCAACCACCCAAAACACCCTAGCAACCACCCAAAACACCCTAGCAACCGCCTAGCAACCACCCAAAAGACCCTAGCAACCACCCAAAATACCCTAGCAACACCATAGCAACCACACAAAACATCCTAGTAACCACCCAAAACACCCTAGCAACCGCCTAGCAACCACCCAAAATACCCTAGCAACACCATAGCAACCACACAAAACCACTCTATATACTATATGAGCCATTGAGACTCATTTAAACTAATAAACTCAAAGTCATAAACTAATTCACTTATAAACTCATGAATTCATACACTTATTAACTCTTAAAACTCATAAATTAATAAACTCTGAGTGTGTAAGTGAGTGAGTGACTGTGTGTGACTGTGTGTGACTGTGTGTGTGTGTGTGTGTGTGTGTGTGTGTGTGTGTGTGTGTGTGTGTGTGTGTGTGTGTGTGTGTGTGTGTGTGTATTTGTGAGGGAGTGTGTATTTGGATCAAGAAAGACAAAAATCAAGTAATTATGCTTAAAAAAATATTTTATTTAGTTAATGCCCATTTGGATCGCACTTAGTCTGGAACCTCACCCTTAAGTAAGTCAAACTGGAGTAAAAAACTCCAGAATTACTCACTCTTAAGATCACTGGAACACACAAGCCTTTCCACCACGTCAAGGTGGCGATCCTTGGAAAGGACATTCACTCTCCATTCATTCCTTATCTAACAAACAAACTAACAAAACAAACAAACAAACAAATAGTCTATATGTAACACATTCACACACACATGCACACAAGAAGTAGACAATGTGAAACATTTTGTGGTATACATTTATTTGTTTTAGCATTATTTTTTTTCTTAAAATCATGATCTTATCTTAAAGGAGTGTTAAATGTGTGACTCAGATTTTGATATATTTGATGCATCTATTCTAAAACACAAAACACAGGATCATGATAGCTGTAATACGTCTGTAGAACTCCTGCTCTGATGTTTGAGTTTGCGCCGCTTATGAAGATAGGATCTAGAAGAGTGTTTTTTTCTGTTGTCCCAGTGCTGATTAGCTGTGTGTATCCTTTATCTTCAAACAAATTGAGAATAGGTTTGTTGCAACGAGAAAGCTGATCTTCATTGAAGTCGCCACAAACGATTAGAGGCCTGAAATCAATGATCTCCAGAGATGTCAAGAGGGCGTTCAGTTGTGCCAAAAACTCTGCCAAATTATAACTGGGTGGTCTGTAGATTACTGCAAGAAGTGCTTGTTTGGGGGCTTCTATCTTCAAAACCAAATATTCCAAGTCAGTAACATTCTGTATGTACATCAGAGGACAAACTTTAAAGCTGTTCTTCACATAAATGGCGACTCCACCACCATTCTTGTTTGCCAAATGTGCATAGTTTGTGTAGGATGCATGCCTGTTGCGTTTGTACATGGTGTACCCATCCAGATGTAGATGTGCAGGAACAGCTGAGCCTGACAGGTGTGTTTCAGTGAGGCACAAAACATCAGCTAAGAGAAGCTCATGGTGGCATTTTAAATCATCCATGTGACACTCCAGCCCCTCTGTGTTATGATGAATTATTTTAAGAGCTGAATTCAGTTTGGAGTCCTGTACAATTTGTAGGATGGGCTGGATACTGTGAAAATCTGCTTTTGGCATGTTCACCAAGGAGGCACTTATTTTTGGATCACAGAAGATTTTCTTTTCTTCGAAGTCAGTAATGTGCAATCCACTGAGTGATGTTGTTCTGCTGAGTGCAACGTATGCCATGCCTGATTCGAATATGTGCTTCAGAGATACAACAGCGCGATCAGTCGTCATTCCTTGCACTTTATGGATGGTACATGCGAAAGCAAGCTTCATGGGAAATTGTCTTCGCATTGTTCCTTTTCTTTTCAGTGGTTCCTCTGACCTCTCAATATAGACAATGTTGTCGTCTCCATCAGGTGCTTTGTTGCGATGTTTTTGTCCAGCAGTCACATTATCTAAATGAAGACCAATTAATTGAACATATCCGTCTCGGGTATGGGTTATTATTTGGGCCACTTTCCCAAAAGTGCCGTTAACCAGTCCATCACCCACATCAATATTTCTGGTTAGCATCACTCGTGCACCAATAGCAATCTGTAGTGTGTCAATAAGGTCACGATTGTCTCCTTTAAATGGTGTCGCTTGCCTTTTCATTTCTCCTGTTCGGGGATCTTTTTTGTAATCATGTGCATCAACGTTAATAATATTAGAAAAACGGGAGGATATGGCTTCACTGTTGTGATTGTCTACCTCTTTATTGGTTGCATAGATGTGCAATGCATCAGCTGGACATTCTTCAGGGGAGGATCTTATGACAGTTTCTAACATGCACCTGTCTGCATCAGTCAGCTTCTCGTGCTTCTTTTTTAATCTCAGTCTGTTGAGCAGCTCAGCATATGCAAGATCATCTCTCTGTCTCATGATCTGTGTCATAGTTATCATTTGAAAATGATCTGTCCAGAAGTCCAGCACATGGTCCTCATACACACAGAGTGGTTTTGCTCTTCCCACAGGTGGTAATTGATAATAATCTCCCACAGCTAATACAGATAAGCCACCAAAAGGTTTCTTGTTTCCTTTAATCTGTTGCAGTCTCCAGTTCACATAGGCAAACAACTGTTTTGACACCATTGATATTTCATCGATAATTAAAATGTGTGTATTAGAAAGGTCTGCCCTGATTTCATCCAAGCTGTTTCCCAGGCCTTGGTATGGAGGCTTCAAGTTTCTTGGTAGTTTCAGAAGACAATGCAGTGTTTTACCTGAGATGTTAAATGCTGCAGTTCCTGTGAATGCTGCTAAAAGAACGGTTGGCTTGGAAATGTCAGTATGCTCTTGTATGCATGGAAGCCTGCGCAATATCTTAGTTGCTTCAGCATAAATAGATTTGATAACATGTGATTTACCAACACCTGCTCCTCCATTCAAAAAATACAGGAATTGTTGTGGGTTTTCACCAGAGACACATCTTTTGCACCAGTCTCGGACTGCATAAAATATGGAAGCTTGTGTTTGATTCAAACTCTGGTACATTTTGCGAATCTGTGCAGGATTCAGTTGGGCAGCTTCCACGAGTGGCATAGCTGTGTTACTGACAGAGGTAGATGCTGTGTATTCAGGAATATCCTCCTGCTCGTTCACATCATTAGGATCAGTGGGTTCACGTTCTGATATGCTCTCCAAACGGACCATCTCATTTGCTGGAGCCAATGTAGTCCATGCATCTTCAACGGGACCATTCTGTTCAAAATCCTCAATTGCCTGTTCAATAGCCTCATTATGCTTTTCATATTTCTCACGGTTTTCGTTTACAATATTGTACACACGCTGCAGTTCATCAGTTCCTTGTAGTTTAACTGAAGCGAATGCATAAAATGATTCGTATGTCTTGAATCTGGCCGACTTCAGCTGTTCATCTGAGCGATATGGCAAGTAAAGCTTTAGAAAAGTTCCATAGAATTTTTCTGGGTTTTTCTGCTGTGAAAAACGGGCAAATCTGATGACAGCAGGTTTTCCCCTCGTTCTTTTCTGTATGTGTCCTAAGTTTTTTTGAAGTGGCAAAACATTTTTACCTTTTTGCTGTCCTGCATAAACAATGCGATATTCACTTGCAAATTCAGCCATGCACATGTTCTCAAATTCAGGTCTGTTTGGCCTGGCCTTGTACTTTTCAGGCAATCCTGTCATCCACACATTTTCGATGTCATCATCCATGGTCTGCAAGCACCTCATTGGTAAACTCATTTTAACAGCGTTGTCATCAGTAGGTATGAATATGACAGCACGTGATGATGATTTTAATTTCAGACTGCATGTGCGAGCGACTGCCTCCTGAGCACTGACTTCTCTGTTCTTTGCATAGGCATTCATGATCTGCTTCATGCTCTCACGTTCAGACAGGTCATCATGGCTTGAGTCTTTTATCACTTTTTTAAGGTAATCACTCATCTCATGCTCAGCTTTTGAAATGTACGAGACAATATACATGATACAGCTGTAGGGGTTCAGAATGAACTGTATGTCCATGTTTGCATCCCAGGCTCTTAACAACATTGGATTATAGCCGTTAACCCAGCAGTCCTGTGGTCGTCTCTCCATGAATATTGAACTTGATGTAGAAATAGTATCAATATGTTTCTCGTACTCTTCATAAGTCATGTTTGCTTTATGAAGAAGCTGTGTAATGCTATCAAAACTCTGAGTTGAGTCATTCAGTAGATCCCACACATTCTGTAGCTGTTCTTTTGCAAAACTGGCATAATTAGTTTCCTCTGATTCATTCCCTTCATCAGACTGATCTACAGGAGGAGGTCTGGGGCGTGATATCATGGTTCTATTAATGGGTGGTTTAGGAAATCCAAACCGGCAGTGCTTCTTGTTCTTTTTACAGGATTTGGAGTGGTTACGACTGTGCATCTGCACTTCACTTACAATTTTATGTAGTTCTGGGTCTTTGTCTGGGTCTGGTAATTTGCATGAAATGTATTTATCAATGAAATCACACACATCCTGATCTTGATCTTTTTCAAACTCTGGAGCATCTTTCACCCAAAATAAGCAGTGAATGTGTGGAGAGCCACGTAGCTGGAATTCTACTCTGTAAAAAAAGTCAATTACCTCACCGATAGGTCGAGCAGGGGAATTTATCAAATCTCTCATCAAGGCTTCAACTCGTTTCTCAAACATTCTCATCGCTGTCACAGAGTTACTTCTGAGGATTTCACATTTTTCGGACCAGTCTAATTCAGCAAAGTTCACAGTTTCACCTTGTTGTGCTTTAATAGCAGTAATCACATCAGGCCATCTCATCTCAGCAGCACTAAACGTACAGAAAAATGTAGGAGTGCCCAGCTGTCTCAGCATAGCAAACAAATCACGGAGAGATTTCTCCCAGTATGCTGGAGTCCCTCTTAATGGTTGCATGAATCGTGTAGCTTCCTTATTTATTACAAGCTTTTCTAACTCCTGTTTGTCCTGCAGCATTGAACAGTTTATTCTGCGTCCATCACGGGTCATGGGTTTTCCTTTCCTCAGCTGGATAGACATACTAGATGTGGCCATGTTCATTTCAGTCACAAACTGCGCAAAGAAGATATAGTTGGTGTCCTTCGCACAACGATTGTCAATAGAGAATAGTCTAGAGTTAAAGTATCTGCTGGGGGAAACATGTTTTGCTCTACCAGGCTCATCAAAGGTGTTCTTGCCATCAGGAAACTGCACAGGAAACGCCATAGACTCAAGTTTAGGAATTTTGAAAGTGTTTACAGGAGAGTTTCTCTCTGCTGGGGCAATGCAAAATATCCCATCATTATAAGACAACAGCTGCTGGCCGAGATCTGGGGGCTGAAGACATGTGTCCAAGGCAAGGCCTCTCGATTGCTCTTCTGCAGTGTCATCATTAGAATCATTGTGTTCATTCTCATTGCTCTGTTCTTCTGTGTTCTCACTTTGTCTGGTGTTCTCAATATCCATTTCCTCATCAGGAGCACTGATGTCATTTGCAGACTGTTCATGCTCATTAAACATTTCTTCTTCAGAGAATTCTGCATTAATGAGGATATCTTTATATTCTGAATGGATATCTTTTAGCTTTCTTAAAGCAGACAAAACCTTCTGCATGTTCAAAGTCTGAAACTGATAGTGGCCTTTGTAACACAGACGTCTTTTGAGTTTCACTGTAAGCAGTTGTGATTCACTTCTTGGTCTGGGTAAAGAATTTACAGTTGTTTCTACTTCAGATGCAACAGAAATCACGGCACCTTTAATAGCTCTTTGCTGGCCTTTCGGTAGTGTAACAATCTTAGCAAAAGGAATGTACTTTGCAATAACGTGTCTTTCAAGAACATTCAAATCGCAGAGTTCAGGAGGAATGGGAGCGAACTGAAGTTTATTAGCTAAAGCAATGTCTGGAATCAGACCTCTCATTAGTGTATTATGGCAGCAGTGACAGATCCACTCTGTTTTCCTGTTCTCCAAGGGACATTGATCAGGGCAGTCGGAGCAGACGTGAACATAGTTTCCAGTCAAGCAAACTGAAGCAGCTGTCGGATTCTTCTGATAGCGCTCACGATCACATGATTTCACTTGATTTGAGAAGAGCGCTCTGGCACAGCATGTGCAGACATAAGTTGGTCCCTGTTTTATAACTTCTCTGAAAACATGTAAGGCTCGTAACACAGTCGGATCTTGTACTGCGTCAGGCTGGTTATTTTGTAACGTGTCTCTCTGCTGGCGCATCAGATTCATGTTTTTGTATTTGTGCTGTATGCCTTGTGCACAGCGTACTGTGTGAAGTACCTTGAGTGCAGATATTTTGTTTTTAGATTTGAATAAATTGTATTCTTTCTGACGAGCCCTAAAATGTGCATCACAGTGATAACGTTGTTTAAAGATGTTCTTCCTTTTTTCATAGAAGTTAGGATCATTTTTGCATCGGTTTGTATAATGGTCTATTTGCCTTTGCCTAAAAATAGGATCCTTTAAATATCTATCAACAATATATTGCATATGCTGTTCCTTGTATTTAGGATTATTCCTATAATTTCTTATGATATAGGTCTTTTGTCTCTCCCTGAACTGTTCATCATTCCTGTAGTTTCTAATTATATAGCTCTTTTGTCTCACCCTGAACTGTTCATCATTCCTGTAGTTTCTAATTATATAGCTCTTTTGTCTCACCCTGAACTGTTTGTCATTTTTGTAATTGCTGGTTGCAGTACTCTTTTTTCTCTCTCTGTATTCATTAATATGTTTATAATTGTTTTTCATGGCTTGTTTGTGGTGTTCTCTGTAAATTGCATTATTCCAATATTTGTTCTTCATGGCTTGTTTATTAATTTCCTTATATGTTTTATAATTATGGATTTTGCATTTAGTCTGTTTTTTGATGGAACTCATTTCTTTGTGCCATTTTGAACTGTAAGCCTTTCGCCTTTGAGTCTTGCTCAGTTTTTTCAATTGCTTATTTAAGTCAGTTGATTTTGAACATTGTTGATTTGGAGCTGACAATGCTATCGGCATAGATGCACTCTGTGAAAGCATATCAGGAAATGTTTTACTGAATGACACATTTTTATATCTGTCGCTATCCTGAGTGACGGAAGTTATAACTTTGATTTTATACTGATTAGTCAAGTGGGCTTGTTCCTCAGTTGATGCGTCACTGTTAACAGTAGTCTCAGATAGTTGCTGAAATGGATCTTGGACTTGAACATCCAGTTGTGAGACATCAGCAGACCTGCATTGTTCTTTGTTTGACAGAGCTTCGTTCTCAAAAGAGGTGGATGGTTGCACATCTTGGACTTGAACATCCAGTTGTGAGACATCAGCAGACCTGCATTGTTCTTTGTTTGACAGAGCTTCGTTCTCAAAAGAGACAGATGGTTGTACATCACGTTCAAGCTCACAGCAGTTCGGGGAGACTTCAGGACGTACACTTCTTTCAGTTATTCGGTTAATGAACGATACAGGCAGCAGATCAAACTGTTGCTGGTCTCTCAAATCAAAACACCCTTGAAACAATAGCAGCAACCTCTCAATCATGTCCTCTAAACGGAAGAAGGTCAACATCACGGCTGTACCAGTGCTTTCATCTTCAGGCATTCCATATGCTGATCTGCAGTGAGAGTCAAAATAACCAAACCTCCCTGAGCGATCTCTGAATACGGCGATACACGAGCATCCACACATCAGCAACGCGTCACTCACATCAGCTCTGAGACATTGCAGAGTATTCTCTAGGTTTTCATACTCGCCTAGGACAGGTGAATCTTTTAGGAATCCAACTCTCTGAGGATGTTTCAGGATGTTGTAGCAGGCAGAGTTGGTCTTAACTGTGCTTGGCAGCTCATCAAAGTTAAAAAAATTTGCCACAAATTGTCCTTTGCTCCGCAGTGTTTTTTTGACACTAGTGTAAAGGGCATCACCTTTCTGTAAAATGCGGTCTAAATCGAAACCGAGTAGCTCATTACGTTCATTATGGACAGCTAGGAACATTAAGGCATTGCATGTACACTGACGACTTCTGGAGTAAATCTTGTACCTAGAATCGCTTTGACAGTGAGATGCTGTAACAGACAGAACATACATGTTTTCACCAACCATACCTGCTCCAGAAGTACTGCTATTGGTGCCACATGAAGCTTTTAGGTTTCTGCGCTGTTTCTGAGATTCACTCCTCTTTCCTCTCCTTGGCATGGTGATGTTTGAGCACTGGCAATCAAGCAAATATGTTTGAGTAATGGGTACAAATATTGATATTTACTGTTACTTGAGAAAACGAACACAAAAGATAATACCTTTTATGCGATCAGATATACAGAAATATATATATTAGTAACAGTATACAACAGTCGATATATAACAACAGTTAATTAATTGATTTGAAGTTAGGTTAATCAAAAAAGTGTGTACTTTAAAAGAGTTGATATTCCACTTTTTCCTGAATCTGCAGTTGATTTTTCTCACCTGGGTTCAAGTTTTTCACAGTCCCAGCTTTTTATAGTCAAGTCAAGCGTTTTTTAGTCAAGTTGTCAGAGTTTTCATAGGTTTTGGTTTTCAAAGTGTTTTTGGTTTTCAAAGCGTTTTGGGGGAAAAACTTGTTGTGGTTCTGGCTTTTAATTTTTAAAGATGCGTTAGCAAGCTTGCATGTGCAGTTTGGGTTTATGCGTTTTGGTTTTTGCATTTTTGAGATTGCGTTTGGGGTGCGAGCAAGCGAAGCAGCAAGCAATGCAGCAGCGTTTTGGGGTAGCAGCCAGTCAATTTTTGTTTTGAAGAGAAAGAACAGAATGGGCGAGAGGTAGAGGTTTAAGCGAGATAAAAGTTTGAGGGAAAAAAGGACATAAAGGTATAGGATAGGACAGGACATTAAACGACACACACGCACACACACACACGCACACACACACACACACACACACACACACAGAGAAAAAAACAAGTTAATTACATTCTTTACAGAAAACCTTAATACAAAATGCACTTAATTAAAACTTCACTTAACAGTTAATTGGGCAAATATAATAATAATAGTAAAACAAAAATTATTTCTAAAATGATTACTTACTGTATAGAGGTGGGACAATGTAATAAATAAATACAGAATGCAGTAATCAATATATTTTCAACACATTTTTGGGGCTTATGATGCAACGCCATCACATTTAAAAACAGTTCTTACATACTGTTGATGGGAACAGAGATGTCCAATCTACTGCAGGGAGAGAGAAAAAGAGACACATCTCACACAAATCAAGCTGTTCATTTTAAGCTACAAAACCTTGTTTTTACTCAGCATATTTACATGTCCAACAAACAAATATATTTACCTTTACTCTAATTTCTACCAATGGCTAAATGTGTAAAATATCACAATGTTATATACTGTATACAGTAAAGACTAAAACAGCAATGTCTATGTGGACCCTACAGGACATGTAGAATTGTGTATTAATCAATATAAAGACATAACTAATGATTAATATGTTGTGTGTGTTACTTGCATAGACAGCCAAAGCAGCCTCAACCCTATGGAAAAATGAAAATAAATAAACAGCTTGTGATAGAGAATAGAAATGGCTGTTCATGCGTTTGTTACGTCTCGGCTAGATTAATGCAATTCATTATTTTGCTGTGTATCCAAGTCTCAAATTGCTTGTCTTCAGCTAGTCTGAAACGCTGCGGCCAAACTTCTTCATAAGTGTCGTAAATTTGAACAAATTTCTATCCTATTCTCAGAGAATAGACTTTAAAGGACCATGAATTTAGGGCCACGACTCTGGAACAGCCTGCCTCTAAGCGATTAGAACGGCCCCTTCTCTGTCCGGTTTCAAGTCTCTGTTTTTGGTTTTTCTGTTTTATGGTTACTCTTATTTTTTTCTAATCTGAATTTTATTGGTGTTATATTTATTTACCACAAAGGTTCCTAGATGGCAATAAAGGTGAATGTAATATAAACATTACAATTTATGTCTATGATGTTAATGTCTGCAATCCATTCTGCTGTTACACAATTTAATACAATGCTGTTATACAAAAGGTCGTTTTTTCCATGATAAATGCAAATACTGAGAATCTGTCAAGCTGTCACTCAAATACTAGTGGATTACCTTGAAATGAAGGTGCTGATGGCAGTTGGCAGTGGCTACGAGGCAGTGGAGGAGATACGAAACCTAATGGGTAAATGAAATGAGTAATCTTGATTCCAAAAATGTTATTCAAATCTTAAGTGTTAAGTGCTTAATAAAAGAGGTTATTACATGTTGTGAAATATGCTGATGTAGATTGCTATTCCATTGTCTATTGTAAATGCAAATACTGAGAATGTGACAGTCAGTTAAAAAGATTACTTACCGCAATGGATGCATGCAATGAACTGGCAAGATTTTTACAAACGTGTTCACATAAAAGAAAAAGGGAGAAAAATAAGAAATCACATATGATTAACTATTATACAAGTAAAATATTGCACATGCCTGCATGGATGGACATGTACAGAATAACTGTAAAGTCTTAAAAATATCATTGACTAATCTGAATCACATGAATAAGTACATTTGACAGGATTCTCTGAACTGCGGTGCAAAGAAACATGGTGGCGCCCATCTCACGTTATAGATCAAGATATGTTTTTCTTTTTTATATACAAGTTTTTAAAAGACCAAACACACTCACTTACACATTTTTTGAGAATCGGAAGATCAGATAGTTGATGACAAGGTAAGCAAGTTTGTGAATATTTTGAAGAAAAAAAGAAAATAAAAGCGACACATCTGTCATACAGTGGCTGCGGTGTGTCACGTGACAAATATGACGCGTCGCCATGGAAACATTAAGGGGGAACGATCTAAAATAGAATATTACAATTAAGCGTGATAATAAATGACGCTGGCTTATCTTTTTATTAAGCGAGTTATCAGTGTGTATTGATCATTGATGGTATAAAGTTATGCCTAACCCTTAACAATTTCACATGTCCCCTCAGTCATTTCATCCTGCAGCCGGGCCTGAAACCGTTAGCACAATCTCCTCACGAGACACATTATTATTGTAATGCTTAATGGAAATTAATTATTGTTCATGTTTCAGCTATTATAAACATTCATAATCAAATAAGTTTAACTGCATTCAACTCGTTGACCCACACACATTTTAATTACCTGAGACAGATTTTCTTACTCACCCGACGCAAAACAGCAGGCATAGAAAAATCCAGAATCATTAGTTATGCAGCATTCCACAGTCTAATTGGCCAGCCGTTATATTCGTTTGAATACTAAAAACTAATACCCTTATAATCAAGTTTAATTAGTAAAAATACATTCAAAAGTCATTACAATTTAAAAAACATTTATTACAATAAATAAAAATAACAAGTTAAAAATATTTATCACAACGCGCCCACCCACACAGACTGCGCAGGAGATGCGCGCACCCAGAGTCCGTTAAAAGCTGCGCACAGCCACAAACAAATGTGGGCTCGTCCGTAATAAAAAACGGAAATGTTTAATTAATACATTGGGCATCAACTAGACAAGTTAGAAGTCAGCATAAAGGGTAATAGGAAATCCGTGTAGATCGGTTTTAAACCCTAATTAATTTAAAACAATTGCAGGCAAAATAGATTTAATAGGGATTTATTTTAAATAAAATTCATTACAAGTTAAAAAAATCATTTTAATAAATAATTAATCCAGTTAAAAATATTCATTACAATAAAATTAATTAAAAGTTAAAAATATTAATCAAAAGCGTGCTCACAAAAGCTGTGCAAGGCCTTTTTGTTTTAAATAAAATTAATTTCAAGTTAAAAATATCCATTACAAGTTCATATTTAATACAATAAATAAAAATAACTACAGGTTCAAATATTTATCAAAACGCGCACACACAGACAGCGCAGGAAATGCTAATAATATCATAAAATCACAAAGAATATCAAATCACAAATAATATAAATAAAATTCCTTATCTGTTAAAGATATTAACACGCACACGCGAACGCGCGCGCGCGCACACACACACACACAAAGGGTGCGCGCAGCAGGAGTCCCGCTTAAAAGACGTGCACAGCCAGTCTTCTTCAGTGCGCAGCAGTTCTCCAACGCTTACCAGAGTCGGCGCTATTGTTCCCCTGCTGGAGTTAAAGGTGAGACAGAAGATATAACATGTATTGATGTATCTGAAACACTGTGTATTTAGAAATGTTAATTTACAAAGAAATTAATAAATACAAATAATAAAAAAGTCAGAAAAAAGCCCTTTCCATTAGCTGACAGGAAATTTCATTTTCTGAGGTAAAACTTTACCTCATTAGAAATTGTATCAATGACTTTTAATATATAAATCAACTACATGAATAAATAAATCAATTCCTGTGAAATATTAAGTAAAAAAAGAGAGAAGTCCTGTCCTGAGGTAATTTTTTACCTCACAAGAAATGTATTGACGCGATTAATTTATGAATTGGAAGTTGATTAACATTTCTTGTGATGTAAATATTAATTGGAAAAGGGCCCGTCTATAGGGTTATGGCTAAGGTTGAGTTTATTTTCTGAGGTAAAACTTTACTTCATTAGAAATTTTATCATTGACTTTCAATAAATAAATCTAAACTAAACTATAAATAAAACAACATGAATAAAGAAATAAATTCCTGTGAAATATAAAAAAAAAAACAGGTCATGTATCATGATATTTTCATGTGTTAGAAAGTCATTGAAAACATTATGAAAGTTATAACCTTACCCTTTTTTGTGTATTATTCTTAGGATGGCAACCCCCTACAGTCAGCAAGCACCGCTAAAAGTCAAATGTGTGGGTAGCCGCAGGAGCCAAAAGGCTTTAAATTTCACATCCAACAACAACATAATTGATGTTGGACAATACAAGGTGACCACACTGTCCGCCCTAACTGATGGACAGACATGGTACACCTCAATAAAAAATGGTAGTGACCCGGAGTTTGAAGAGGGTGGATCATACATCATAAAAAATTACACCCTCTCTAAACAATATGGCCGGCAGTGTATTTTCTTAAACCGGTCAAGCAGAAAATTTAAAACCTCCCCACTGGCCATAACCGAGGAGGCAGAGAGAGCTGCAAAAGAGGTCCTCTGTCCTCCTTCCCCATTTGTAACCGGGGAAGAACAGGAAGTCTTCTCAAGCACTGGATACCTGAGTCTGCAGGGAACCATTGAGAAAGTGAGTGAATTTAAAAGCACAATTGAATATCTAGTACATTATCCTGGTTTACTTAACCTAGGTAAATGTAAGCTATTATAATTGTGTTTCTCAATCACAGTCCTATAGTACCCTAACACTTTTATTTGAGATACACATTTAGGTGAATTAACCTTGATTGGAAATACATAGAAAATATTCAGTGTTGGGGATACCTGGACCAGGACTGAGAAACACTCATCTGTGACACTGGGCTGTTATTTTCCAGGTGCAAGTGGCCAGGATGACTCGGGCCCAGTATCCCCTCCTGGACCTTTCTTTGAGGTCTGGAACTAAACTTCTGGAGGTGACTTTATGGAGAGAAGAGGCGTTGATGGACCTGTACGTCGGGGATAAGGTGGAGGTCAGCCACCTAAGGGCAAACATTCGGCCCAATGGAGGAGGCAAATTTGACTCCTCCAACTATACGACTGTCAAGGTAAACAAATATAAATTTCAAAGGTTATCAAAGACAATTAAACAGCCATTAATAAAAAATAAAAAACAATTAAACTGCAAGCATTAAAATATTGTGAATTGTAATCAATACATTTTTACTGTTTATAATAATCTAACTGTAACACTAACCATAACCCTAAGTGTGGATGTTTTTTTATTTATTTTTCACCAGATCGTAGAGCGCGAGATCCTTGAAGCAGTGCTGACAATTATTGGCGTGTCCGAGGATAATGATATGCTCATCTTGTTGGACAGTGAACTTGAAGACTATGCTGTACCAAGCCATTTTTACCATGGCAATATAAATGACTTGGTACAGCAGCTGCCAATTACATTAAAAGTTCAGCACATTCATCACCGTGTGCTGAAACTTGAGGCCGTGGATACAACTGAGGCCGCAAAATCCCTGGATGCAGCAGAGGATGCAGAATCCCTTGACCTTATTGAGGCCGCAGAATCCCTGGACCTTATTGAGGCCACAGAATCCCTGGACCTTATTGAGGCCACAGAAGCCGCAGAATCCCTAGAAGTTGAAAACACTGAGGCTTAAAATGTGTTTTTGACTTTGATTTGGTTTTGTTTTCTTAAGTTCTGATTGTTTTATATTTCTAAATGTTCCTAAGTACTTTACATATTATTAAAGACTGTTTGTTCGAATATCTTGTTGTGTGTTTCTTTGCATTCACCCCATTACATTACAGGGTTGTTTGTTTTTAATGGGGTTTTAGAATGGGGGTTTTCAATTTGAATAACATTGCGTAAATTCCGAAAAATGTAAAATGCATGAGCTGTTCTCTGATTGTTTCAGGAAAAGATTCGAAGCAACAGGAATGTTGAAAACAGTGCCATCTTGTGGCAGGTCAAAAACCCAAACGTTTACAGCTTGTTTTATCAACCAAGCACAAATAAAAAGCCTGACAATGCTAAATGTTTTTTGATAATATAATACATTTATATAATAATAATAATAATAATAATAATAAAGTGTTTCAATAAATGAATGAATAAAATGTTTCTGGCTATTAATAAAGTCATTATGCACTCCAAGTGAGCATTGCAAAGATTAATTTTGATCCTGAATTCATCAGCTCTATTGTGTCTTGTTACTCTAACCTCTTAATTAAATAAGGGCAATCATAACCTATTGCAGTTAATTTTGCAATGTACCGTTGCCAGTCGGCAGGCGTCAATGACTCGCAATATGACATTTTTGTCATTCAAATACACACGATGTTCGCACTGTTTTCCCCCACGCCGACTCCACCCTCGCCACACCAGACCACGCCCCCAACTATGACTAGATGCCGACTGTATCCCTGCGTCCCAACGTGCATACTATCCACCCTATCTGCCCTAAATAGTATTGACAATTACTAATGTCACATACTATTTAGGATGGATAGTATGCACATTGGGACGCAGTCTATGTATTGTTGTGGCTGCGGTGTGTCATGTGACAATCATGACGCGTCGCCATGGAAACAAGGGGTCAGTTAAAATATTTTGAACTTACACGTGAAAGGGTTGATTTTAAAATATATATATTCTAAGTAAACAACAATAGCCCAAGTTTAGTAAAACATTTTTTATTGAGACTATAAAAAAATAATTCTGCATCCATTTTTAGGTGTGCCAGCTGCCACTGTGGGTGGCACCGGCACACACGTGGCTACGCCCCTGCTTTAACTGATAAAACATCATTATTGCTCTGGATTTTGTTATAATGAATAACGTCGATTAAAAAAATATAAAACGGGTTGTTTTTTTTTTATGTGAGGGGGAAAATGTCATTCTTGTATGACAAGAACCATTTCGGAATCAGTTAATTGCTTTTTACGCATTAGAAAAACAAGAGTTATTTTAGTAGCATGAAAAATCAAAAGGATTATAAATTAATATCTTACTTACATCGTAGGCTATCTGACACTTTTCATCGAGCGAATTGGCAAAATCCAGTCAGTGTCTGACTGACTGACTGAGGTGGTGAGCACATGACGCGAACGCGGCAAAAACCTGGCAAAAACTCACGAACCCGCAGTTTGTTTCTTCATCGTTAACTAATCTGATTGGTTATTGCATTATGAGCTCAACAGAGACTTGTGTGATTGGTGGTAATGCTCAACGCTGAAAAAGTATCAAAAGTAATCTTGCATGTGAGCATATTAACCTGTAATGCCGCAACACTTTCATTTAGTTTCACATTTCACTTCAAAAGTGATAGTCGTTATCCATCGACGGTCTATATCACGTAAACTGATCCTTTTAGCACTATTATGTATTACACCACAAAATAACATGCTCAACATTTTCGGGTACATTACAACGGTCACATTTATCAGAAATGTATTTTGTCTTTAAATACAAAGTTGACTTTTTAGGGGGGGGATTTTTTAACCCTTGAAGTTTAAGAGCAGGGCAATTGTGTCTCATAATGTAGCAATTTAATTTCCTTATTTCCTTCACCTGGTTACTGTGACAACGCGCGTCCATCACCACATTAGCTGTTCTTACAATATAATTTATTTTTATAATTACGAGTTGTTGATATAAAAGTTATGATGAAGATTTTAGCATTAAATCATTGAGGCTGTAATCTATCAAACTGAAAAAAACATTATTTCCGATTATTGCTCTGGATTTTATTATAATGAATAACGTCGATTAAAAGAATATTAAACGTTTTTTTATGTGAGGGGGAAAATGTCATTCTTGTACGACAAGAACCATTTAGGAATCAGTGAATTGCTTTTTACGCATTAGAAAAACAAGACAGTTATTTTAATAGCATGAAAAATCAAAAGGATTATAAATTAATATCTTACTTACATCGTATCTGACACTTTTCATCGAGCGAATTGGCAAAATCCAGTCAGTGTCTGACTGACTGACTGAGGTGGTGAGCACATGACGTGAAAGCGGCAAAAACCTGGCAAAAACTCACTCGAAGTCACGAACCCGCAGTTTGTTTCTTCATCGTTAACTAATCTGATTGGTTATTGTATTATGAGCTCAACTGAGATTTGTGTGATTGGTGATAATGCTCAACGCTGGAAAAGTATCAAAAGTAATCTTGCATGTGAGCATATTAACCTGTAATGCCGCAACACTTTCATTTAGTTTCACATTTCACTTCAAAAGTGATAGTCGTTATCCATCGACGGCCTATATCACGTAAACTGATCCTTTCAGCACTATTATGTATTACACCACAAAATAACATGCTCAACATTTTCGGGTACATTACAACGGTCACATTTATCAGAAATGCATTTTGTCTTTAAATACAAAGTTGACTTTATAGGGGGGATTTTTTAACCCTTGAAGTTTAAGAAGCAGGGCAATTGTGTCTCATAATGTAGCAATTTAGTTTCCTAATTTCCTTCACCTGGTTACTGTGACAACGCACGTCCATCTCCACATTAGCTGTTCTTAGAATATAACTTTTTTTTATTATTATGAGTTGTTGATATAAAATTTATGATGAAGAATTTAAAATATTCTCACTGATAAAATTTAACCATCCTGCTCCTGCCGATCGACTGTCCTTGCACAGTTAATCTTCTACCCTATACACACCTGAAGCAACCAATTAAGGTATTCAGGATCACATGAAAATTAAAGCAGGTGTGTTTGATTAGGGTTGGAGATGTCCAACAGTCGATCGGCAGGAGCAGGATTGGGCACCCCTGCGTGTAATCTATCTAATTATCCATCAAAGTTTAAACTTCTAACCAATTAAACTTCTGACTACTTTAAACTTCTAACCAATTTAAACTTCTAACTACTTTAAACTACTTTAAACTTCTTTTAAAACTTATGAACACATACACTTATTAACTCATGAATTCATTACAAACTCTTAAACTCATTAATTAATAAACTCTGAACTCTTAGACTCGTTTAAACTTATAAACTCTAAATGTACTAGAATTCTACATTTATAACCTAGAGTGATTTATTTAAACTCATCTAAGTATCTATCTATCTATCTATCTATCTATCTATCTATCTATCTATCTATCTATCGAACAGCCTAGCAACCACCCAGAAGACCCTAGCAACCACCCAAAATATCCTAGCAACCACCCAAAACACCCTAGCAACCACCCAAAACACCCTAGCAACCACCCAGAACACCCTAGCAACCGCCTAGCAACCACCCAAAAGACCCTAGCAACCACCCAGAATACCATAGAACCACCCAAAATACCCTAGCAACCGCCTAGCAACCACCCAGAATACCCTAGCAACCACCCAAAAAACCCTAGCAACCACCCAGAACACCCTAGCAACCACCCAAAAGACCCTAGCAACCACCTAGCAACCACCCAAAAGACCCTAGCAACCACCCAGGACACCCTAGCAACCACCTAGCAACCACCCAGAACACCCTAGCAACCTCCCAAAATACCCTAGGAACACCATAGCAACCACCCATAAAATCCTAGCAACCGCCTAGCAAAAAACGTTCTGGTCCAAACTTTCTCAAGCCAACTTAAAGTTTGTCTCGACGAACTTTCGCATCTAGTTAGTGGTGCTTTTTCAAAGCAACACTAGTGTTATTGTCACTCATACTTATTATTCTTATTTTTATTCTGCCAAAAGTTTGGCGCGTAATGCGCCCCGCACCGTTTGTCACAGACCCCTGAGTGAGGTGTCAAATCGAGCGGCTCATTGAGGAGAGGTGTGCTATATCTTTTCTAAGCGATCGGGTGTACGATGTTCGCACAGCGGACGAAAAAGCGGCCAAAAAAGTCCCATTGACTTTACATGGGGAGTTCTAAAAACATTTGAATCCCAACTGCCGTTTTCACACACACCACTCCAAAGGGCCTGACACCCCTGCGTTTCTCTCCCTCTCTCTCTCCCTCAGAGGATTTATATTATCAAGCAGCCAATAAGTAATGGCCTAAAATCTTCATAGCCACACCCTAGCAACCAGTTACAGCACCCTAGCAACCACTCTGAGCTCCCTAGCAACCACCCTAAACCAATAAATAATATAAAAACATTTTTTTTTAATTTTTTAAAGCAATATCACACTCGTAGCCTTGCAATATTGCTCCATGCTTGTGCCTATTCGGCCATAGGCACGAGGCCACAGGCCGAGTGCCGTACTGAAGGAACTCTTTATTAAAGATTTTAAAAACTCTATAAAAACTCCATAGTAACCATCTTTGACAACTACCAACCACCTAGTAACACCATAGCAACTAACAAAAATACCTTAGCAACCACCCTGAACACCCTAGCAACGTCTAGAAATGCTCTAGTAACCACCAAAAAACTCTAGCAACCAACCAGAACACCCTAGCAACTGCCTAGCAACCAACCAAAACACCTAGCAACTGCCTAGTAACCACCCAAAACGCCTAGCAACCACCCAGAACACCCTAGCAACTGCCTAGCAACACCATAGCAACCACCTAGCAATGCCCTAGCAACCACCAAGAATACCCTAGCAACTGCCTAGCAACCACCAAGAATACCCTAGCAACTGCCTAGCAACCACCCAGAACACCTTAGCAACTGCCTAGCAACACCACAGCAACCACCCAGAAAACCCTAGCAACCACCACCTGGCAACAGCATCTTGCTAAAAACATGCTAGCAACATACTAATCATGTTAGCATCATGCTAGCAACATGCTAATCAAGCTAGCATTATGCTACCAACATGCTAATCAAGCTAGCATCATGTTAGCAAAATGCTAATCAAGCTATCATAATGCTAGCAAAATGCTAATCAAGCTAGCATCATGCTAGCAACATGCTAATCAAGCTAGCATTATGCTAGCAACATGCTAATCATGTTAGCGTCTAGCTAAAAACATGCTAGCATCAAGCTACCAACATGCTAATCAAGCTAACATCATGCTTACATAATGCTAATCAAGCTAGCATAATGCTAGCAACATGCTAATCAAGCTAGAATCATGCTAGCAACATGCTAATCAAGCTAGCATCATGCTAGCAACATGCTAATCAAGCTAGCATTATGCTAGAAACATGCTAATCATGTTAGCGTCTAGCTAAAAACATGCTAATCATACTCGCATCAAGCTACCAACATGCTAATCAAGCTAGCATCATGCTAACATAATGCTAATCAAGCTAGCATCATGCTAGCAAAATGCTATTCAAGCTAGCATTATGCTAACAATATGTTAATCAAGCTAGCATAATGCTAGCAACATGCTAATCATGTTAGCATTTGGCTAAAAACATGCTAGCAAAATGCTAATCATGCTAACATCTTGTTAAAAGCATGTTAGCAACATGCTAATCATGCTAGCATCATGCTACCAACATGCTAATCATGTTAACAACATGTTAATCATGCTAGCATCATTTTAACAACATGTTAATCATAGTAAATCATGCTGGAATGTGGTAAATCGTAGTAAATCATCTTAGAAACATGGTAAATCGTGGTAAATAATGCTAAAACGTGGTATTTCATGGTATCACAACATGTTAATTGTGTTAGCATCTGCCCAGTGGCGAGTTTTGCCACTGCAAGCACCACTTCACATTTTCTTCAGGAAATGTACATTCTAGTTAATATTATTATTCTTCTGTTAAAAACTGTTGACTCAAACTCGCCCTAGAGCTTTAACTCTACATACTCCAAACTCGGCTCAGACACTCAAACTGATCTGCAGCTATATGCTATATATTTTCAGACTGATCGGACTTACGGTTTTCCTACAAATGACGATCAAAACTCGGAAAAACTCCCATTGACTTAACATTGGGCATTCTAAAAAAATTCAAACTCACCAACCGACAAAAATTCAAATCTAAATCCCTTGAAAACTAAATCAAACTGCCATTCTATATATATTAGCCAATGAAACTCATTTAAACTAATAAACTCTAATCTCATACACTTATAAACTAATTAACTTAAATTTAATAACTAATTAACTAATAAACTCATGAATTCATATACTTATGAACTCTTAAACTCATAAATTAATAAACTCTGAACTCTAAACTCATTTAAACTTATAAACTCTAAACTCAAAAACTTGTACACTTATAAACTCATCAATTTATACACTTATAAACTCTAAACTCATAAACTCTGAGTGTGTGTGTGTGTGTGTGTGTGTGTGTGTGTGTATCTATCTATCTACCGCTCTGAATACCATAGCAACCACCCAGAACACCCTAGCAACCACCTAGCAACCACCCAGAACACCCTAGCAACCACCCAAAAGACCCTAGCAACCACCCAAAATATCCTAGCAACCACCCAAAAGACCCTAGCAACCACCCAAAACACCCTAGCAACCGCCTAGCAACCACCCAAAAGACCCTAGCAACCACCCAAAACACCCTAGCAACCACCCAAAATACCCTAGCAACACCATAGCAACCACACAAAACATCCTAGTAACCACCCATAACATCCTAGCAACTGCCTAGCAACCACCCAGAACACCCTAGCAACCACCCAAAACACCCTAGCAACCACCCAAAATATCCTAGCAACCGCCTAGCAACCACCCATAATACCCTAGCAACCACCCAAAACACCCTAGCAACCACCTAGAACACCCTAGCAACCGCCTAGCAACCACCCAAAAGACCCTAGCAACCACCCAAAACACCCTAGCAACCACCCAAAATACCCTAGCAACACCATAGCAACCACACAAAACATCCTAGTAACCACCCATAACACCCTAGCAACCGCCTAGCAACCACCCAGAACACCCTAGCAACCACCCAAAACACCCTAGCAACCACCCAAAATATCCTAGCAACCGCCTAGCAACCACCCAAAAGACCCTAGCAACCACCCAAAAGACCCTAGCAACCACCCAAAATACCCTAGCAACACCATAGCAACCACACAAAACATCCTAGTAACCACCCATAACACCCTAGCAACCGCCTAGCAACCACCCAAAACACCCTAGCAACCACCCAAAATATCCTAGCAACCGCCTAGCAACCACCCAAAACACCCTAGCAACCACCCAGAACATCCTAGCAACTGCCTAGCAACCACCCAAAAGACCCTAGCATCCACCCAAAACACCCTAGCAACCGCCTAGCAACGACCCAGAATACCCTAGCAACCACCCAAAATACCCTAGCAACCACCTAGCAACCACCCTAAATATCCTAGCAACCGCATAGCAACAACCCAAAACACCCTAGCAACCACCCAGAACACCCTAGCAACCGCCTAGCAACCACCCAAAACACCCTAGCAACCACCCAAAACACCCTAGCAACACCATAGCAACCACACAAAACATCCTAGTAACCACCCATAACACCCTAGCAACCGCCAAGCAACCACCCAGAACACCCTAGCAACCACCCAAAACACCATAGCAACCACACAAAACACCCTAGCAACCTCCCAAAATACCCTAGCAACACCATAGCAACACCATAGAAACATCCTAGCAACCGCCTAGCAAAAAACGTTCTGGTCCAAACTTTCTCAAGCCAACTTAAAGTTTGTCTCGACGAACTTTCGCATCTAGTTATTCTTATTATTATTCTGCCAAAAGTTTGGCGCGTAATGCGCCCCGCACCGTTTGTCACAGACCCCTGAGTGAGGTGTCAAATCGAGCGGCTCATTGAGGAGAGGTGTGCTATATCTTTTCTAAGCGATCGGGTGTACGATGTTCGCACAGCGGACGAAAAAGCGGCCAAAAAAGTCCCATTGACTTAACATGGGGAGTTCTAAAAACATTTGAATCCCAACTGCCGTTTTCACACACACCACTCCAAAGGGCCTGACACCCCTGCGTTTCTCTCCCTCTCTCTCTCCCTCAGAGGATTTATATTATCAAGCAGCCAATAAGTAATGGCCTAAAATCTTCATAGCCACACCCTAGCAACCAGTTACAGCACCCTAGCAACCACTCTGAGCTCCCTAGCAACCACCCTAAACCAATAAATAATATAAAAACTTTTTTTTTACATTTTTTAAAGCAATATCACACTCGTAGCCTTGCGATATTGCTCCATGCTTGTGCCTATTCGGCCATAGGCACGAGGCCGCAGGCCGAGTGCCGTACTGAAGGAACTCGTTATTAAAGATTTTAAGAACTCTATAAAAACTCCATAGTAACCATATTTGACAACTACCAACCACCTAGTAACACCATAGCAACTACCAAAAATACCTTAGCAACCACCCTGAACACCCTAGCAACGTCTAGAAATGCTCTAGTAACCACCAAAAAACTCTAGCAACCACCCAGAACACCCTAGCAACTGCCTAGCAACCACCCAGAACACCTAGCAACTGCCTAGTAACCACCCAGAACACCCTAGCAACTGCCTAGCAATGCCCTAGCATCCACCCAGAATGCCATAGCAACTGCCTAGCAACACCATAGCAACCACCTAGCAATGCCCTAGCAACCACCAAGAATACCCTAGCAACTGCCTAGCAACCACCAAGAATACCCTAGCAACTGCCTAGCAACCACCCAGAACACCTTAGCAACTGCCTAGCAACACCATAGCAACCACCCAGAAAACCCTAGCAACCACCACCTGGCAACAGCATCTTGCTAAAAACATGCTAGCAACATACTAATCATGCTAGCAACAAGCTAGCAACATGCTAATAATGCTAGCATTATGCTACCAACATGCTAATCAAGCTAGCATCATGCTAGCAACATGCTAATCAAGCTATCATAATGCTAGCAAAATGCTAATCAAGCTAGCATCATGCTAGCAACATGCTAATCAAGCTAGCATTATGCTAGCAACATGCTAATCATGTTAGCGTCTAGCTAAAAACATGCTAGCAACATGCTAATCATGGTAGCATCAAGCTACCAACATGCTAATCAAGCTAGCATCATGCTAGCAACATGCTAATCAAGCTAGCATCATGCTAGGAACATGCTAATCAAGCTAGCATAATGCTAGAAACATGCTAATCATGTTAGTGTCTAGCTAAAAACATGCTAATCATGCTAGCATCAAGCTACCAACATGCTAATCAAGCTAGCATCATGCTAACATAATGCTAATCAAGCTAGCATCATGCTAACATAATGCTAATCAAGCTAGCATTATGCTACCAATATGCTAATTAAGCTAGCATCATGCTAGCAAAATGCTATTCAAGCTAGCATTATGCTAACAACATGTTAATCAAGCTAGCATAATGCTAGCAACATGCTAATCATGTTAGCATCTGGCTAAAAACATGCTAGCAAAATGCTAATCATGCTAACATCTTGTTAAAAGCATGCTAGCAACATGCTAATCATGCTAGCATCATGCTACCAACATGCTAATCATGTTAACAACATGCTAATCATGCTAGCATCATTTTAACAACATGTTAATCATAGTAAATCCTGCTGGATTGTGGTAAATCGTAGTAAATCATCTTAGAAACATGGTAAATCGTGGTAAATAATGTTAAACCGTGGTATATCATGGTATCACAACATGTTAATTGTGTTAGCATCTGCCCAGTGGCGAGTTTTGCCACTGCAAGCACCACTTCACATTTTCTTCAGGAAATGTACATTCTAGTGTTGTGATTACTATTCACCAAGACAAAACTTCGGCGCGTAACTCGCCCCACACCGTTTGTCACAGACCCCTGAATGAGGTGTCAAATCGACCGGTTTATTGAGGAGAGGTGTGCTATGACTTTTATAAGCGATCGGGTGTACAATGTTCGTCTGGCGGGCGAAAAATTTGCCGAAAAATTTCCCATAGACTTAACATAGGCTCAAAATTTGCAAAATCATATATTTGATTCAGAAGGTCATAGAGCCTTGGATTTGGGCTCTTTTGATTTGTCCTATCAAGCAGCCAATAAGTAGTGACATAACAACTTCATAGCCACGCCCTAGCAACCAGTTACAGGCCCCTAGCAACCATTGAACAACATTTACAAGCCATATCTCAGCAACAAAACATTGTAAAAACACAGAGTTGGGCATTTTTTGACCCAGACTTGCAAATACTCTTTATATATTACCCCATAAACTGTATAAACAAACCGTAGCAACCATTTGGAGTACCCTAGCAACCGTACAAACACATGAATGAGCTATATCTCAGCACCAGAACATCGTATAGACATGGGGGTGTGTTTGTTTGTTTTGGTTGGGAAACCAGTCTGTAAATATCATGGTAACTGTGGAACCACACCATAGCAACTGTTTAGAGCTACCTAGCAACCATATTGCAACATATAGAAGCCATATTCCAGCTCCACAACATCGTACAGACATGGTTGTTGTCTCGAATGCAATCATGTACAAAATCCTAGCAACCGAGTGGTGAGTTTTGCCACTGCAAGCACCACTTCACATTTTCTTCAGGAAATGTACATTCTAGTTAGTGGTGCTTTTTCAAAGCACCACTAGTGTTATTGTCACTCATACTTATTATTCTTCTTCTTCTTCTTATTATTCCGCCACAAGTTTGGCGCGTAACTTGCCCCGCACCGTTTGTCACAGACCCATGAGTGAGGCATCAAATCGACCGGCTCATTGAGGAGAGGTGTGCTATGACTTTTCTAAGCGATCGGGTGTACGATGTTCGCACAGCGGACGAAAAAGCGGCCAAAAAAGTCCCATTGACTTAACATGGGGAGTTCTAAAAACATTTGAATCCCAACTGCCGTTTTCACACACACCACTCCAAAGGGCCTGACACCCCTGCGTTTCTCTCCCTCTCTCTCTCCCTCAGAGGATTTATATTATCAAGCAGCCAATAAGTAATGGCCTAAAATCTTCATAGCCACACCCTAGCAACCAGTTGCAGCACCCTAGCAACCACTCTGAGCTCCCTAGCAACCACCCTAAACCAATAAATAATATAAAAACATTTTTTTTACATTTTTTAAAGCAATATCACACTCGTAGCCTTGCGATATTGCTCCATGCTTGTGCCTATTCGGCCATAGGCACGAGGCCGCAGGCCGAGTGCCGTACTGAAGGAACTCGTTATTAAAGATTTTAAGAACTCTATAAAAACTCCATAGTAACCATATTTGACAACTACCAACCACCTAGTAACACCATAGCAACTACCAAAAATACCTTAGCAACCACCCTGAACACCCTAGCAACGTCTAGAAATGCTCTAGTAACCACCAAAAAACTCTAGCAACCACCCAGAACACCCTAGCAACTGCCTAGCAACCACCCAGAACACCTAGCAACTGCCTAGTAACCACCCAGAACACCCTAGCAACTGCCTAGCAATGCCCTAGCATCCACCCAGAATACCATAGCAACTGCCTAGCAACACCATAGCAACCACCTAGCAATGCCCTAGCAACCACCAAGAATACCCTAGCAACTGCCTAGCAACCACCAAGAATACCCTAGCAACTGCCTAGCAACCACCCAGAACACCTTAGCAACTGCCTAGCAACACCATAGCAACCACCCAGAAAACCCTAGCAACCACCACCTGGCAACAGCATCTTGCTAAAAACATGCTAGCAACATACTAATCATGCTAGCAACAAGCTAGCAACATGCTAATAATGCTAGCATTATGCTACCAACATGCTAATCAAGCTAGCATCATGCTAGCAACATGCTAATCAAGCTATCATAATGCTAGCAAAATGCTAATCAAGCTAGCATCATGCTAGCAACATGCTAATCAAGCTAGCATTATGCTAGCAACATGCTAATCATGTTAATGTCTAGCTAAAAACATGCTATCAAAATGCTAATCATGCTAGCATCAAGCTACCAACATGCTAATCAAGCTAGCAACATGCTAATCAAGCTAGCATCATGCTAGCAACATGCTAATCAAGCTAGCAACATGCTAATCAAGCTAGCATTATGCTAGAAACATGCTAATCATGTTAGCGTCTAGCTAAAAACATGCTAATCATGCTAGCATCAAGCTACCAACATGCTAATCAAGCTAGCATCATGCTAACATAATGCTAATCAAGCTAGCATCATGCTAACATAATGCTAATCAAGCTAGCATCATGCTACCAATATGCTAATTAAGCTAGCATCATGCTAGCAAAATGCTATTCAAGCTAGCATTATGCTAACAACATGTTAATCAAGCTAGCATAATGCTGGCAACATGCTAATCATGTTAGCATCTGGCTAAAAACATGCTAGCAAAATGCTAATCATGCTAACATCTTGTTAAAAGCATGCTAGCAACATGCTAATCATGCTAGCATCATGCTACCAACATGCTACCAACATGCTAATCATGCTAGCATCATTTTAACAACATGTTAATCATAGTAAATCATGCTGGAATGTGGTAAATCGTAGTAAATCGTCTTAGAAACATGGTAAATCGTGGTAAATCGTGCTAAATAATGCTAAAACGTGGTATATCATGGTATCACAACATGTTAATTGTGTTAGCATCTGCCCAGTGGCGAGTTTTGCCACTGCAAGCACCACTTCACATTTTCTTCAGGAAATGTACATTCTAGTTAGTGGTGCTTTGAAAAGCACCACTATTGTTATCCTCCATACTTATTATTATTCTTATTCTTATTATTCTGGACAAAAGTTTGGCGCGTAACTCGTCCCGCACCGTTTGTCACAGACCCATGAATGAGGTGTCAAATCGACCAGCGTATTGAGGAGAGGTGTGCTATGACTTTTATAAGCGATCGGGGGTACGGTGTTCGCCCCAGGGGCGAAAAAGCGGCCGAAAAATCCCATAGACTTAACATTGCAACGAACTTTGATGACTCGTAGCTCTGAGTGAGGATTTCGCAGAAACGTGTGATTTGCCACATTTGAAGAGGCTGACAGGCTCTGTAAGAACATACCTCACAATGGGGTAAAAGTTGCACCCCTGGGGGGCAGGAGCTGCCCAAAGTTTCCCATTGACTTACTATGGTGTAGGACGGCCCATGAAATGGGCCGTCCTACACCATAGCATGTGTTTTTCCTACTATGGTAAATTACATAAGGTTTTTGTATTGAACGTAGCTCTGGATCACAGTGTCATAGAGACAAGGGGGCGGGCTCATTTTACTCAGACGACCAATCAGTCTCTCAGGATCATTGTGAAGCTATCAAGCCACGCCCTAGCAACCATTTAGAGCACCTTAGCAACAAGTTCCATAGACTTCCATTGAAAGAGATCAAAGGGATATCTCTGGACTGAATTGTCATAGAAACATGAGGGTGGTCTCATTTGACTCGGGGCAGCAAACAGCCAATCATGAATCACCTCAACACTTCCTAGCCCATCCCTAGCAACCATTGTCGAGCACCTTAGCAACCAAAATCCAAAGAGGGATATCTTCCATTCTGAATGTCACAGAGGCATGGGAGTTGGTTTATATCATTCATACTGACAAGCAGCCTTTGGAGTTTCATGACTGGCAGCTGCCAAGCCACTCCCTAACAACCAAATAGAGTACCCTAGCAACCAAAATCCAGAGAGGGATATCTTCCATTCTGTATGTCACAGAGGCATGGGAGTTGGTTTATATCATTCATACTGACAAGCAGCCTTTGGACTTTCATGTTTGGCAGCTGCCAAGCCACTCCCTAGCAACCAAACAGAGTACCCTAGCAACCAAAATCCAAAGAAGGATATCTTCCATTCTGAATGTCACAGAGGCATGGGAGTTGGTTTATATCATTCATAGTGACAAGAAGCCTTTGCAGTTTCATCATTGGCAGTTGTCAAGCAACTCCATAGCAACCAAACAGAGTACCCTAGCAACCAAAATCCAAAGAGGGATATCTTCCATTCTGAATGTCACAGAGGCATGGGAGTTGGTTTATATAATTAATACTGACAAGCAGCCTTTGGAATTTCATGATTGGCAGCTGCTACGCCACTCCCTAGCAACCAAACCGAGTACCCTAGCAACCAAAATCCAAAGAGGGATATCTTCCGTTCTGAATGTCACAGAGGCATGGGAGTTGGTTTATATCATTCATAGTGGCAAGAAGCCTTTGGAGTTTCATCATTGGCAGCTGCCTAGCAACTCCATAGCAACCAAACAGAGTACCCTAGCAACCAAAATCCAAAGAGACATTTCTTCCATTCTGAATGTCACAGAGGCATGGGAGTTGGTTTATATCATTCATAGTGACAAGAAGCCTTTGGAGTTTCATCATTGGCAGCTGCCTAGCAACTCCATAGCAACCAAACAGAGTACCCTAGCAACCGTTTATCAAGACCCATGTCTTTTCATCAGAACATCGTATAGAGATGGGGTTTGGCTCTTTTGTTTCGTTTGGGAAACAGTCTGTAAAATATCACCACGGTTACTGTGTATTCACACCATAGCAACCGTTTAGAGCCACCTAGCAACCATATTGAAACATATAGAAGCCATATTTCAGCTCCACAACATCGTACAGACATGGTTGTTGGCTCGTATGCAATCATGTACAACACCCTAGCAACCGAGTGGTGAGTTTTGCCACTGCAAGCACCACTTCACATTTTCTTCAGGAAATGTACATTCTAGTTAGTGGTGCTTTTTCAAAGCACCACTAGTGTTATTGTCACTCATACTTATTATTCTTCTTCTTCTTCTTATTATTCCGCCACAAGTTTGGCGCGTAACTTGCCCCGCACCGTTTGTCACAGACGCCTGAGTGAGGTGTCAAATCGACCGGCTCATTGAGGAGAGGTGTGCTATGACTTTTCTAAGCAATCGGGTGTACGATGTTTGCACAGCGGACGAAAAAGCGGCCAAAAAAGTCCCATTGACTTTACATGGGGAGTTCTAAAAACATTTGAATCCCAACTGCCGTTTTCACACACACCACTCCAAAGGGCCTGACACCCCTGCGTTTCTCTCCCTCTCTCTCTCCCTCAGAGGATTTATATTATCAAGCAGCCAATAAGTAATGGCCTAAAATCTTCATAGCCACACCCTAGCAACCAGTTACAGCACCCTAGCAACCACTCTGAGCTCCCTAGCAACCACCCTAAACCAATAAATAATATAAAAACATTTTTTTTACATTTTTTAAAGCAATATCACACTCGTAGCCTTGCGATATTGCTCCATACTTGTGCCTATTCGGCCATAGGCACGAGGCCGCAGGCCGAGTGCCGTACTGAAGGAACTCGTTATTAAAGATTTTAAGAACTCTATAAAAACTCCATAGTAACCATATTTGACAACTACCAACCACCTAGTAACACCATAGCAACTACCAAAAATACCTTAGCAACCACCCTGAACACCCTAGCAACGTCTAGAAATGCTCTAGTAACCACCAAAAAACTCTAGCAACCAACCAGAACACCCTAGCAACTGCCTAGCAACCACCCAGAACACCTAGCAACTGCCTAGTAACCACCCAAAACGCCTAGCAACCACCCAGAACACCCTAGCAACTGCCTAGCAACACCATAGCAACCACCTAGCAATGCCCTAGCAACCACCAAGAATACCCTAGCAACTGCCTAGCAACCACCAAGAATACCCTAGCAACTGCCTAGCAACCACCCAGAACACCTTAGCAACTGCCTAGCAACACCATAGCAACCACCCAGAAAACCCTAGCGACCACCACCTGGCAACAGCATCTTGCTAAAAACATGCTAGCAACATACTAATCATGTTAGCATCATGCTAGCAACATGCTAATCAAGCTAGCATTATGCTACCAACATGCTAATCAAGCTAACATCATGCTAGCAACATGCTAATCAAGCTATCATAATGCTAGCAAAATGCTAATCAAGCTAGCATCATGCTAGCAACATGCTAATCAAGCTAGCATCAAGCTACCAACATGCTAATCAAGCTAGCACCATGCTAACATAATGCTAATCAAGCTAGCATAATGCTAGCAACATGCTAATCAAGCTAGCATCATGCTAGCAACATGCTAATCAAGCTAGCATTATGTTAGAAACATGCTAATCATGTTAGCATCTAGCTAAAAACATGCTAATCATGCTAGCATCAAGCTACCAACATGCTAATCAAGTGAGCATCATGCTAACATAATGCTAATCAAGCTAGCATCATGCTAGCAACATGCTAATCATGCTACCAATATGCTAATTAAGCTAGCATCATACTAGCAAAATGCTATTCAAGCTAGCATTATGCTGACAATATGTTAATCAAGCTAGCATAATGCTAATCATGTTAGCATCTGGCTAAAAACATGCTAGCAAAATGCTAATCATGCTAACATCTTGTTAAAAGCATGCTAGCAACATGCTAATCATGCTAGCATCATGCTACCAACATGCTAATCATGTTAACAACATGCTAATCATGCTAGCATCATTTTAACAACATGTTAATCATAGTAAATCATGCTGGAATGTGGTAAATCGTAGTAAATCATCTTAGAAACATGGTAAATCGTGGTAAATAATGCTAAAACGTGGTATATCATGGTATCACAACATGTTAATTGTGTTAGCATCTGCCCAGTGGCGAGTTTTGCCACTGCAAGCACCACTTCACATTTTCTTCAGGAAATGTACATTCTAGTGTTGTGATTACTATTCACCTAGACAAAACTTCGGCGCGTAACTCGCCCCACACCGTTTGTCACAGACCCCTAAATGAGGTGTCAAATCAACCGGTTTATTGAGGAGAGGTGTGCTATGACTTTTATAAGCGATCGGGTGTACAATGTTCGTCTGGCGGGCGAAAAATTAGCCGAAAAATTTCCCATAGACTTAACATAGGCTCAAAATTTGCTAAATCATATCTTTGATTCAGAAGGTCATAGAGCCTTGGTTTTGGGCTCTTTTGATTTGTCCTATCAAGCAGCCAATAAGTAGTGACATAACAACTTCATAGCCACGCCCTAGCAACCAGTTACAGGCCCCTAGCAACCATTGAACAACATTTACAAGCCATATCTCAGCAACAAAACATTGTAAAAACACAGAGTTGGGCATTTTTTGACCCAGACTTGCAAATACTCTTTATATATTACCCCATAAACTGTATAAACAAACCGTAGCAACCATTTGGAGTACCCTAGCAACCGTACAAACACATGAATGAGCTATATCTCAGCACCAGAACATCGTATAGACATGGGGGTGTGTTTGTTTGTTTTGGTTGGGAAACCAGTCTGTAAATATCATCATGGTAACTGTGTAACCACACCATAGCAACCGTTTAGAGCTACCTAGCAACCATATTGCAACATATAGAAGCCATATTTCAGCTCCACAACATCGTACAGACATGGTTGTTGTCTCGTATGCAATCATGTACAAATCCTAGCAACCGAGTGGTGAGTTTTGCCACTGCAAGCACCACTTCACATTTTCTTCAGGAAATGTACATTCTAGTGTTGTGATTACTATTCACCTAGACAAAACTTCGGCGCGTAACTCGCCCCACACCGTTTGTCACAGACCCCTAAATGAGGTGTCAAATCAACCGGTTTATTGAGGAGAGGTGTGCTATGACTTTTATAAGCGATCGGGTGTACAATGTTCGTCTGGCGGGCGAAAAATTAGCCGAAAAATTTCCCATAGACTTAACATAGGCTCAAAATTTGCTAAATCATATCTTTGATTCAGAAGGTCATAGAGCCTTGGTTTTGGGCTCTTTTGATTTGTCCTATCAAGCAGCCAATAAGTAGTGACATAACAACTTCATAGCCACGCCCTAGCAACCAGTTACAGGCCCCTAGCAACCATTGAACAACATTTACAAGCCATATCTCAGCAACAAAACATTGTAAAAACACAGAGTTGGGCATTTTTTGACCCAGACTTGCAAATACTCTTTATATATTACCCCATAAACTGTATAAACAAACCGTAGCAACCATTTGGAGTACCCTAGCAACCGTACAAACACATGAATGAGCTATATCTCAGCACCAGAACATCGTATAGACATGGGGGTGTGTTTGTTTGTTTTGGTTGGGAAACCAGTCTGTAAATATCATCATGGTAACTGTGTAACCACACCATAGCAACCGTTTAGAGCTACCTAGCAACCATATTGCAACATATAGAAGCCATATTTCAGCTCCACAACATCGTACAGACATGGTTGTTGTCTCGTATGCAATCATGTACAAATCCTAGCAACCGAGTGGTGAGTTTTGCCACTGCAAGCACCACTTCACATTTTCTTCAGGAAATGTACATTCTAGTGTTGTGATTACTATTCACCTAGACAAAACTTCGGCGCGTAACTCACCCCACAGCGTTTGTCACAGACCCCTGAATGAGGTGTCAAATCGATCGGTTTATTGAGGAGAGGTGTGCTATGACTTTTATAAGTGATCGGGTGTACGATGTTCGTCTGGCGGGGGAAAAATTTGCAGAAAAATGTCCCATAGACTTAACATAGGCACAAATTTAGCAAAATCATATCTTTGGCTCAGAAGGTCATAGAGCCTTGGGGTTGGGCTCTTTTGATTCATCCTATCAAGCAGCCAATAAGTAGTGACATAACAACTTCATAGCCATGCCCTAGCAACCAGTTACAGGCCCCTAGCAACCATTGAACAACATTTACAAGCCATATCTCAGCATCAAAACATTGTAAAAACACAGAGTTGGGCATTTTTTTACCCAGACCTGCAAATACTCTTTAAATATGACCCCATAAACTGTATAAACAAACCTTAGCAACCATTTGGCGTACCCTAGCAACCGTACAAACACATGAATGAGCTATATCTCAGCACCAAAACATCATATAGACATGGGGGTGTGCTTGTTTGTTTCGGTTGGGAAACCAGTCTGTAAATATCATCATGGTAACTGTGTAACCACACCTTAGCAACCGTTTAAAGCTACCTAGCAACCATATTGCAACATATAGAAGCCATATTTCAGCTCCACAACATCGTACAGACATGGTTGTTGGCTCGTATGCAATCATGTACAACACCGTAGCAACCGAGTGGCGAATTTTGCCACTGCAAGCACCACTTCACATTTTCTTCAGGAAATGTACATTCTAGTGTTGTGATTACTATTCACCAAGACAAAACTTCGGCGCGTAACTCGCCCCACACCGTTTGTCACAGACCCCTGAATGAGGTGTCAAATCGACCGGTTTATTGAGGAGAGGTGTGCTATGACTTTTATAAGCGATCGGGTGTACAATGTTCGTCTGGCGGGCGAAAAATTTGCTGAAAAATTTCCCATAGACTTAACATAGGCTCAAAATTTGCAAAATCATATATTTGATTCAGAAGGTCATAGAGCCTTGGATTTGGGCTCTTTTGATTTGTCCTATCAAGCAGCCAATAAGTAGTGACATAACAACTTCATAGCCACGCCCTAGCAACCAGTTACAGGCCCCTAGCAACCATTGAACAACATTTACAAGCCATATCTCAGCAACAAAACATTGTAAAAACACAGAGTTGGGCATTTTTTGACCCAGACTTGCAAATACTCTTTATATATTACCCCATAAACTGTATAAACAAACCGTAGCAACCATTTGGAGTACCCTAGCAACCGTACAAACACATGAATGAGCTATATCTCAGCACCAGAACATCGTATAGACATGGGGGTGTGTTTGTTTGTTTTGGTTGGGAAACCAGTCTGTAAATATCATGGTAACTGTGGAACCACACCATAGCAACTGTTTAGAGCTACCTAGCAACCATATTGCAACATATAGAAGCCATATTCCAGCTCCACAACATCGTACAGACATGGTTGTTGTCTCGTATGCAATCATGTACAAAATCCTAGCAACCGAGTGGTGAGTTTTGCCACTGCAAGCACCACTTCACATTTTCTTCAGGAAATGTACATTCTAGTGTTGTGATTACTATTCACCAAGACAAAACTTCGGCGCGTAACTCGCCCCACACCGTTTGTCACAGACCCCTGAATGAGGTGTCAAATCGACCGGTTTATTGAGGAGAGGTGTGCTATGACTTTTATAAGCGATCGGGTGTACAATGTTCGTCTGGCGGGCGAAAAATTTGCCGAAAAATTTCCCATAGACTTAACATAGGCTCAAAATGTGCAAAATCATATATTTGATTCAGAAGGTCATAGAGCCTTGGATTTGGGCTCTTTTGATTTGTCCTATCAAGCAGCCAATAAGTAGTGACATAACAACTTCATAGCCACGCCCTAGCAACCAGTTACAGGCCCCTAGCAACCATTGAACAACATTTACAAGCCATATCTCAGCAACAAAACATTGTAAAAACACAGAGTTGGGCATTTTTTGACCCAGACTTGCAAATACTCTTTATATATTACCCCATAAACTGTATAAACAAACCGTAGCAACCATTTGGAGTACCCTAGCAACCGTACAAACACATGAATGAGCTATATCTCAGCACCAGAACATCGTATAGACATGGGGGTGTGTTTGTTTGTTTTGGTTGGGAAACCAGTCTGTAAATATCATGGTAACTGTGGAACCACACCATAGCAACTGTTTAGAGCTACCTAGCAACCATATTGCAACATATAGAAGCCATATTCCAGCTCCACAACATCGTACAGACATGGTTGTTGTCTCGTATGCAATCATGTACAAAATCCTAGCAACCGAGTGGTGAGTTTTGCCACTGCAAGCACCACTTCACATTTTCTTCAGGAAATGTACATTCTAGTGTTGTGATTACTATTCACCTAGACAAAACTTTGGCGCATAACTCGCCCCACACCGTTTGTCACAGACCCCTGAATGAGGTGTCAAATCGACCGGTTTATTGAGGAGAGGTGTGCTATGACTTTTATAAGCGATCGGGTGTACGATGTTCGTCTGGTGGGCGAAAAATTAGCCGAAAAATGTCCCATAGACTTAACATAGGCACAAAATTTGCTAAATCATATCTTTGGCTCAGAAGGTCATAGAGGCTTGGGGTTGGGCTCTTTTGATTCATCCTATCAAGCAGCCAATAAGCAGTGACATAACTTCATGGCCACGCCCTAGCAACCAGTTACAGGCCCCTAGCAACCACTGAACAACATTTACAAGCCATATCTCAGCATCAAATCATTGTAAAAACACAGAGTTGGGCATTTTTTGACCCAGACCTGCAAATACTCTTTAAATATTACTCCATAAACTGTATAAACAAACCTTGTTTGTTTGCTTGTTTGTTTCGGTTGGGAAACCACGGTTGGGTTAACTGTGTAACCACACCTTAGCAACCGTTTAAAGCTACCTAGCAACCATATTGCAACAAATAGAAGCCATAGTTCAGCTCCACAACATCGTACAGACATGGTTGTTGGCTCGTATGCAATCATGTACAACACCGTAGCGAATTTTGCCACTGCAAGCACCACTTCACATTTTCTTCAGGAAATGTACATGCAACTCCATAGCAACCAAACAGAGTACCCTAGCAACCAAAATCCAAAGAGGGATATCTTCCATTCTGAATGTCACAGAGGCATGGGAGTTGGTTTATATAATTAATACTGACAAGCAGCCTTTGGAATTTCATGATTGGCAGCTGCTACGCCACTCCCTAGCAACCAAACCGAGTACCCTAGCAACCAAAATCCAAAGAGGGATATCTTCCGTTCTGAATGTCACAGAGGCATGGGAGTTGGTTTATATCATTCATAGTGGCAAGAAGCCTTTGGAGTTTCATCATTGGCAGCTGCCTAGCAACTCCATAGCAACCAAACAGAGTACCCTAGCAACCAAAATCCAAAGAGGCATTTCTTCCATTCTGAATGTCACAGAGGCATGGGAGTTGGTTTATATCATTCATAGTGACAAGAAGCCTTTGGAGTTTCATCATTGGCAGCTGCCTAGCAACTCCATAGCAACCAAACAGAGTACCCTAGCAACCGTTTATCAAGACCCATGTCTTTTCATCAGAACATCGTATAGAGATGGGGTTTGGCTCTTTTGTTTCGTTTGGGAAACAGTCTGTAAAATATCACCACGGTTACTGTGTATTCACACCATAGCAACCGTTTAGAGCCACCTAGCAACCATATTGAAACATATAGAAGCCATATTTCAGCTCCACAACATCGTACAGACATGGTTGTTGGCTCGTATGCAATCATGTACAACACCCTAGCAACCGAGTGGTGAGTTTTGCCACTGCAAGCACCACTTCACATTTTCTTCAGGAAATGTACATTCTAGTGTTGTGATTACTATTCACATAGACAAAACTTCGGCGCGTAACTCGCCCCACACCGTTTGTCACAGACCCCTGAATGAGGTATCAAATCGACCGGTTTATTGAGGAGAGGTGTGCTATGACTTTTATAAGCGATCGGGTGTAAGATGTTCGTCTGGCGGGCGAAAAATTTGCCGAAAAATGTTCCATAGACTTAACATAGGCACGACATTAGCAAAATCATATCTTTGGTTCAGAAGGTCATAGAGCCTTGGGGTTGGGCTCTTTTGATTCATCCTATCAAGCAGCCAATAAGTAGTGACATAACAACTTCATAGCCACGCCCTAGCAACCAGTTACAGGCCCCTAGCAACCATTGAACAACATTTACAAGCCATATCTCAGCATCAAAACATTGTAAAAACACAGAGTTGGGCATTTTTTGACCCAGACCTGCAAATACTCTTTAAATATTACCCCATAAACTGTATAAACAAACCTTAGCAACCATTTGGCGTACCCTAGCAACCGTACAAACACATGAATGAGCTATATCTCAGCACCAGAACATCGTATAGACATGGGGGTGTGCTTGTTTGTTTCGGTTGGGAAAGCAGTCTGTAAATATCATCATGGTAACTGTGTAACCACTCCTTAGCAACCGTTTAAAGCTACCTAGCAACCATATTGCAACATATAGAAGCCATATTATAGCTCCACAACATCGTACAGACATGGTTGTTGGCTCGTATGCAATCATGTACAACACCCTTAGCAACCGAGTGGCGAGTTTTGCCACTGCAAGCACCACTTCACATTTTCTTCAGGAAATGTACATTCTAGTTAGTGGTGCTTTTTCAAAGCACCACTAGTGTTATTGTCACTCATACTTATTATTCTTCTTCTTCTTCTTATTATTCCGCCACAAGTTTGGCGCGTAACTTGCCCCGCACCGTTTGTCACAGACCCATGAGTGAGGCATCAAATCGACCGGCTCATTGAGGAGAGGTGTGCTATGACTTTTCTAAGCGATCGGGTGTACGATGTTCGCACAGCGGACGAAAAAGCGGGCAAAAAAGTCCCATTGACTTAACATGGGGAGTTCTAAAAACATTTGAATCCCAACTGCCGTTTTCACACACACCACTCCAAAGGGCCTGACACCCCTGCGTTTCTCTCCCTCTCTCTCTCCCTCAGAGGATTTATATTATCAAGCAGCCAATAAGTAATGGCCTAAAATCTTCATAGCCACACCCTAGCAACCAGTTGCAGCACCCTAGCAACCACTCTGAGCTCCCTAGCAACCACCCTAAACCAATAAATAATATAAAAACATTTTTTTTACATTTTTTAAAGCAATATCACACTCGTAGCCTTGCGATATTGCTCCATGCTTGTGCCTATTCGGCCATAGGCACGAGGCCGCAGGCCGAGTGCCGTACTGAAGGAACTCGTTATTAAAGATTTTAAGAACTCTATAAAAACTCCATAGTAACCATATTTGACAACTACCAACCACCTAGTAACACCATAGCAACTACCAAAATACCTTAGCAACCACCCTGAACACCCTAGCAACGTCTAGAAATGCTCTAGTAACCACCAAAAAACTCTAGCAACCACCCAGAACACCCTAGCAACTGCCTAGCAACCACCCAGAACACCTAGCAACTGCCTAGTAACCACCCAGAACACCCTAGCAACTGCCTAGCAATGCCCTAGCATCCACCCAGAATACCATAGCAACTGCCTAGCAACACCATAGCAACCACCTAGCAATGCCCTAGCAACCACCAAGAATACCCTAGCAACTGCCTAGCAACCACCAAGAATACCCTAGCAACTGCCTAGCAACCACCCAGAACACCTTAGCAACTGCCTAGCAACACCATAGCAACCACCCAGAAAACCCTAGCAACCACCACCTGGCAACAGCATCTTGCTAAAAACATGCTAGCAACATACTAATCATGCTAGCAACAAGCTAGCAACATGCTAATAATGCTAGCATTATGCCACCAACATGCTAATCAAGCTAGCATCATGCTAGCAACATGCTAATCAAGCTATCATAATGCTAGCAAAATGCTAATCAAGCTAGCATCATGCTAGCAACATGCTAATCAAGCTAGCATTATGCTAGCAACATGCTAATCATGTTAATGTCTAGCTAAAAACATGCTATCAAAATGCTAATCATGCTAGCATCAAGCTACCAACATGCTAATCAAGCTAGCAACATGCTAATCAAGCTAGCATCATGCTAGCAACATGCTAATCAAGCTAGCAACATGCTAATCAAGCTAGCATTATGCTAGAAACATGCTAATCATGTTAGCGTCTAGCTAAAAACATGCTAATCATGCTAGCATCAAGCTACCAACATGCTAATAAAGCTAGCATCATGCTAACATAATGCTAATCAAGCTAGCATCATGCTAACATAATGCTAATCAAGCTAGCATCATGCTACCAATATGCTAATTAAGCTAGCATCATGCTAGCAAAATGCTATTCAAGCTAGCATTATGCTAACAACATGTTAATCAAGCTAGCATAATGCTGGCAACATGCTAATCATGTTAGCATCTGGCTAAAAACATGCTAGCAAAATGCTAATCATGCTAACATCTTGTTAAAAGCATGCTAGCAACATGCTAATCATGCTAGCATCATGCTACCAACATGCTACCAACATGCTAATCATGCTAGCATCATTTTAACAACATGTTAATCATAGTAAATCATGCTGGAATGTGGTAAATCGTAGTAAATCGTCTTAGAAACATGGTAAATCGTGGTAAATCGTGCTAAATAATGCTAAAACGTGGTATATCATGGTATCACAACATGTTAATTGTGTTAGCATCTGCCCAGTGGCGAGTTTTGCCACTGCAAGCACCACTTCACATTTTCTTCAGGAAATGTACATTCTAGTGTTGTGATTACTATTCACCTAGACAAAACTTCGGCGCGTAACTCGCCCCACACCGTTTGTCACAGACCCATGAATGAGGTGTCAAATCGACCGGTTTATTGAGGAGAGGTGTGCTATGACTTTTATAAGCGATCGGGTCTACGATGTTCGTCTGGCGGGCGAAAAATTAGCAGAAAAATTTCCCATAGACTTAACATTGGCACAAAATTTGTAAAATCATATCTTTGGCTCAGAAAGTCATAGAGGCTTGGGGTTGGGCTATTTTGATTCGTCCTATCAAGCAGCCAATAAGTAGTGACATAAAAACTTCATAGTCACACCCTAGCAACCAGTTACAGGCCCCTAGCAACCATTGAACAACATTTACAAGCCATATCTCAGCAACAAAACATTGTAAAAACACAGAGTTGGGCATTTTTTGACCCAGACTTGCAAATACTCTTTAAATATTACCCCATAAACTGTATAAACAAACCTTAGCAACCATTTGGAGTACCCTAGCAACCGTACAAACACATGAATGAGCTATATCTCAGCACTAGAACATCGTATAGACATGGGGGTGTGCTTGTTTGTTTCGGTTGGGAAACCAATCTGTAAATATCATAGTGGTAACTGTGTAACCACACCTTAGCGACCTTTTAAAGCTACCTAGCAACCATATTGCAACATATAGAAGCCATATTTAAGCTCCACAACATCGTACAGACATGGTTGTTGGCTCGTATGCAATCATGTACAACACCGTAGCAACCGAGTGGCGAATTTTGCCACTGCAAGCACCACTTCACATTTTCTTCAGGAAATGTACATTCTAGTTAGTGGTGCTTTTTCAAAGCACCACTAGTATTATTGTCACTCATACTTATTATTAGTGGTGCTTTTTCAAAGCACCACTAGTGTTATTGTCACTCATACTTATTATTCTTATTATTATTCTGCCAAAAGTTTGGCGCGTAATGCGCCCCGCACCGTTTGTCACAGACCCCTGAGTGAGGTGTCAAATCGAGCGGCTCATTGAGGAGAGGTGTGCTATATCTTTTCTAAGCGATCGGGTGTACGATGTTCGCACAGCGGACGAAAAAGCGGCCAAAAAAGTCCCATTGACTTAACATGGGGAGTTCTAAAAACATTTGAATCCCAACTGCCGTTTTCACACACACCACTCCAAAGGGCCTGACACCCCTGCGTTTCTCTCCCTCTCTCTCTCCCTCAGAGGATTTATATTATCAAGCAGCCAATAAGTAATGGCCTAAAATCTTCATAGCCACACCCTAGCAACCAGTTACAGCACCCTAGCAACCACTCTGAGCTCCCTAGCAACCACCCTAAACCAATAAATAATATAAAAACTTTTTTTTTACATTTTTTAAAGCAATATCACACTCGTAGCCTTGCGATATTGCTCCATGTTTGTGCCTATTCGGCCATAGGCACGAGGCCGCAGGCCGAGTGCCGTACTGAAGGAACTCGTTATTAAAGATTTTAAGAACTCTATAAAAACTCCATAGTAACCATATTTGACAACTACCAACCACCTAGTAACACCATAGCAACTACCAAAAATACCTTAGCAACCACCCTGAACACCCTAGCAACGTCTAGAAATGCTCTAGTAACCACCAAAAAACTCTAGCAACCACCCAGAACACCCTAGCAACTGCCTAGCAACCACCCAGAACACCTAGCAACTGCCTAGTAACCACCCAGAACACCCTAGCAACTGCCTAGCAATGCCCTAGCATCCACCCAGAATGCCATAGCAACTGCCTAGCAACACCATAGCAACCACCTAGCAATGCCCTAGCAACCACCAAGAATACCCTAGCAACTGCCTAGCAACCACCAAGAATACCCTAGCAACTGCCTAGCAACCACCCAGAACACCTTAGCAACTGCCTAGCAACACCATAGCAACCACCCAGAAAACCCTAGCAACCACCACCTGGCAACAGCATCTTGCTAAAAACATGCTAGCAACATACTAATCATGCTAGCAACAAGCTAGCAACATGCTAATAATGCTAGCATTATGCTACCAACATGCTAATCAAGCTAGCATCATGCTAGCAACATGCTAATCAAGCTATCATAATGCTAGCAAAATGCTAATCAAGCTAGCATCATGCTAGCAACATGCTAATCAAGCTAGCATTATGCTAGCAACATGCTAATCATGTTAGCGTCTAGCTAAAAACATGCTAGCAAAATGCTAATCATGCTAACATCTTGTTAAAAGCATGCTAGTAACATGCTAATCATGCTAGCATCATGCTACCAACATGCTAATCATGTTAACAACATGCTAATCATGCTAGCATCATTTTAACAACATGTTAATCATAGTAAATCCTGCTGGATTGTGGTAAATCGTAGTAAATCATCTTAGAAACATGGTAAATCGTGGTAAATAATGTTAAACCGTGGTATATCATGGTATCACAACATGTTAATTGTGTTAGCATCTGCCCAGTGGCGAGTTTTGCCACTGCAAGCACCACTTCACATTTTCTTCAGGAAATGTACATTCTAGTTCTTATTATTATTATTCTGCCAAAAGTTTGGCGCGTAATGCGCCCCGCACCGTTTGTCACAGACCCCTGAGTGAGGTGTCAAATCGAGCGGCTCATTGAGGAGAGGTGTGCTATATCTTTTCTAAGCGATGGGGTGTACGATGTTCGCACAGCGGACGAAAAAGCGGCCAAAAAAGTCCCATTGACTTAACATGGGGAGTTCTAAAAACATTTGAATCCCAACTGCCGTTTTCACACACACCACTCCAAAGGGCCTGACACCCCTGCGTTTCTCTCCCTCTCTCTCTCCCTCAGAGGATTTATATTATCAAGCAGCCAATAAGTAATGGCCTAAAATCTTCATAGCCACACCCTAGCAACCAGTTACAGCACCCTAGCAACCACTCTGAGCTCCCTAGCAACCACCCTAAACCAATAAATAATATAAAAACTTTTTTTTTACATTTTTTAAAGCAATATCACACTCGTAGCCTTGCGATATTGCTCCATGCTTGTGCCTATTCGGCCATAGGCACGAGGCCGCAGGCCGAGTGCCGTACTGAAGGAACTCGTTATTAAAGATTTTAAGAACTCTATAAAAACTCCATAGTAACCATATTTGACAACTACCAACCACCTAGTAACACCATAGCAACTACCAAAAATACCTTAGCAACCACCCTGAACACCCTAGCAACGTCTAGAAATGCTCTATTAACCACCAAAAAACTCTAGCAACCACCCAGAACACCCTAGCAACTGCCTAGCAACCACCCAGAACACCTAGCAACTGCCTAGTAACGACCCAGAACGCCTAGCAACCACCCAGAACACCCTAGCAACTGCCTAGCAACGCCCTAGCATCCACCCAGAATACCATAGCAACTGCCTAGCAACACCATAGCAACCACCTAGCAACCACCCTAGCAACTGTCTAGCAACCACCAAGAATACCCTAGCAACTGCCTAGCAACCACCCAGAACACCTTAGCAACTGCCTAGCAACACCATAGCAACCACCCAGAAAACCCTAGCAACCACCTCGCAACAGCATCTTGCTAAAAACATGCTAGCAACATACTAATCAAGCTAGCATCATGCTAGCAACATGCTAATCAAGCTAGCATCATGCTAGCATCATGCTAATAATGCTAGCATTATGTTAGCAACATGCTAATCAAGCTAGCATAATGCTAGCAACATGCTAATCAAGCTAGCATCATGCTAGCAACATACTAATCAAGCTAGCATTATGCTAGCAACATGCTAATCAAGCTAGCATCATGCTAGCAACATGCTAATCAAGCTAGCATAATGCTCGCAACATGCTAATCATGTTAGCATCTAGCTAAAAACATGCTAGCAACATTCTAATCATGTTAGCATTAAGCTACCAACATGCTAATCAAGCTAGCATCATGCTAATCAAGCTAGCAAAATGCTAATAATGATAGCATTATGCTACCAACATGCTAATCAAGCTAGCATCATGCTAGCAACATGCTAATCAAGCTAGCATAATGCTAGCAACATGTTAATCAAGCTAGCATAATATTAGCAACATGCTAATCAAGCTAGCATCATGCTAGCTACATGCTAATCAAGCTAGCATAATGCTAGCAACATGCTAATCATGTTAGCATCTAGCTAAAAACATGCTAGCAAAATGCTAATCATGTTAACATCAAGCTACCAACATGCTAATCAAGCTAGCATCATGCTAACATAATGCTAATCATGCTAGCATCATGCTACCAATATGCTAATTAAGCTAGCACAATGCTATTCAAGCTAGCATCATGCTAACAACATGTTAATCAAGCTAGCATAATGCTAGCAACATGTAATCATGTTAGCATCTAGCTAAAAACATACTGGCAAGATGCTAATCATGCTAACATCTTGTTAAAAGCATGTTAACAACATGCTAATCATGCTAGCATCATGCTACCAACATGCTAATCATGTTAACAACATGCTAATCATGCTAGCATCATGCTTAACAACATGTTAATCAAGCTAGCATGATGCTAGCAACATGCTAATCATGCTAGCATCATGCTTAACAACATGTTAATCAAGCTAGCATAATGCTAGCAACATGCTAATCATGTTAGCATCTAGCTAAAAACATGCTAGCAAAATGCTAATCATGCTAACATCTTGTTAAAAGCATGTTAGCAACATGCTAATCATGCTAGCATCATGCTACCAACATGCTAATCATGTTAACAACATGCTAATCATGCCAGCATCATTCTAACAACATGTTAATCATAGTAAATCATGCTGGAATGTGGTAAATCGTAGTAAATCATCTTAGAAACATGGTAAATCGTGGTAAATAATGCTAAAACGTGGTATATCATGGTATCACAACATGTTAATTGTGTTAGCATCTGCCCAGTGGCGAGTTTTGCCACTGCAAGCACCACTTCACATTTTCTTCAGGAAATGTACATTCTAGTGTTGTGATTACTATTCACCTAGACAAAACTTTGGCGCGTAACTCGCCCCATACCGTTTGTCACAGACCCCTGAATGAGGTGTCAAATCAACCGGTTTATTGAGGAGAGGTGTGCTATGACTTTTATAAGCGATCGGGTGTAAGATGTTCGTCTGGCGGGTGAAAAATTAGCTGCAAAATGTCCCATAGACTTAACATTGGCACAAAATTTGAAAAATCATTTCTTTGGCTCAGAAGGTCATAGAGTCTTGGGGTTGGGCTCTTTTGATTCGTCCTATCAAACAGCCAATAAGTAGTGACATAACAACTTCATTGCCACGCCCTAGCAACCAGTTACAGGCCCCTGGCAACCATTGAACAACCTTTACAAGCCATATCACAGTAACAAAACATTGTAAAAACACAGAGTTGGGCTTTTTTTGACCCAGACCTGCAAATATTCTTTAAATATTACCCCATAAACTGTATAAACAAACCTTAGCAACCATTTGGAGTACCCTAGTAACCGTACAAACACATGAATAAGCTATATCTCAGCACCAGAACATCGTATAGACATGGGGGTGTGCTTGTTTGTTTCGGTTGGGAAACCAGTCTGTAAATATCACACACCTTAGCAACCGTTTAAAGCTACCTAGCAACCATATTGCAACATATAGAAGCCATATTTCAGCTCCACAACATCGTACAGACATGTTTGTTGGTTCGTATGCAATCATGTACCACACTCTAGCAACCGAGTGGCGAGTTTTGCCACTGCAAGCACCACTTCACATTTTCTTCAGGAAATGTACATTCTAGTGTTGTGATTACTATTCACATAGACAAAACTTCGGCGCGTAACTCGCCCCACACCGTTTGTCACAGACCCCTGAATGAGGTATCAAATCGACCGGTTTATTGAGGAGAGGTGTGCTATGACTTTTATAAGCGATCGGGTGTAAGATGTTCGTTTGGCGGGCGAAAAATTTGCCGAAAAATGTTCCATAGACTTAACATAGGCACGACATTAGCAAAATCATATCTTTGGTTCAGAAGGTCATAGAGCCTTGGGGTTGGGCTCTTTTGATTCATCCTATCAAGCAGCCAATAAGTAGTGACATAACAACTTCATAGCCACGCCCTAGCAACCAGTTACAGGCCCCTAGCAACCATTGAACAACATTTACAAGCCATATCTCAGCATCAAAACATTGTAAAAACACAGAGTTGGGCATTTTTTGACCCAGACCTGCAAATACTCTTTAAATATTACCCCATAAACTGTATAAACAAACCTTAGCAACCATTTGGCGTACCCTAGCAACCGTACAAACACATGAATGAGCTATATCTCAGCACCAGAACATCGTATAGACATGGGGGTGTGCTTGTTTGTTTCGGTTGGGAAACCAGTCTGTAAATATCATCATGGTAACTGTGTAACCACTCCTTAGCAACCGTTTAAAGCTACCTAGCAACCATATTGCAACATATAGAAGCCATATTATAGCTCCACAACATCGTACAGACATGGTTGTTGGCTCGTATGCAATCATGTACAACACCCTTAGCAACCGAGTGGCGAGTTTTGCCACTGCAAGCACCACTTCACATTTTCTTCAGGAAATGTACATTCTAGTTAGTGGTGCTTTTTCAAAGCAACACTAGTGTTATTGTCACTAAACTTATTATTATTCTTCTTATTATTCCGGACAAAAGTTTGGCGCGTAACTTGCCCCGCACCGTTTGTCACAGACCCCTGAGTGAGGTGTCAAATCGACCGGCTCATTGAGGAGAGGTGTGCTATGACTTTTCTAAGCGATCGGGTGTACGATGTTCGCACAGCGGACGAAAAAGCGGCCAAAAAAGTCCCATTGACTTAACATTGGGCATTCTAAAAACATTTGAATCCCAACTGCCGTTTTCACACACACCACTCCAAAGGGCCTGACACCCCTGCGTTTCTCTCCCTCTCTCTCTCCCTCAGAGGATTTATATTATCAAGCAGCCAATAAGTAATGGCCTAAAATCTTCATAGCCACACCCTAGCAACCAGTTACAGCACCCTAGCAACCACTAAGAGCTCCCTAGCAACCACCCTAAACCAATAAAAAACATTTCTTTGTATTTTTTTATTTTTAAAGCAATTTCACACTCGTAGCCTTGCGATATCGCTCCATGCTTGTGTCTATACGGCCCCGCTATTAAAGATTTTAAGAACTCTATAAAAAGGCCTATCAACCACCCAGAACACCCTAGCAACTGCCTAGCAACACCATAGCAACCACCCAGAACACCCTAGCAACAACCTAGCAAATCCCTAGCAACCACCAATAATACCCTAGCAACCGCCTAGCAACCACCCAGAACACCTTAGCAACTGCCTAGCATAGCCCTAGCATCCACCCAGAATACCATAGCAACTGCCTAGCAACACCATAGCAACCACCCAGAACACCCTAGCAATCGCCTAGCAACCACCCAGAATACCCTACAAACGCCCTAGCAACCACCCAGAACACCCTTGCAACCGCCTAGCAACGTCTTAACAACCATCTATAATACCCTAGCAACCACCTAGCAATAGCATAGCAACCACCCAGAACACTCTAGCAACCACCTAGCAACACCATAGCAACCACCCAAAATACCATAGCAACACCATAGCAACCACCTAGCAACCCAAGAACACCCTAGCAACCGCCTAGGAGTCACCCATAATATTCTAGCAATGCCCTAGCAACCACCCAGAATACCTTAGCAACCCTATTCATTTGAATGTAATCATAATTTGGGGCGCTCAATGACCATGTCATCTGTGAGTGTTAGAGTTTCTAACAAACTAAAAAAAAAACTTTACAATAAATACATTAAATAATTTACCATTGTTAATGTGTGTTTATTTTTGTTTGTTTGTTGTTGTTTATAGTATTTAATGATTATACACACTGAATGTGCATGGTTAACCAATTAAATCGATGAAACTACAAAGGTGGCACAGAGGTATAAATAATTACTAAATAAAGTCATTACGATTGTTATTAATATTATTTTATAAAGTAAGTAACATGTAAGATAACTTTGTTCATTTCCTTGCGGATATGCCATACACTATAAGGATTAGTGAATGACTTTACTTCATTCACTCCTTGCAGATATAGTGCACTTAAATTCCACACACTAGGGATTAGTGAATGAGTGAACGAGTGAGCGGTAACTCGATAATCCCGAGTCATAGATTTGTTTACAATGAATGAATCATTCATGACCGATTCATCACTAGAAGATGCGATTCTATTGGTTGTACAATCAAAGCTCGCCGCTGATTGGCTGCGAGATCGACTTCACTGGAGCACAACTGATCAACTGCCCGCACTATTCTTTTGAGGTAAGTGGAGACGGTTGTTTTCAAATATGCTGTTTTATAAAGCCTTTTATTGTCAAATGCAGCTCTTTGTTTGAATTAAATGTAGGTCATATTATTCGTATTGTAATGAGTTGTAGTTAATACCGTTTTTGTTTGCACTGAAGCTACCATTTTCTCTGTAAAGATGGTAATGTATGATATGTTATGTCATATGTCATACAGCTAGCCACACTTAAATCTTTGTGTGAAAACGTAACGATATTTTCTTTGTGTGTGTCTGATGGATATTACGTCCTTTGGTTTTTATTGTTTGTGTAGCTTACAATAGCTTAAATACTGCGTGAGGAGTGTGTTATTTTGGAGCTTATTTTAAGCTAAAGCATCCTGGTAGATTATGTGGTAATGTACAACTGGTACTCGCCGTTTGTTGTATTTTACATTCATGCACATGGACGCAGAAATATTATAATGAAAATTGCCGTTTGATGCAGGTCGCTTCATGTAAAAGATAGCGTCGAAGTTTTCTCATGTAACGTTAACTTAATCACAGGCGGATATTAAGTTAGTCACCGGTGAGAGAACCGATTTCAGTGCGCGCTCACTGACAGAATTCTCTAATCATAAACCACAAAGTGCAAATATAATGTATGTAAGATATTAATTTTGCTCTGTATTTAGCTTTTAATATAACGGGAGTTTCATGAGTGTTTTACTGGTATTTCTCAAGAGTGAGTTGATAACTTTCGCGCCTTGCGGTCACGTGCTTCATGTTACACAAATCCCCGCTTTGCGCTTACAATCTGTTTGAATGGGTTTCAAGTAGGATAGAGACGGCAGCTTCACTATATTTGCAGCAATTTTGGTCAATATTAAAGCATGATGTGACGCATAACGCATCGAGTAAGTTACTACGTTGACGAGATTCACAGTATTTTGAGGAGTGTTGGAGAGGCAAAATTAATGTGTTTCTTGTGTTTAACCTTTAGATATTCCTTATAGGTTGTGGGTCGGTCAATTAAAAATAAATTCACTATGTTTTAGTTCAGTTATAGTTAGAATATATTTTATGGTAATAAAGAATTATGATCAAATAATGTCGACTGGTGCATTACATCATTGTTCATGTCTATCAAATGCAGTGTTGAGCACTATAGCCAATCACACGCGTTTCTGCTGAGTTTAAAAATACAACGTCCAATCAAAGGCTGTTATTTTAGTCACCGGTGAAGAAATCCGGTGGGAACTGATTTCAGTGCGCGCTCCGTCACAGAATTATCTAATCATAAACCACAAAGTGCAAAATTATGTAAGAAATTCATTTTGCACTGTAGATAGACAGCTTTGTTTCAGGGTTTTTCCTACATTGAATTTTTTTTGGCGTCCGCCGAGTCGAATTTTTGTCCTGCCAGAGCCTTATTTGATCGGTGAGTGATGACTGCTGCGCTTGTGAAAGAACTCAAAGAACGAGCAGAGAGAGAGAGAGAGCCCCGGTGGCGCGCGCGCGCACTCTCACGTCTTCAAAGCGATGTCTTGCTCTCTCTCCCTCGCGCAATTTATCAAAATCAAATTACACGATGGTAAAAGGTCGAAAGAACAAAGGTGGAGCATTCTGAGATTTTTTTCCCCCCTGAATTACCACAGGGTGTGAATTGTCTTGGAAAAAAAAACCCGTGGCCTTATTTTCTCTGAAAATCGTTACTCACGTTCAAATGACATAAAACACACTTTCAGTAAACTATTCAGAGATGAAATGTGTTCAATCTTGTGCGATGTCCTAACTGCTGGGATAATCACAACGCGTACACGTCCGACTCGCATACTAATGACTCTTTTGAACCGATTCACTTTAATGAATTGTTAAAACAACTGATCTGTCCAACACTAATCTCTGAATCGGTGTATAACAGACCAGTAACACTACAATAAGGTTCCATTTATCAAACTCTTGTTAACTACATTAGTTAACATGAACTATTAATAAACCATTAATCTTTGTTAATGTTAATTTCACCATTTACTAGTAGTCTACATTATTGAAATCAAAAGTTGTATTTGGTAACATTAGTAAATGCACTGTGAAGTAACATGAACAAACAATGAAAAGCTTTATTTTTTATTAACTAAGATTAACAAAGATTAATAAATACAGGAACAAATGTACTGTTCATGGTTAGTTAGCCTAATACATTAACTAATGTTAACAAATCAAACCATACTCTAAAGTGTTACAAACAAATAATTTACTCAGAACTCAGAAGTGCTTACCCCATTTTGTATTATTAATAGTGGTTAGCAAGATTTAACCTTAATAAACTACAGTATTTTCAGGGTATATATATATAACAATGTGTAGATTTTTGTAGAAAATGACAAACATTTTTGTAGAAATCATTTAGTTTAGACTGGAGTGAGGTGAACATTTTCAGCTTTTTTTTTTAGTGTTATTATTTGCAATGAAAGTTCAAGTTACATGGTTTGTGAGTGTGGTGTTGAGTTTTATGACACTCTTTTTCTCTGTTTCAGAATACTGTTTCACAAGCATTCCTTACTGCATTTCAAAGGTAAAGGGTTAATTAGGGACATGGCCACAAAATGCTTCAGATTTGGCTTGTTGATAAGAAAATCGTTATAGTTTAAAAATGATCAGGAATCTATTAGGAAAAAAACTGTTTTGTTTATGCCACAAATAATTAAGACTACATTTACCCATCCATTCTCCAAACCATTTGTCCTATATAGTAGACCTGCTGGATGGTCGTCCCATCACAGGTTTTAGGCCACATATCTGACATAACTCAGCTTCTAGAAAATATAAGAGTATTTATAAAAAAATAAAAATAAAAACATTCTTGAGATAAATTCCTAAAATTATCTGTATTCTATATATAGATAAAATATCATAAAGTATCATAATCATTATCATAAAGTCATATTTCATTGTGTTGTCATCTTTTTTTTTTTTCAGACTACCTGATCAGAGCACAACCTGCATTTTCTGCTGCACTTTTCTCTCTGGTTAGTATTAATATTGTTTCTTAAGCTGTATTATGGTCTTTTCATCCCATCGCCATAATTGTAGTCCCTGTGCCTTAATATGTCTGCTTTTATATCTTTTTCAGGTTCCTTGGGTTTTGCCGTTTTCTACAGAGAGCAGTTTATTTAATTTCTTACCCCACGTCCTCCACCTTCACCCCCACCCCACCACACGACCTACCCCCTCCCCCTCCCCCTCCACCCCCCCCCCCCCCCTCGACCCACCACCTACTACCCCCCCCCCCCCCATAAAAAAAATAACTTTATTGCAATTTACAAGTTTACACAGTGTTTCTGTTGTTGTTCTTGTTTAACTGTTTGTTTTCTTCCTGAGAGTACTACAGGTTTGATCTTTTTAGGCTCAACAGCTGTTACATCTGGAGAACGTTCAAAGTATGTGCCTACCTAAGTGAGAATGTCCAATTAAAATGACTTTGACTAACAAATAAATGCATTTAAATATGTATTACTTTTGAGTATTAAAAAAAGAAATCCATGGCTACTTTTTATGATTTGAGACTTGAAAGTAAAATCTCTACTTTTAGAAGTTAGTTCATTCACTCAAATTAGTGAGTTAAACAGATACATTTTTCAAGAATCTTTTTTTTGTCATTTCTTTTTATCTCTTCATATTTTAAAGGATGCCGCGGAAAGGAAAGAGATCTCAGGCTCAAAAAATTCGTTGGAGAAAGTTGGACCTGGAGGTTGACCAGACCAGACCCTCCAGGATTAACCAGGTACTATTGATATCTGTGTCTTGCAACATGCTCATTTCAGGGCACGTTAATGTTTGGGACTAGGGCTGTCACGATTTCACAAATGCGACCACATCAAATTTTAACTCGCAAATTCTCAAAAAATGGTCGTATATGACTAATGCAATGCTAATCATAATGACTTTATCACTCAATACAACACTTTAAAATAATATAATTTCTGCCTTATTCTATGATTTTCAAATACACCTTTTATAAGTGACTCAAATTTACAGTGCTTGCAGAGATGGAGTAGCATTTACTGTGAACCGGTCTATCCGCTTTGATCTCAGTGCTGCGCATTTAATTAAAATATTGCAATTTTTTAAAGCCAAATTGTGATTTCGATTTCATTTCTGTTAATCGTGCAGCTCTAGATATAAACAAAACAACAACAATGCTCACTTGCTATAGCATATGAATATCAGTAGATTGCCGATTGATAATCTCCATTAGGGATGCACCGATACCAGTATCGGGCCCGATACTGAGCTCATGTACTCATACTTGTAAAAATGCTCCGAAACCAATAACCAATACCAGGCAGCGTGTGTAGGCTACAGTACAGTGTTTGTGTCCAGACAAAGAAACACTGACAACAAAGGGTATAAACAATGGGGATAAAAAAAGAAGGCTGTTTATGAAGTAAATGTATCTTATAGGGGTGTAACGATACATCGATATGGATCGATGCATCGATATAACGTCTAACGATACGATGCATTGATTCCACACATAAAATATCGATATACACCTTTATCTTGACACTCTTCACAGTCTCACGTAACATCCTTCCACCAAAGCGCACATTTTCGTTTACTCACCAACCGCCTGCCGGTGTGTCTTTATAACGTTAATCTCCTCATCTGAAATAGATGCCTGACAACAAGACTGACTGAACCCTAAACAAGTTTTTTCACAAAAGCCGGTATTGTCCGCTGTCAAGGCATCGCGAGTTCATGTTTTACAGCAGAAAGAAACAGACAAGCAGTCGTCGCAGCCATGTTGGTGAACACAACACGATAAGTCCGTTTTAGCGACTCAGCGC